>NC_092817.1:38844825-39206026 GCF_023375885.2 Dermacentor andersoni
ATTAAGGGTGTCCATGTCGTATGTCAAACGTGCCGACGCCCTGTAGAGTAAAAAGAACCCCTTTGGTCGTCATCCAGAGGTCTGGGGTGTCAGGAGTGCCACGAAAACCGCACCACACTGTCGAACAACATGTATGGCGTGGGCGTGTAGTTACCTGTCTACTTTTTATAAATGCTTTACGCGCCCTTTATTTGTGCACCGCTTCAAGCGCACGTTGACGCTCTTCCGCAAGCAAGACGGAAGCAAGGCGGAAGCTCCTTGGTGAAGACTCTGTGTTTGCTGAGGTTTAGGTGTGCCATTATAGCGCCATCTAGCGAGCACGCTGCTAATGACGGCTGTGGCCTCAAAGATTTCGGTGCACACCTTTACTTCCCACTTCATTTTTGGGTTGATTGGACGTATGACACACAAGGGTGCAAACAAAGTTGCATAAACCAGTGAAAAAGAAACTTTCTGTCTGAAATACGAGTTTGTTTGAGAGCACATCTCGGACGCACATATGACATGCACGAGGCTTCAGACAAGAAGCTTTATGAATTAGTGTAAACATTAAATATAATTCGATATAGAAAATGGACGAAATAATAACGGAAGAGAGGTGACAAGTTCAAGAAATCAAGCATGAATAGAGCTAAGAAGAGCATACATATACCAGTGTACTGTCGTTGCAAGGAACACCGTGATCGTAAGCGTTTTACCGAGACTGTAAGCGTCTTACCGAGGCCGTACATCTAACGTAATGAATGCAGCTTATAAAACAAATTGGCTTTTTCTTGCATATAGTGCGAACAATGGCGTACAACGCATGCGTTTGATTTGTTTTGTTTTATTTTCGGTCAAAGCTTTTCATTGTACGTACACGGGTAGAGGCTGTAATACATCCAATGGCTCCACTCATCCGATCCTCGAGCGTCCAAAACGCTCGCACTAAACAATGGCGGCAGCCGCTGCCCCGGCGGGCCATTCTACAGTGGCATGCACACTCGCTCACAGTCGCTTCGCTTCTGGGCGACCCCGAAGGAATACGAACACCGTTAAAGGAAAATTTAGAAAAGCTCTCGCATGCGAAGGGGTAGGGAAGGAGCAAATTTACAGCGGTCGTGCTGCTGCTGCTGCTGCCCGGGACGCACACACAGTTTAGCTCCGCGGGGCTGAAAACCCGCCGAGCAGACAGCATCAACCACGCGGATAATGGCTCCGCGCCTCGACTTTTGCTCCGGACCTCCTGAACTCGAGAGTGAGTGAGTGGGCGAGCGAGAGAGCGTTCGCTGAACACGCAACGTTATGCGAGGAGCAGCAGCAGGGTGCCCACGACGAGAGAAGACAAAAGACGAGAGAACAAGAAGGCCACAGGCTCGCCCGGCGGAATAACGCAGGCCCGCGCACTAATGGTGTCCCCACGCTGTCCTTCAAAGTTGTTTTAAACGTTTTGTAGCCCGCTTCCGTGTGTGCCCTTCTTTTTATTTCTCTCTCTCTCTCTCTCGTTCCGTCACGTTGTTTAGATTTTTAGACGTGGAGCACTATACAGTTCTTTTTGTACTCTTCGTCCCCCTTCGACATTTCTTCCGTTCTTGTTTGTAGCAAGCGTGATGTTGTTTCTGAGAGCGAAATTTTTCGGCATAGGCTTCTTCGCTCTCTATTACGGCTTCTCTTCTGCCGCTCACCGGCGTGCAGCCACTTTCGGAATGCGATCATGAACCTGACGGCCGCGAGATGGCTTCTAAATAAAGGACGGGCTTTAAAAAAGTAAAGGTGGAGTGCGGAGAGAGTAAGAAAAGAAGTAAAAAAAAAACGGTGCCCGGTACGGTGTCTCTCATTGTCTGCGGCCAGCCCGCAAAGTGTCATTTAACATCCGAGCTCTCCTCCGAACAGCCGCCTAACGCTGAAGCAGCGATCCTCCCTTATTGCACCGTATAGGCTTACCTTTTTTCATCTGGACGTACTTTACACTCCCACCGTCACTGCTGCTGCTGTCGCATAACACCCCCCCCCCCCTCTCCCCGCTACGACCACCATTTTCTTTTTCAGCTTTGTCAGTCGCTGCTTAGTTCGGTATCCGCAGCGTTGGGTTTACGCCGTCCTCTCTCGGTCCCGCGCCGCCGAGGCGTACGCTGTGTCCCGAACATTAAACATTCAAAACTACCGTAAGGACCAGCGACAACACGTTTAAGGGAGACGTTCTGAAATACGTGCCTTGGTGGTGACGCTCCCCCGCGCATATAAGCTGCCTCTTTCTTTTCTGTCCCTCAGCTTTAGCGTGACGCCGTCTCCTCCGCATTCATTTTTTAAAAATCATTTTCGTTTACTTCGCGTCGAAAGGAGGGTTTATGTAAAGAATCCTGGGCGGAAGATGCGCTCTCCCCAGCTGGCAGGGCTTCTACCCGTCAAAATTTCCAGCGCGGATAAGGGTCGAATGGAACGGTTAAAAGACGAAACGAAAGAGAGAGGAAAAAAAAAAAGAGCGAGACGCGGCGTGGTACGGTGCCGCGCTTCTGAATTTGGATAAGGCAGCACCGCCGGGCTCTCCATGAATCTTTGAAGAGGAGCCGCCCAAGCCTTTCGCTTCCCTTTCTGTTGGTTGGCGACGACGTCGGCTGTCTTAGCATAGCAGAGAAGAGCCCCAGGTCGCTCCAGTGTCATTGCACCATTGCGCATTTCCCTTCTCTCCTACCCGCCCCCCTCTTTCCGGAAAACGCACATACGCAGCAGACACGCATGCACGAGAAGGCAGCGGCGCGCAAGTACAGCCGTCCGTAGAAGAAACCGTACTGAGCTTTAGGCTTAATTCACTGCGCAGTCGTGTAGCCATCGTGAATTGAACAATGACGTCATCAGACATGTCGTACAACAATTTAGAGCGTTTAAACTGCAACCCTGATTGGACAGGCGTACCATGTGCGACTGTCCTGACGAGCCACGACTCACGGGTCCCTGTTGTAGAGAGAGAGAGAGAGAGAGAATGATGCATAGAAAGGCAGGGAGGTTAACGAGAGGTAGTTCCGGTTGGCTACCCTGCACGGGGGGAAGGGTTAAGGGGGATAAAAAGATGACGTCAATGGCGAACAAGTTAGTGTTTTTGACCTGTCCCAAGGAGACACATTTTTTGGGAAAGAGAAGCTGAGAGGCCTGCCTGAATGAAAGTTCTGACCTGCTACTCAGCATTGGAGAAGGGAGACGGTAGTAAAAATAGAGCGAGAGCCCTGCAAGTCTGTATATGTGGGAATGAGGGGGGTAAAATGCGCCTTACTATCATTACTGTCATGACGATGATTGCGATGTGCGTGTTCTCGTAACTGGTTCAGGCGCAAGATCACACCCTTGGATGCGAAAGTTGTTGCGGTTAGGAGTGTTTTTTGCAAGTTAGCCTTAGCCGTACCTTACTCTCGTTGCATTTATTCTTGCAGACTTGACCAAGGGCCCCGGCTCCCCGCAAGGCAAGACAGACTTTCGGACGTCAAACATAATCCAAGACGAGACAAAGACGAATCCGGACAGGTGCGTTTACGAGCATTTTCTTGGTTGCCTGCCTTTTTTCTTTCTTTTATCCATTTAATATCTCTGGTTATCTGCATCCCAAGCACCATCTGTAAATCAATACGTCAATACACGCTCTGCTAGTTTGATAAAGAACAAAGAAATCTCAGAAAGTTGAGCGAGCGCTTCGGCCTCCCTACGCAAATAAATCCCTTTTCCGCGTGCCTTTGAATTCAATATGCGGCACGGACGGCCGAGCTCCGAAATAAAAACAACCTTTTCTTTTTCCCTCAATGCATACTTCTTGTTCCTCAAGAAGTGTCGGTTGTTTGTTCAAGAAGTTCAGCGCTGCAGCGTAAACAAGAGGTTTAGCTATGCTTGCCGATAGTCCAGCTGCGTCTGGCAGCGTCGGTGCAAAAATTTTGAGCGCACATAAGGATGACTGACACTCCCATGAATATAATCATAAGCATAACGTCCGCTGGACCTTTAAACTATCACTCTTCTTATATACGCATTACGTTAGCTAGACATGTGCGTGCTCACAGACGCGATTTAACTCTTTTTTCATCGGCGAGCATTGGTTCGTACTTTAACATACCCGTTGGGCGCGGGCCTTTCGTATTGGAGTAAATATTTGCTTGATTTCTGATTAAACTTGCAGAATCAACCATGACTGACTTTCCGCTCGGAAGGAAAATTGGTTTACTCTGGTTGAAAACTTCATGTAGATTTCGAAATGCTTTGCCTCATCGCATCGCTGTGCTAGGGTGAAACGTTACGAGGGCTTTAATAGAATCAAAAGTATGAAATCTGGCGCACCGAGAAAGTACCAACCTCGTTCTGATTGTGGCCGAAATCGCTTCAGAAGATGGCGTTTACGTTTTTCCCAAAGAAACGCAACTTTTGACGGAAATGAACACCGTCGGCATCATTTCTGGTGAATCAAGCTCCGTCTGTTTCGTTGTTTCGTTTAATTAGTTATATCGAGACTTAACCGTACCAGAAACTTAAAGCACGCGTAGCCAGACTTGTGCATGTCGATTGCAGTTGGCGGTGTCTGTTGCCGCCTGCGAATGGAGTGTGTGTCGCCACTACGCAGGCTAGGCTACGGCGGCGCGGCTACCGGAGGTGCGGCAGTGGGTGGCGGCATACCGCTCCGCAACCACGTGCGCCACCCGCTGGGCCCGGGTCACCACTTCCCGCATTCTCGGATGCACCTGCGCAAGACACTCTCGTCGCGATGTTCCTGGAAGTGTGCCGCCATCACGGCATTCGTCCTCTCTCTGGCTCTGGTCATCGCTCTCGTCTACTTCATAGGTAGGTCGATCGATCGATCGATCGATCGATCGATCGATAGATAGATAGATAGATAGATAGATAGATAGATAGATAGATAGATAGATAGATAGATAGATAGATAGATAGATAGATAGATAGATAGATAGATAGATAGATAGATAGATAGATAGATAGATAGATAGATAGATAGATAGATAGATAGATAGATAGATAGATAGATAGATAGATAGATAGATAGATAGATAGATAGATAGATAGATAGATAGATAGATAGATAGATAGATAGATAGATAGATAGATAGATAGATAGATAGATAGATAGATAGATAGATAGATAGATAGATAGATAGATAGATAGATAGATAGATAGATAGATAGATAGATAGATAGATAGATAGATAGATAGATAGATAGATAGATAGATAGATAGATAGATAGATAGATAGATAGATAGATAGATAGATAGATAGATAGATAGATAGATAGATAGATAGATAGATAGATAGATAGATAGATAGATAGATAGATAGATAGATAGATAGATAGATAGATAGATAGATAGATAGATAGATAGATAGATAGATAGATAGATAGATAGATAGATAGATAGATAGATAGATAGATAGATAGATAGATAGATAGATAGATAGATAGATAGATAGATAGATAGATAGATAGATAGATAGATAGATAGATAGATAGATAGATAGATAGATAGATAGATAGATAGATAGATAGATAGATAGATAGATAGATAGATAGATAGATAGATAGATAGATAGATAGATAGATAGATAGATAGATAGATAGATAGATAGATAGATAGATAGATAGATAGATAGATAGATAGATAGATAGATAGATAGATAGATAGATAGATAGATAGATAGATAGATAGATAGATAGATAGATAGATAGATAGATAGATAGATAGATAGATAGATAGATAGATAGATAGATAGATAGATAGATAGATAGATAGATAGATAGATAGATAGATAGATAGATAGATAGATAGATAGATAGATAGATAGATAGATAGATAGATAGATAGATAGATAGATAGATAGATAGATAGATAGATAGATAGATAGATAGATAGATAGATAGATAGATAGATAGATAGATAGATAGATAGATAGATAGATAGATAGATAGATAGATAGATAGATAGATAGATAGATAGATAGATAGATAGATAGATAGATAGATAGATAGATAGATAGATAGATAGCGTTATGCTTGAAAGTGTCTATGATGGCAAGTTGTTTTTTCATCCACTTTAATTTCCATTAATTTATCGTTTCTTTATTTCATTTACTAAGCACAAGTAATTTCGCCTATGTTGTCCTTGGTGTCAGTGTTTGTTGGCTTCTTATGATATGATAACGTTAGACTCTCAAGCGCTCAATGCTGCAGCTTACATTTTTCTGTCATCGCTTAAGAACGCATTTCTCTGTTCTCTATTTTCCAGCAGTCCCTTTTCTCAGCTGGCAGGGTGGTCAGCACCGGTGTCCCGTCGTCATCGACGACGCGGAAGCGTCCGCTGGCGGAGAGAGCTACAAAAGTACGTACCACCGCGGTCCGAACGCCGACTTCAATCCCAACAGGGCCAGACAGCGCCGCCGAAGGGCGGCTTTAGAGCATCCTGCCTCCCCTCCTCCTGCGCCGACTGACATGCCCACTAACATTGTCGAAGGAAGCGGCGAAGAGCCGCAGCATTTTTGGTCCCCTCACGAATCCGAGTCTAGCGCGCAGCAGCGAAACCGCGGCAGTCGCAGTCCCGCGTACGAGTCCGAGTTCCACGCCGACACGGTCATCGTGATCCCCGACGATCCTCCGGCTACTCGCGTGAGCCGAATGCGCTGCGTCTGTAAGCGCTCGTTCGGCGAGATCTCGGAGCCGCCTCATTCCACCCCGCTTTCGCGGCAGGACAATTCGCAGGCATCCAGATCTCCTCCGGTCAAGCGGTCGGGCGCCGTAGAGGCTAGCACTGAGCTTCCGCCTCCTCTGCCGCGACCCATGGCCTTGTTTGGTTCTCCCGATCACAACGCGACCAGCAATGAGATCCCCATGTCGTTGCCCGATAGTCATGTGGACGACGGTGGTCCCGAACTCGACGTCTCTAGCATGGACGAACTCACGGGCCTCGAAAAGAACGTGGTCGAACACGAGCGCGACGGGTTTCCGCCGCCTGAACAGGACGCGGACAGCGGTGGCCGCGGTGGTGTCTCTCTGCCTCCTCTTCCTCCTCCCCCACCTCCTCCCCTTCCTTCGTCGGTATCGTCGGAGAGTGGCGAAGAGGCTTCGAACGAACAGGGACTCTCTGGTGCGGACGCTTCCGAGTTTTTAACCGTTGGTAAAAGTGGACCGGACGGCTCACCTCCGATGCCGTTCGGTCGCACTGACGGTTACGTGGACACTACTACTAACCTGAACTCGATTGAGCATGATGCCAGCACCGAGACGGACGTAGACCCTCGGCTCTTTGCCGACAAGGAAGCCGGAGGCTCCGGGCATTCGAAAGCTGTCCCTACCACTGCCGCCTGGTCCACCGAGTGGCCTCCCGATCTGGGTAAGTGGAGGCTTTCGCATGCCGGAGCGAGCGCCCGCAGCAAGGCTTCTTCGGCTGCTCGGGCCTATACATTCTTTGAAAGGGCGAACACGTTCTGCGGTCGGACGCCGCCCAATGTTGGAAGTCATGCCCGAATGCGAGCGAATCGGAGAGAAAGAAAAACGCTTCGCCTTTTCTGCCTGGCTCTGCTCAACGAGTTCTTCGCGATTTCCGCTTCCGTCCCTGTCGGCAACCTGCGCCTCTGCCGCCTCCAGCAGCAATGGTCTAACCTCGTCGTGCTTCTTGTCTGCTTCTCGGGTATACGTTTGTCTCGCCGTCTTGTCTTCGTCCGCTTTTCCGGAGCAGCGCTTGCTTTTGTACAGCGCTTGCGCGCCGCCATGGTGTGTACCGTACGTACTAACCGCTTCTCCTTCTCTCACAACTGTATTCTGGTAGCTTTCGCTTCGATATACCAGCGTGCAATGTGCTTTTACTTATACGTCTTGCTTACACGCAGCGTTTGTTTTCCCTGCGATCTCTTTTTATTCCTGTTTCTTGTGATTTTGCTTCTTGCAGTGGGCTCTCTCATGATTGCTACTATATGTTTTACACTTACGTCTCATTCGTTCAACCAAAGTCAGCGTGCTGTAACATCTAAGAGCCTTAACTTCACCGACGTCTCCAATGTTGTGATCAGTATATAGCCTACACTATTCGCAAATGTCTTTCGGTAAACTATTTCTGTGCTATCTGCGAAAGTTTTAGAAAGTGATGTCTAAAGATTTACTAAAACTTACAAGCAGTAACACGAGCTGCCATTGGTCATATCAGAGTTGGGAGCATATGCGGAAAATTCACTGAGAGAACGAAAAATGTAGGTTAACTTGAGTCGTATCGCAAACAGGAGTTCCAACTCTCTGGCATCCCATCCGTCGTTAGAGCGAGTGTAAGAAGCGAAATCTTTCACGAGACACGGAAACGCTAGAAATTGGGATAAATCTTCTAAACGAACCACAAATAATTGTTCGATCTTTTTTGGTTGTGGGACACCGTGAGCAGTACAGAAATGTCTATTTCACGGCTGACACATTGACATTTTAGCAAGCAGTACTTACAAACAAAACACTACAGTTCCTAAGCAAAAGCAGCAGCTCTGCGTTGTTCGGAATCTCTCTAGCAACAACATGAGCATTTAAATGCTTCACTGAATGAGCCTTATGTTTTATTTGAGTTGTGTGAAACATTAAGAGATCTGAAGATTCATGGCATTTTAATCAATTGCGTTATGGTTTTTGCTTCCAAGGTGACAGCGTGTTTCTCGCTGTTAATATTATAATAGCCGCCTATATCGACACCGAATTTGGATTCCGTGACCACTCCCGTGGTTTACTGACGTTTAAAATGAGAACAGGACGTAATGCGCTAGTGTTGGACGTGACGATATCTGCAGTTGTGGGCACATGAACTATCGCGTTGCATCGTTAAGCTATGTGTCACTTATCACAACACGTATATCCCCGTTCGCCTGTAACCATAAGCGGTATAACTAAGGATGCTCGTTCCGCGCGCTCAATTGATAAAGCTTTATTTCTTCCGTTAGCCACGTTGGTATCAACTTGTCTTGGTGTAACAAAACTTTTGCTACAAGGTGCGGCAGCAACCAACAAGAGCTGGCATTTGGCTCATGAAAGGCAGCACTCTATGAATAGCGATATGAAATGGTAGGAATAGAAAAAAAAAAAGAAGGAACGAGCTCTGGACGTAGCCTAACCAGGTATAAGCATACGTACTACACCACAAATAGTTGCAGTCTTTGTCAAAAGTTTCGAAACGACAAGGTATGTCACTGGACACTATAGTAGGGCTCCTGTATGTAACACACCTTGTGCTTGTAAGCTCAAAAGAGCGAGAATCGATTGTTCTCTGTCTCGCCAAGTTTCGCGCTGCGGAATTCGGGACCCCCGTGCGCGTTCGGACAAATCGGCCCGGACACGTGTACGGTGACTTCGAAGCTTTTGACATAGAATGCACGTAACACTGTGCACGAAAAGCGAACGATGGTTATATCGTGCCCTGAGAAGTAAAGGTGCAAGAATGCGTGTTTGAAACAATGCATACGGCGCCTGCTGACTTGGTTTCGCGCTCACCCGACAGGCCCGTCGGTCCTGCCTCCCAAGACGTTGCCGCCGAGCAGCGGCGAGTCGTTCGCCGACATGTCTGTGGGCCGACGCCACAGCAAAGTGGTCGCCTCGTACGGCCACTGGAACGTGCAGTTCCATCAACAGGAGCCCGGACTAGTCAAGTTCAACTACACGCTGCCCACGGGTGCCAGCGTGGGCATCTACGGCCGCCGCAACAGCGTGCCCACGCACACCCGGTACGACTTCGCGGAGATACTCTCGGCGCGGGACAGGCGGCACCGCAAGGCGGCCAAGGTGCGTACTCTTCCAACCTGGACGTCTGCATTGAGATCGGAATTTATTCGAAGCGACATCAATGCCAGCAGCGCTGCGGAAGACCAGGGAAGAGGTTGTCAAGGACAGCTTGACGGAACCTGGCTACTATAACCTGGCTGCTATAACTTAATGTAACTTAACCTAACGGGTCTGTCTCATAGCGAATCTTGCCACAAAACCCGCCGTGTTGACCGAATGCAGGCTGTGTGGCGGGTTTGTGGGAGGTGTGACTAGAGTATTACTGTTTTGGCACACGAATAAGTGCCACGTGACACGAAAAACGGTTGACACACACTAACCTTTAGGTGCCCTCGCCATGTCTCGAAGTATCTATTAGTACGCTGAAATCAAGAATAAATTACGAGCTAGCCCGATCCTGCATGTCATTCAATGTGAGTTGATTTCTTGTACGTTGTACAGGTGTAACCAGACGGGTCATTTTCGACCATGTGCCATTTGATATTGATGTTTTCTCCTGAAAAGTGGTTGTGTCCCCCATGGTACGGCTCATGGAATGACATAGGCACAGCGTATTCTCAATATGGCTTCAGATATGCGGTATGATTGAAGGATTGCATACGCTTTATTTGTTGTTTACAGGCAACATTCCAGAACACGTGTCAGGTACACTCCAGCAGTTTTTGAATTATTTTGTGGCAAAGGGAACTCTAATGGCGTTATACTGCCAAGTTAACAAAGAGATAATTATATATTTAAATGATGACTCTAGGGCAAGAGGAATTAAAGAAACGTGCACTTTTATGCTCAATAGTGTGCGAGGAATCGGTCATGTAACCGCGAAACATGTGCTCCTACTCAACTAATATCTGCTGTCGTGGTTTGTACGAACGCACCATATCCACTCGTTTTGACGCTTTCTTTCTATTTTGTTTCCTTCCCCCGTCTCAACAGCAGGAGAGCTTCAGCATGGAATTCATACACTTCCTGGATCATGGTCGCTGGTACATTTCGGTATACAATGATGGAGACCAGCAGCAAGAAATTTCTTTCGTCAGCGTGGCCACTGGTAAGACGCCCGCGAGCTTCGGGCTATATAACCTTGCTCCGGATTCGCTCACTTTACCGTTTTTCTATTTCAATGGTCCCAATAGTAAATAATGTGTAAATCATGCGTAACGAAATGTGGCGGATCGAATTATCTTATTCGAAGAAACGAGAGCAGATGTTACCTGTCAAAGAATATTTTAATAAATGATCGCTCAAGCTGTCTAATTTCTTCCGTTTCATAGGAGTCATCATCATCAGTCATCATCAGTATTAATAAGCAAAAACATCCCCGCTTTATAGTCGGCCTCAGCGCGCATCTCTGGCTGAAGTCTACAACGACTGTCGTTTGTTTGTTCTGCCTTCCAGATGTATCGAGCCTTCCTTGCCCTTACGACTGTCATGGACACGGAACCTGCAACATGGGGAAATGCGACTGTGACCAGGACTATGCAGGCGAATCTTGCGCCTACCGTAAGTGCTTGCTGTTTGGAAGCGCCCTCTGTTGAGCTACACATGCACAATATTGCCGACCCTGCCTGTAGACCAACACGTTCTTTGGTAGGGGCTTACCTAGAATTTTGATTTGAGTGAAAGTTTTGCAAAAGACTGAAAACTGAATTTTAAGTTTCTCTTTCTTATTCATAAAGTGGATTCTAGTAGCATTTGCTGTTATGCGCCAGCTGTTATGGGTGAAACATGCGTATATCGTAAAGTTCAATAGCAAAGAATGTGATTGGATGAAAGTGGTGAGGTTAGAAAACTTGCAGGCGTGGGGTGGGTTGGGTTGGCGGAGGAGACGGGCAATTTAAAGTACATGTTAAATGAGTGGCGCCTTTATCTAGCAGAGAACTTAAATTACTATATTAACGAAAAAGTGCGCGACAAAGACGTAGACGAGAAAGATAGAAACGTCAAAAAGGGGTGGAAACACACCAACTTGCCCAGCTCTCAGTTTTCATGAACTTAAAGTTCACTGACAATGACCGTGACAATGCCGTTATGCTGAGTATGATAGCAGCAAAGTGTATATAAACTTTTTCGCGATGTGAAAAGAGCGTTCTAATGAAAAAAATCTTCGGTGGGCACATAAAATCAGTTTCCGTTTCCCAAGAACCACTAGACGTTGGAAGAACGGTCGATTTAATGAGTAGTCCATCAAAGCGATATCAAGCTTTAGGTTTCCTAATGTCGTTTGCTACGCGTAATGAAGACCTGCGCTATCCACCACGTTTTAAGCGAAACGTTTATTGTCTCCTGCAGGCGTGTGTCCGGTGCTCTGCAGCGGGAGAGGTCAATACACAAACGGCGAGTGTGTCTGCCAGCCGGGATGGAAAGGCCGGGAGTGCCAGCTGCGCGAAGACGAGTGTGAGGTGGCCGACTGCTCGGGTCATGGGGACTGCCTGGACGGCGTGTGCCGATGCTTTCCCGGCTACAAGGGTGCCCACTGCGAGGAAGGTAGGTGCACTTTTTTTTACTGCTTTTCCCGCCACCCCCTGCATGCGCGATGCGACAGGGATGTCCCGCATAACGGTCAGGTGACGACAAACGACTGGAGCGCGTACTAAACCCGTTTTCTAGACTAACGTTTCTCACACGGTAGTACGCGAACACTCAGCGGCCCTCCTCGAGAAACACCTGGAGGTGTCCGCGGGCAGCACTTCAGAGACGCGTCGTCGCCGAACTTCGTCGGTCAATACAACGAAGCAGTCTGTAGAAGCGCTTGTGGCGGATTTGTCTGCGTTTAACAGTGTTACCCCCTTCGACACAGCTCAAACTTCGGATTTGTAGTGCGCTCAATAGAAATTGTTGCGTGCGGCAGCAACTCCTTTACTTGTTCGCAACTTTGGGAGGCTGAAGTGTACAACACTCCGATGGCCCCAGCCGTGGCGTAGCCAGAAAATTTGCATCTTAGTCCCTTGCGAGGCGAGGCACGTCGCTCAGCATGCCATGTGGCCCCCGCAGTGGACTGCCTGGACCCCGAGTGCTCTGGCCACGGCGTATGCGTGAGTGGCATGTGCCTGTGCCGCAAGGGCTGGAAGAGCAATGACTGCAGCGAGCCAGACAGCGACGCCCTGCGCTGCTTGCCCGACTGCTCAGGGCACGGCCAGTTTGACTTGGACCTTCAGCGTTGCGCCTGCGACGACCAATGGACTGGGCCAGATTGCTCCCAAGGTCAGTTGAATGTCGTTTTCAGAGTCCGGCCGTTGCCTTGTGGTATCTGCGACGGCGGGGTAGAGCTAGAGGCTGCGTCCTGAAGCCGTAACGAACACTGAGGTCAAGGTCGCGATAGTCCATTGTGTGCACAGGAAGGAAGGAAAGAGAAAAGCAGAAGGCAGGGAAGTTAACCAGAATAACGTCCGGTTGCTAACCCTACACCGGGGGAATGGGAAAGGGGAAACAAATATGGCAGGGAGAGAGAGGAGGGAAGGAAAGAAGGAAATTAGCGGTGAGTGCGTTGACGCGTGTAGTCTAACATATGCACAGGATTCAAAACTAGCTTCCCGGGGAATCGAATCACGAGAGGCGGCTTGTATTACAGTGTGGACCATACCTCGAAGTCGCTCAGTCATTGTAGATAAGGGGCGGCAATGTGACACGACATGTATTCAGAGTTGCTTTAAAGGAATGTGCCGGGAAGTGTGTGCGTGGGGTGGGGGTGTCTGCTCGTGACATCGGGTGCGCCAGTTAAAGACATCTAATGGGAGCTGGCTATGCGCCATCTTTCAGAGAAATGCGACCTCGACTGCGGCCCCCACGGGAGATGCCAGGGGGGCGAGTGCATCTGCATCGACGGCTGGACCGGACTGAAGTGCAACGAGAAGCTCTGCGACATCCGCTGCGTCGAACACGGCCAGTGCAAGAACGGCACCTGCCTCTGCATACAAGGCTGGAACGGTCGGCACTGCACGCTCGGTGAGAGCACTATTTTCTGCGTTATTGAATTCATTATTCACCTACCTGAGGGAGCAGACGACGTGCAAATTGCGAACAGCGCCGGAATTATGACTGCCACGAGGCTGGAACTTGAGAATCTGCAGGCAAATAATGCCTTCATACAAGTTAATTGGAACAGTCAGTAGACCGTCTACAGACTTCTAAACTTTTTCACCTCTTTATGGGCTTCTCCTTTTCACACAATGAGCTTGGTAGACTGCCCATAAACAAAAATTGTTAGCAGGTCTGCTTCTTTTGGTTCATAGGTGCGTCATCGTCGCCCAGCAGGGCTTCTATAACACATATGTACGCGTCAGTAGATAAAAAGTGTGACTCCAAAAGTTCATAAGCTTCTGAAAACAACTTATAGCTCTAAAGAAAGTAAGAAAGACTCTATAGATATGCTTCAAATTGCATAAATAATATGTTGTGATAATGTCAGCAGACATTACATGGCAGTTTTTGTTGCCAATCGGGCAGTTCGGTATAACGCATCACGGTATTGCATAAATGCCCTACTCTCATCTGTTTCATCAGTTGCTCTCTCTCTGAACATCGAACATTGGGCACTGCATTTCTGGCTTAGCTGAAACTGCCTTCTCGGCCATCCTTTAGACGCTATAAGGTCGGCTTATACCGTAGCAAACCGTAGGAAACGACTATGTGCTTTCACACAGGCTTTGCGCTCTCGCATATATCCCAACATACGTGCCCATAGTGGCAGCGCAAAGGCTGTATAAAGCTAACCTCTAAACGGCAAGTTCGATTTCTGGCCACGGTTACCAGGTTCTGATGTGGGTGAAATACAAGAACGTTCATGCGGACAATTTTAGGCGCACGGTAAAAGAACTCCAGATATCCGAATTCGGTCTGGACCCCTCATTATGACGTCCCTCATAGCCGAGATGCCACTTCGTTTGAAGTTCCGTTTTAAAAGTGAATGCGAACCTCGCCGGGTTTCGTGACCGCGGGAGCTGCGGCCTGGCTGTTCTCTTGCCGAATAGGCCAACCAGTCACACCGGAGTACGCGCGCCGCTGGGTTCCTTGCACCACCACCAGTGGCGGTCGCCTCTGGGCATCCGCGTCAGCGGCGGCGCCGGCCGTGCGGAAGAATGAAAAAAGGAGAGCCAGAAAGCTAGCTTTTGCGTGTGTGTGTGTGTGTGTGTGTGTGTGTTAGTGCGCGCGCGTGTGTGTGGGTGTATTAGTGCGCGCGTGTAACCGTGTTTCGACTGTTTATGCGCTCACAGAAAGCTTAGCTGTTTATAGATTCCAACTCGGTAGATCTGCTGCATTTTTTTTTTATTCTTGAATTCTGAAATGCTACAATGTTCGTTATCCACGCGTCTGTTCCCTAGCCTTTATGCCTGCGGTTCATGTTCTGCTGGTATCTTCGACATGTAAAAATGTAAATATACGGAAACGTAAAATGTAATGGCATTTGTTGTGAACGTGTCTGCCACTACAGAATATATTGGTGAATTTTTTTTCTGACGAAATCTTACGCTCAATTCAGTGACGCTTGCCTATTGCGCGTTTTTTCTTTAAATTATTATTATTCTGCTGCTTTCAGAGGGCTGTCCTCATAGCTGCAACAGTCATGGAGACTGCATCATGTCTGACGGAGACTGGCGATGCAAGTGCCACAGTGGTTGGGATGGTCCCGACTGCAATGTTCCCATGGAGAAAACATGCGACGACCGCATTGACAATGATAATGGTCAGTAGTTTTATCCTATTTGCCTTACCTATAGCGGAACTTCGTAGACGCGGCTTGCTTCATTTTTTTAATTTATTTATGTTATTAGTTTTTGCGTGTATTTCCTCGCCAATTATGTTCGTCAAGGTGCCGTCCGCAGAGAAAACCAGAATTAGTGACGGATAGTACAAACAGACGGACAGACGACTCCGGCACACTACCTGTGCGGGGTGACACGCCCTCGCGTGTTTTCTTTCATGTTTCTGATGTTTTGCAAGTAGAAACTAATTTAGTTATCGATACGTTCTTACGACCGTGATTAAGGTGGCGATGTAAAGTTCGCGTTTAGTTTCAAGGGGCACCTTTTTTTTTTTTCTTTCGTTATTTCGTGTCAAGCTCCCGAACAAATCGCCTGCAAGCTGTTGCGATTCTGCTTTCTCCACAGACGGGCTTACCGACTGCGCCGACAGCGAGTGTTGCTCGCACAAGGCGTGCACGAAGAACCCCCTCTGCTTCGCGTCGTCCGACCCGCTGGATATCTTGCTGCGGAAACAGCCGCCGGCAGTGACGGCTTCTTTCTTTCAAAGGATGCAGTTCCTCATTGAAGAAGACTCGGTGCAGAGTTACGCCAAGAAGGACGCTTTCAATGACAGGTATACTAACCACGTTCGCCTCTCGCGCCGGCCTCGTGTTCCGAGTTTTCACAATTCTTGCCTTTAGTAAGCAAGGTTTGTACGTGTGTGTCCAGCTCGCATGCTTTCTTTTAGCTGTAACAGCCTTACCCAGCTAACAAGCTCGCCGCCAGCTTTTTGTAAGAACTGTGCGCAAATGCTATCTATAACCTGCGCGATGTTGCCACGCTTCAGTGCTGTGCAAATGCAATGCCTCTTTGCCGTTGGTTTACTTTCAACATTCGCAAGCTTGCTCTCGCTAACTTGTGCTCCAGCGTGCATGCTTGTCTTTTTCCTCTGCATCAATTAACCAAAGACTTCCTTTCTTTACCTGCTGCTTCAGTCTGATACGGAATCATTTCAATGCAAGGTAGGTTCGTGTTCTCACTCTTTCGCTCTATGCATGCTAGATGTGCCTTTGTGACTAATGGTTGTCAGTCGTGTCCGCTTTAACACAAACTTTTATAAATAATTTTCGTGTGCTATTTATGAGCGCAACACGTTTGCCTGTTTATCTATCTATTTGCAAAGTAATGTCTTCAAAGTGCTTTTGTTGCACGTGTACTACCAGCCAGAAAAGTCTTTAGACAAGTACCGCGGGGGAAAATGCAGCTCCTATTCTCGAGTAATGCACTCAAATTGAAGGGCAGTTTAGATAGTATTACAACTGTTCCGATGTTCAAGTCAATTTTCAACTGAACCAAAAAGCCTCCAGAGAAGATTAAACTGTTTGAAGGCACTTCTAGTGTCTGAACTTTCACGGCCGATAGTACATCATCTCTAAATATGCATGAGTGCTTATGTGTCCAATTTCTTGCATGCACCTGCTGTTATCGTTCTGTCGTAAACCTACCTTGCAAGTCTGTTCTGTAAATATTCATTTCTAAATTTGTGTGCTTGTTGCTTCATGCCAGTATACATTCTGTCTCGTCTTGCATTTGGGGACACTGTAATACTCGCAATAATTTGTTCTGGAGTTTTGAGCTGTTCGTGCTTGTCATTAAATTGGTTGCATTTTTAATTTCAGCCGGGCCTCAGTTGTCAGAGGTCAAGTTGTGAGTTCCTCAGGAAGTCCACTAAAAGGAATCAGAGTTGGGACTGCTGGAGATGGCTTAATTGGCTTCACTGTTACAAGAGACTCCGGGTGGTATGTGTTTATTTGCTGCAATTTGGCAATCACCGGTGTTACCAAGAACGCGTGGCATTTTTTCTGCAGAGCAGTACAGTGCGTTAGATTAACCATATGCCTGTTTTATTTGAATTCCTCGTAAATAGCGGTATTTATTGCGTACTCCTGCACGCTGATGTCTATAATAACTTGAATAACTCTAGAAGTGACGTGGTACAGACATTTAAGTTATCATCAGTCTACCTGCGCTCTTTACCGGTGACGCAACCGCGAGATTTCATACCTTCCAGAAGACGGCCTCTGCCGACTGCTCATGTTCAATAATATTGCTTCTTTCCTCATTTCAGGTTTGATTTGATGGTCAATGGTGGTGGAGCAGTGACGTTGCAGTTTCGACGGGACCCGTTCGATCTTCACGAGCGGACTGTAATGGTGCCTTGGAATGAAATCGTTGTCATGAACAAGGTGATCATGAGTCTCAGCCAGAACAAGGCGCTGGAGAACAGAGGCCTCGCCTGTAGCGACCATGACTACGACACCATGAGGCCCGTCGTACTTGCCACCTGGAAGCATGGTTTCCAGGGTGGATGTCCGGAGAGAAGCGCCGTCCTAGCCGAATCGCAGGTACGCTCAAAATTCTCCCTTGGCGCAAGAATTCGTACCCGTTCATTGGGCAGCTGCCTAACGAAACTGGTGGGCTGTTGCTGTGACGTAATGTATGCTCCGTTCCATACATATCAGTCAACGCTGTGGAAGTTACGCAAGAAGTTCGGGCAGGAAAAGTTATCACTCCGCGCGTTCCGTCTGTGCTTTCTGGACGTTCCGTTCATGCTCCGTAGCGCGCCAACAGCGTTCGCTCGCGCGAGCATGCACGTGAGGCTCCTCTCGACGGGTTGCAAATAAAAAAAAACTCAAAAGAACAATACAAATGATCTAAAACAACGCATTACATAGCAGCCGTATACTAGAGCGTTCTAAGGGTTAAAACTTGTTCCATTCAATATACTGAGCCTATATAAAAAACAGTTGCGCACAATTGTGGTCAAAAAACATCGAACTATATCCAAGTGCGAACGAAGCCACTGCAGGAAGGCTCTCTAGCCTCCACAGCATTAAATGCTATGTATGGAACGGAGTATAGACAACGAGATCGTTGAGATACACAGGCACGAATACTGGAGGGGCATCAGCGCAATTTACCTATTATGCCGGTTCGTAGTGTACCAGTTAAACCTCAGCCCTTGATAAAAGAAAGCTATTCGCTTTCTTTCTTTGTAGGATCAGAAGTATGTACGAATTGCCGATGTAATTTGATTCACCATTTTTCTGTAGCATCTTTCTCAAAGCTGTTGGCTCGACCAACAGCTCGACCCGGTCTTTCTCAAAGCGGTTGATCGCCCTTTGACAATGCCGTTGCGCGTTCTTCCGTTCTGCTTCTCCCAGGTCGTGCAAGAAAGCATTGCCATACCTGGGACTGCCCTGCACCTCGTCTACCACAGCAGCAGGGCTGGAGGCTATCTGTCCACCATACAACTCCAGCTGACTCCCGAAACCATTCCGTTGACTCTGAGGCTGATCCATCTCAAGATATCGATAGAGGGCATCCTTTTTGAGAAGAAGTTTGAAGCTGACCCAGGAATCAAATTTACTTACGCCTGGAACCGCAGGAACGTCTACAGGCAAAAAGTTTACGGAGTTGCTGTGGCAACAGGTAAGCATGCATGTGTTTACTCGCACGTACAGTGCAAATACTACAGGTAACCAAGTACTACATTTACGTCGTGTTTGTGGGACTTCTTTTTCTTCAACAAAATATATTAATGCTTGTGAGCGTTACCAGACAGCAGATCAATATCATTTTTGATGAGCTAAGACATGCACTGCTGCATCTACGTGAACACATGCACCTGCACCAAGTCAAAATTTCTGACATTTCTGTTTTCAGGGGTTTTATATCCCTGTTCCTATGTCCTCTCTTGTAAATGTTCAAGCGCAAGCAAAAAAAAAAAAAGGAAAAAGAACTAAGTTATTTTCTGCCTTAAGATTTCAATCTAAGCATACTGTCAACCCTATTTTGATTTTAGCATTTGCGTAGAAAGTAGAAAGTTAGTGTGGGCTAACCATTTTCTTAGTTTATACTCTATGAATTTTTTTATTAATGACCAATTCATTGTCTGTTCCCTGTATTTTTCAGTGTACGTCGGTTATGAATACAGCAACTGTCCATCGGTAATATGGGAAGTGCAAGCCACACAAGTGAGTGGACATGACATGAGCATATCGGAAATTGGAGGGTGGAATCTGGACATACATCACAGATACAATTTCCATGAAGGTGAGTCAGTTTCAGAGAGGGACGGCACTAAGTAGACATTGATTATTTCGGTTTCACATAACACTTTGGCGCTATTCTTGTTCGTTCTTATTAGGAATTCTTCAGAAAGGCGATGGAACAAACATTTACTTAAAGAACAAGCCCAAAGTGATGCTTACTGCAGTGGGTGATGGCCAACAAAGGCCGCTTCACTGCCAGCAGTGCACCGGAATTGCCAAAGAACAAAGATTGCTGGCACCTGTTGCGTTGGCTTCTTCGCCAGACGGCTCCATTTACGTTGGCGACTTCAACCTCATTCGACAAATTACCACTGATGGCAAAATTCGCACCATAGTTGAGCTCAGGTGAGAAATGGTTCATATTGAAATAGCTGCAAATGTGCTTGCTGCTTGACAAAAGATGAATACCCGCGGGTGTTTCATTGAGGTCACACGTTCAAGAAAAACTTATATTAATTTTAAGTCTACCCCTGTTCTGTTGCCTTTTTAGTGCCGCGCAAGTAGCCTACAGATATCACCTGGCTGTCGGCCCGGCTGATGGCAGGTTGTACCTCTCGGACCCCGAGCGGTACCAGATTCTTCAAATTGTCAGCTACAAGGACATTCCAGATGTGAAAAACAACGTGATGGTTGTTGTTGGAAACGGTGCAAAGTGCTTGCCCGGGGACAAGATGCTGTGCGGCGATGGTAGACCAGCGAGGGATGCAAAGCTCGCTTATCCAAAAGGTTAAAATCAGCAGTACACTTCTCCATCGCTGTCCTCTTTTTTTATTGAAGCGCTTACTTCTTACACTGTTTTGATGATAGCCAACATTATTTTCTCATGATGATTGCTTATTTTACAGGCATTGCCATCTCAA
The DNA here is from genome assembly GCF_023375885.2 of Dermacentor andersoni. Classification (NCBI taxonomy): domain Eukaryota; kingdom Metazoa; phylum Arthropoda; class Arachnida; order Ixodida; family Ixodidae; genus Dermacentor; species Dermacentor andersoni. The sequence continues at coordinate 38,865,244 of NC_092817.1, forward strand.
TGCACAATGAAATTTTCATCGCCGATGGCACGAACATTCGCATGGTGGATAAGCATGGGATTATTCATACCCTCATCGGAGACCACTATCACAAGAACCATTGGAAACCAATTCCATGCACAGGAACATTCTCTCTCACACAAGTAAGTTTTAGACATGCCGGGCAACGGATACCTTAATTGTTCTCATGGTCTAAAGAAGGGGCTTATTGTCGAGAGACATCTTTATGCAGCACCCGATGGGTTCCACTTACGTAGAGCCAACCATTGTGTTTTTAATTCATGTGTACATTTTGTTGGAAATCTCTAATAAGTCTTTTGCCTTATCCATGTGACATAATTTTTTAAATGGCATCGCCGTTACGTTCCAAAGGCTCTAAGTATTTTCTGTACGAATAACTCTTTCGTCTGATATGTTTACATATCCTATGTGTAACTTCCGGTTCCTTTACCTCTTCATTGCAGTAGACTTTTTAGCTCCTTTTTTATTTGCATCCACCTGCTCTTTGGAAGAACTTAGTCCTTTTCCTACTCTTCGCAGGTCAACCTTCGCTGGCCGACTGAGCTCAGCATCAACCCACTTGACAACTCCCTTCACATTCTTGACGACCATATGGTCTTGAGAGTTACGCCAGACAAGCGGATCAAAATCGTCGCCGGTCGGCCACTGCACTGTCCATCAACAGCAGGGCGAGAAAGGGGTGACTTCGCGACGGACGTGTTCCTCGAGGCCCCCCAGAGCCTCGCCTTTGGACCCAACGGGGACCTCTACATCGCCGAGTCCGACTCGCAGCTCGTCAATCGTGTGCGCGTGCTCGGAAGCGATGGCCGCATCAGCCGCTTCGCTGGCGCCGAACTCAAGTGCTCGTGCCTCGAGCTCAACTGCAAGTGCTTCGACGAAGACCATTTCCTTGCATCCACGTCGAAGCTGAGCACTATTTCGTCGATAACCGTGACCCCGGACGGAATCCTGCACGTATGCGACCAGGGCAACCTCCGCGTGCGGTCGGTCACCGCGTCGCTGCCGAAGCCGAACGACCAGCACCTCTACGAAATCTACTCGCCGGAGACCCAGCAGGTGTACACGTTCAACCGGCACGGCCAGCACACCTCGACGCGCAACATCCTCACGGGCAAGGTCATCTACACGTTCACGTACAACGTGAACACCTCCTTCGGAAAGCTGAACACCGTGACGGACGCCGAAGGGAACAAGATCTACATCCTTCGCGACTACAGCAACCACGTGAAGACCATCGAGAACACGCAGGGGGCCAAATGCCAGGTGGAGATGTCACGCATGAAGTTGCTCCAGAGCTTCGTGACGCCGGACAACTTCAAGACCGTGTTCGACTACCACGGAAGCACGGGCCTGGTTCGCAGCAAAATCGACAGCTCGGGACGCTCCGTGGTGTACGCCTACGACGAGTACGGCCGTCTCACGGAGGCCATCACACCCAGCGGCCAGACCATCCGGCTGTCGTACAACCTTAGCACCAAGGGCGCCTCGGTCACCGTCACACGCGACAGCAAGGACCCGGTGTCGCTGCTTATCAAGGGCTCTGACGTCACCACTCGCATTGGTAAGGCCGCAAATCTACTCATCGCTGGGTAATTTAAGGCGACACTGAATAAACATGTTGGTTGGAGCCAGATGATTCGTACAGTTATAGAATTAGGAGAAAGGTAACATTTACCGAGATCGGAGGTCCGTGTGCCATAATATTGCGTAAAGGAGAAAGACCTACTGGTGACGCGCACTTCTCTGCAAACGCGCAAAATTCGGAAGCACTTCTCTGTAATGTCCGTCTGTGGCAACAAGTTGTCAATCGGAATCAGTTGTTCATGGGAAAAAAAAATTATGCTTCACACAATGAAAGGCAAGGTTGATACCGTCCACATCCATACAAAAAAAAAATGATGATGGTTTCAGGTTAGGCAGGTGTAGACGGTCTCTTCCATAGAACAATTCAGTTTAGCAACCTTTGTGGGCTCTTCTTTCTGATACAATACCTTGGTCAGAGTAAATAACTCTAAATCTCAGACGGCAGGCAAATTCGCAGCTGCAATTTTGCCTAGTTCAGTTTTGAGTTGTGATCTCGTCAGTAAGTCACCTTTTTGATAGAGAAACACTCAGGTATTTCAAGTAGGCTAATCTACCACCATAATATTATGTATTGTTAACTTGTGTAATTGCTTACTGTGGTGTTTCATGATTTAAAATAGGATTTTGTCGATTATTTATTTGATTAGCATTAGTTTACCCGTTGCAAGTAACGGGAATTCGCGCTGTCAAGCCAGGAGCTTCTGAACGCGTTGAACGGTAGAGGATATTCATGTGAACGCTCATCACTGTTATGCGAAGTCAAAATGTATTTCACGGTGTGCCTTTGCAAATTTCTACAACAGGTCGCAGCTTCGGCCGAAATGCGAAGCATTGATAGCGATGTAAATGTATCAGGACACTACGTGAAGTAAGGTTCGTAGCGTTATCGCCGGTGTAAATTACAGAAAACATTTGCTCCCTAATTAACAAGTACGACGTCACGTGAGACAGGCAAACAAGAGCTCCGGTCCCGAGGTGCGAACGCTTCGTGCTGCCTCTCGCTTCTCCTCGTCTCAGAAACTTGAGGTTACTCGACGTCCAACACTAGGTGTACGCGTATAATGTCAACAGCCGTGTCGGCTCGGCCTGAGCTTCTGAACCCGCAACAGATTGCCTTCAAGATGTGCGGGGGGGTCGCGTATGCGCTGAGCCGCGCGGATAGCGATGCGCAGCCACGGCTGGGCTGGATGAGGCGGCGTGCGCTCACCTGCCCACACTAGCGCGCACTTGATCCCGTTACCGTGCGTTGACCTCCCCCCCACCCTTAGCGCGCACGCTTGGTTACGTGGCCTCAAACATTAGCCGCGCGGGAACATGGAGCGCGTCAAGCCACCATCCTTCTCGGCTCACCCTCGGACGCTTTCCCTCGCACCCAAACATACGGCGCGCCGGGTGCGATAAGACGTTATCGCACTTCGTCTTTATACGAAACATCACAGTGATGGTGACGACAAACGGTAACGGCGAATTTTGCCTGGAGTGTATTGCTAACGCCGTCACAAATAGTTCTAAAGAAGTTATCCTCGTCTGATAATTGTTACTGAATGAGTGTAATGGCACTCGTTTTTTTTTTTTCTAAGTTGCTTCACCACATGAGGTGTTTGCTTGCAAAAGATATAGCTTTACAGGAGAAAACGCGCGTTTTTGTTGCCAATACGTTACTTACGTTCCTAAAAGTTCATCGACTGGAGAAAGGAGTTAAGTTACCGCACATGAACGTGCTCAATCACACCAGAGTATTCCTTATTCTTGTCATTCTTTCTGTCATGTTCTTTGACCAGGTGTCCAACCTGGCCGACGAGTTTAAATAAAACGTTTACAATATACACGTATTCACATAGAAAGAAACGTACACATTGACACAAGATAAATTCATGAGTCGTGTTCAGCGCAAACCACAATATGAAGAAAAGGGGATCCAAGAGTGGAAGAGAAAAGAAAAGCCCCTGAATTATGTCTATCTTGTCCACCTTTTCTTAAAATGCTAATTATCCCGGCCACAGTGGCTGCATTTCGATGGGGACGAAATTCGAAAATACCCGTGGTCCAAATAACCCCAGGAGGTTCAAATTTCCGGAGTCCCCTACTACGGCGCGCCTCATAATGAGAAAGTGGTTTTGGTACGTAAAACCTCATAATTTAGTTTTTTTTAATTCTGTTCTAATCTTTCCAGGCCTGTCAGAAGAACGGATCACTCAGACCTCCGATGGCAGCCTCCTGCTGTTATCAGAGGACGCGAGCTCACGGGACATCGAAACTGTTGCCAACCCCGTCATCACTGACCTGAGCCCTGTGTTGGGAGAGACGTTCCCGGTGCCAGCCAAGCTGCGCATCAGTCTGAGCGACGATGTGATCCAACGCTTCGAGTGGCGCTACTACCTGCGCCGCGAGGGCAAGGCGCGCCAGAAGCAGATCATGCAAGTCGGCCGCAAGTTGAAGGTTCGTGTTCGCTCAGCTGCTTCTGGGCCGGCTCTCCATTCGCGTCGTTCACCCGTTGTTCTAGGCTCTCGGAAGGCACCAAACGCATGCTACAAATTATCAAAACTCATTCGTTTTGCTACTAAACTGGTCCTGTTTACTGCCGCGGACTCCGCAACCATGAAAGGCTGCTTACTAACCGAACGCTATTACATTTCCTGACTTTAAGCAATGGCTATGAGCGAGGCTGGAGTTTTACTATACCGGCGCCATTTCCGTGAAAGCACAGCCAATTTTCTCAGTAACTGCTAAGAATATCTTGTTTCGTTCTCTTTTCACTCTTCCTAACTGAGGGTTTACCAGAGCTATTTAAAATCAATAAATTTGTCTTTTTGTCATGGCGTCGCGCGCTAAATTCGAGACTTTGTTTCTTTAAAATGTTAAGGAGGAAGGGGGTGGGTGGTATTGTAAAAAGATGGGGAATACTTAAATTCTTGTTAATACCGTACGCTCTGAAAGTAACGACAATTTCCACACCCGGCTGTCGAAATTTTTCACTGCGCGCGATAGAGGTCCGAGTTTGCGACTCAGAGCCCGCTGGCTTCTTTTCCTGCGCAGGTGAACGGCGACAACTTGCTGGCGATCGAGTTCGACAGGCAGCAGTACAGCGAGACGCTGTACGACCGCAATCAGCTGGCTCTACTCACGGTTCGCTACGACTCCCTGGGACACCCGCTCAGCTGGCAGCCGACGCAGAACGTGACCTCGGTGACCCTGGAGTACGACCGATTCGGCCGCTTGATCCGCTGGGAGCGCGGGCAGCTCAGCGAGAAGTACTCGTTCGACATTCGCGGTCGCCTGGCCGACGTCCGATACGCGGACGGAAGCGGCATCATGTACAAGTACGACGATGGACCCATCAGCGTGGTGAGTGGCGTCGCCTGACTGCCAGCCGGAACGCTTTGCACAAACATATCAGTATACACCGGCAGCAAGTGTCTTCAGAGCGTCGACGCAATCGCGTAAACTTCGAAGCCGCTGTCGCAGTACTCGCTGGCTACCAAGAATCGCACAGTCAGAAACAGAAAGAGCGTACTATTGCAAGCAGCGCGAGAATGGGACCAATATTAAGGAACACACAACACGGGTGCTGTGTCGTGTATTTCCTCAATCTTAGTCCTGATCTCGCGCTGTTCGCAGTAGTATGTCTTCGTAGAAACAAGCCAGGCTAACCACCATATTAAAGAAAGGGTCGGCGACCGTGGGTGTTACTGTCCATATGGCAGAATAACACCACCGCATATATAGAATCATTCAAGAGCGAAAGTTCGCTCTTTCGAACGGCCAGGTGACTTCGCAAACGTTGGGGGTGACTCTGAGCTTGAGTAAAGACAAGTGGCAGCACGCTCATTTGTGCCAGCGGAAGTAGCTATTAGAATGTTGTTCAGAGCAACAGTTATTTTCGGTATCAGGCCGAGAAGTACATGTTCAGTTTGTTTAGAATAGCAGCCGAATTCACTGAGAAAATCAGTGTACGAAGCTCCACATAAAAAGAAAACTGTTTAAACTGATAGCATTCGAAATCATCTGCTGTGCTGAAACCAAAACGTGTTTCATAAATGTAACTTAAACTAGGAAATACTGCTCACATGTGAAAATCAAGAATACCACAACTACTGTGAGCAAAGCAGTATCTTTATACTTGCTACTATACTATAATGCAATTCTTACACCGCTTCTGTTTCTTTCCCTATTTGTTTTCAGCCGACGGAAATCATCCTTCCCAGTGGCAGTCGGTACATACTCCAGTACGATGTATCCGGAAGTCTCCAAGCTGTGATTACTCCAAACGGACACAAACACGAGATAGCCACGCAGACATCGATAGGATTTTACAAGCTCCTGTACTTGGCGCCGGGCGTGGGGCATCCGTACGTTCTTCACTACAATGACCGCGGGCAGGTGTTGGCCAAGTTCTTTCCGAAGAACAAAGGCCGCGTCGTCTACACTTACACAGAGGAGGGAAGGCTGGAAAGCATCCTGTGCGGCCCTGAGAGAACGGACTTCTACTACCACAACAGCACGGCTCTCATCAAGAGCATCACAAAGAACGTCCCAGGGCTGGACTTCAGGGTTGACTACCGCCACCACGGGTCACTTCTCAAGGAGGAACGTCACCGCTACAACAGCCGTAGTGGATTGGACGGAGCCAAGTTCCGGTACCAGTACGACCCTCGGCTCTCATCAGTCGAGGTAGAGATCAATGGAAAGAGCACCATCACGACAAAGTACCGGTACAACAGCGAGTCTGGAACCCTCGAACAAGTTCAGCAGTTTCTCGTGCACAGGCCCAAGCTGAACAGCATATTCATTCAAGACGAGGCCAGGCAGTATTCGAAGACTATCGGCACGGACACGTACGGACGGTTGGTGGTGCTCGCCATAACGCTCTGGAACAAGGAGATTTTTTCACTCAGCCTGCAGTATGACAACAGGAGTAGGATCAAACACGCCCACACCAAAATAGGTAAAGACCATGCCAGCCACACCACCAATTACACCTACACTGTCGATGGCTTCTTAGAAGAAGTGTCCGGGGCGCAGTCTTGGAGATTTATCTACGACATCAATGGCAACATGAAAAGCCTCTGGGAAGGACCGCGACAGATTTCTCTGCGACACGACGACGGGGACAGACTCATCGGATACGGAGACGTCGAGCTCTACCTTGTGGACGTTCGCGGGTTCATTGTTCAGCGAGGAGAGGAGAAATTCAAGTTCAACGCGATGGGTCAACTCATACACGCTTTTGAGTTGCACCAGTACGAGGTTCAGTACGTGTACGACGCGCAGAACAGACTCACAGCGCGAAAGGACCACAGGGGAAACATCACCCAGTTCATCTACGCCGACCTTCAGCGTCCGAACGCAATCACACACATGCATTACCCGAAAGACTCGCTGACGTTTGTGCTCATTTACGACACACTGGGTCACCTCATTTACATGCAGCAAGGCAACAACAAATTCTACGTAGCCTGCGACCACCTCGGGTCTCCCGTCGCCGTCTTCAGTTCCGAAGGAACCATCATCAAGGAGATCCAGCGAAATCCGTTTGGCAAAGTGACATACGACTCCAATCCGGAGTTCTTTCTGCCCGTTGATTTCCAGGGTGGCTTGCGGGACCCTGTGACTCAGCTCATTCACTTCGGTGGAAGGGTTTACGACGCCCTTGGTGTGCAGTGGTTGACACCAAACTGGGAAAGCATGCCGACCCTTCTTCAAAAGCCATATGACATCCACCTCTACAGATTCCACGGCAATGATCCCATCAATACTGCGCAGGCTGACGGTGGACATCTGAATGGTAAGTTTTTGAGCCATGCCTGTACACTGTCGTCATGAACTTGCTTGTCGCGTTGCGTGACGTCGGCTTTGTACATTGTGCTCAAGTGTTGGTTTTCATGGCTTGTAACATCCTTGAAATGCGGTGAAAATAATCTATCACATAAATTGAAAGACATTAGGTCGCACATAAAGGAAATAGCTTTAGAAATGCGGTAGCAAGTTCCAAACATGGCCATATAAATACCGTATTTACTCGTGTAAGGCAGGCCCTCGTGTAGCGCCCGTACCCCCTTATTGTAGCGCAAAATTTTGAGAAAAAAGGCTTCACTAAGCGTCACGCGCATACTCGCGTACGGACTAATTCCCGCAAGCCGCTACAAAATGGCACTATAGTGAGTCTCCACGAAATCGACCGCCGACTGTAAATATGTTCACAGTCGACCACCAGTGGTTGCATATATTTGCATAGCAGTCTGAGCGCAGTTCGATGTTTCAGTGAGTAGCCATAAGTCTCTCTTGTGTAAGGCCCGCACGCGGCAGGAATTCTAAAGAAAAATTACGGACCTTACATGACTAAATACCCTATTCCATCAATTACCCAACGTTATTCTTACCTTCAACGATACATACAATGTCAGCATGCAGTGATCCACGAGCTATTCTAAACCTTGTTGTCATTCTACCATCGTTTCGGTAACTGCAATTATTTCTTTCCACGAAATCAAAAAGCTTTCCTTGTGTCTGTTCGTTGCATAGTGGTATAGAGGTATAGAGCAAACTGAAACGGTTACTCTTGAAGCGAAGACCATTGAGGAACGCTGTTTCTAGTTGGGCAAGATACTCCGGGAAAATTACCATGCTGGAATACAGTTACACTACATACATACTGATCTCATCTGGAGCCTAACAAACTGTAGCGTGAGGTTGAATTAACGGGCTACTAAAATCACTAGAATTTCAACAACCAATGCACTGTATGCAAACGCGCATCGTAAAGGGAGCTTCATGCAGGAAGCACATGGGCCAGAACGCTAAGTCACACTTGTAGCGCTTCACGTGTTTGCATTAATTCTGCTTAGCACTGCCAGATGTGGTTCGCGGTTAGCACAGTTGGTAGAACATCACCGCTGTCTGACGGCGACCCCCGCTTGATCCGCAGGACAAAGATGAATACCTCCTGAGCTGCAAAGTTTTGTTTGCGAGGCATTGCATCGTTTCTTTACTTTTTGTTTCCCTTGTAGCGCTGCGCTTTTATCGAAACTAATTTGGCTCATCCGTTGTGCCTGGTGAATAACCTCGTTTTCATTACCTTGCCAGACTTGCCAGCCTGGATGGCGGCCCTGGGCTACGACATGCGACGAGTGCTGGTAGCGCCGCAGACCCGGTGCCCGCCAGACACGCGTGTGGGAGCGCCCGTTCCCGAGGCCGTGCCGGTCATCTCTGGCCTCAGCTGCATGGCGGACATCGTGCAGGCCGAGTTCTACCGCTTCTCTACCGTTCCCAAGACGGCAGTGAAGCTGGACAGCAGCAGCTTCCAGCGGCACATCAACTCGCGCGTCTCCAACCTGCCGTCCGTGCTGGGCGACGGCATCCTGCTTTCGCGAGGCGACGCGCACCGCGCCGCCGTGCACGTCGTGAGCGAATCGAGCCCCATCCTACGCGACGTCATGGTCGCCATCTTCAACGACACCCTGGTGGTGGACATTCACTTCTCGCTGCACGGCCAAGACTCATTCTTCTTCGTCCAGCCTCAGTTGTCCAAGGCCGATGAGGACTGGGTCCAGCTGGGCCGCCTGGGAACCATGTTCAACATCACGAAGCACGTCGTCGAGAGCGAGGGCGTCGGAGGCCCCCGAGGTCAAGTCGACATCCGCATGCACAGCACCAGCGTCGTGCTCAACATCCGCTACGGCACGTCCCTGCAGGAGGAGCGCCACCGGCTGATGCGGCACGCCCGCCGACGCGCCGTGGACGACGCCTGGACCCAGGAGTTGGAGCTCGTCAGGAACGGTCACAAGGGCTCCAACGACTGGACCAAAGGCGAGCGCGAAGAGCTCATGGCCACAGGAATGGTGGCGCGGTACTTCGGCACGGACGTGCACGACATCGAGAAGTACCCGGAGCTGGCCGACGATCCGAGCAACGTGGCCTTCCGCAAGGAGAACTCGAGGAAACGCAGGGGCAAGACGCGCCGAGCCCGGCTTAAGGCGGACGCCTAGGGTCGCCGTCAACCGTATTCCTATTCTTTAGCGAAGGCATAGGTCTCTATTTTCAATTCTCTTCTCGGCCGGTGCGCAGTGAGCGAAGCCGTCGAAATCAGCGCCAGCTTGTGCACGCCACGAGAGAGAGACGGAAGACGGGAAAAGGAAACGTTGTTCAAGAGTTTTGCCGCTCTTCTGCGTGAACCACTCGCGAGAGTGTGACTGAAGGAAATACTCTTTTGTTATTGTTTCTTGTGTTCTGAAAAAAAAAAAACAGGTGCGCAGGCAGCATCTGGCGTTGTCACTACTAGTCCACCGATTTTTCTCGGCGTGTTTTTTTTTTCTTTTTTTAACCCTTCGTTGGCTTTTGTGCATTCACTTTGGCCGAAACGCTCATGAAGTGTTCGTACTCAGCTGTCATGATGCACTCTTATTATGACTAATGTAAAGAGCCCGCATGTGGTCCCACATGACAAGCTCTCACTTGTTTCCAATGATGTGCAATTTTTCTTTGTAATATATTATACATGTATGTATACATACGTTATTACTTTCATCCCGCAGCAGGCTCATAGCATTCAACTGCCATCCTTCTTCGACCTGTTTCCATGCTCAATTGCAGTTTTATTTTGCCGAGCTTCGCAAAGAAACAAAAAGGTGGCGACGTTTTAACGCGATGGGCATTTTTTTTTGTAAAAATGAGCCACATCAGACTTTTTGTACATACGAGAGAAAAAAAAAAGGCCATATGTCCTCGACCCAGTCCATAAAAGAACAAGGTGTCGTTTCGTTTTCTGTGTCAGAACGCTGCGATTCGCTGTTGCGAATCGCAAAACAAACTCTCGGTCCATTTTCAGGGTATTCCGTGCCCTAGACCTGGTGTGTCCTCTGGACAACACGAGACAAGGACACGCTGTACATTTCCTTCCTACGTGGTTTTGTCGATGTCAAACTACGTGAGCTCTCCACCTTTCTCGAGTGGTTAAGTGTTTCGGACGGGCGTGAATGACACTTCTGACGGTGCTTTTCGGGATCTCGGTGGGTTCACTCGTTTTCTGTGTGCATGTGTTGGTTGGGTTTCCTTCCGGCGGCTCCTCTGCTGGCCCCGCAAAGCCGGCAAGCGGCGGTGTGACTGTGCAGCGAGCGATGTGCGTACCTAAATGTGCTGCTTTTTTGTTGGTTTGTGACATGAAGTGCCTTATATGAGAGCGTCCCTTGATTTGTCCTCTGTACACTGTACCTATTCTCCCCAAATTTCTGCTCCACCACCCCGTTTACCTGGAGGTCTCCGTATCCTAAGCTGTCTTTTCGGCTCCTAGTTCTGGTTCGTGTTTACCGACGTATGCGTGCCCTCTGTTACCGTCTCGATGTAGTATCGCTCCGCATCCGCCTCTAAGTGTTGACAGAGCTTTATGTATGTCGACGTGGTTCGAGCTCGAAGCCTTGTATGAACGGTCCACTCGGTGATCCACTCTTTCCAGTCAGTGTCGCCACAAGCGACGGAAAACGCTTTACTCCCCTCGTTTTTTCTCTGTAGCTCACTGCAGGCTAAAAATGTTCAACGATTGGTGCCAGTCTGACAAAAAAATAAAGCATTCAACAGAAGTGCTCTCCTCACAATCTAGAAAAGAAAAAAAAATTCGCAAGGCTGTTGGAACATTCAAATCACTGAGGACAGTTCATCACTGCTGAGAAGGAGAAATGACTTTCGGTGCAGGAGCATTCAGCGGCGTAGCCTCCTCGGCCCAGGTCACTGTCTTAAGAGAGCAACGTGATCATCGTTTGACAGACCATATATGTATGTGTGTGTACGTATCGGCACTGCAGTGCGGCTGACAGTCGTGAGAACAATCTCTGGGCGCCTTTACTCCGGAAGCTCGAGCGTGATTATTCGTATAGGGAAAGACAAGCGCTCCTTGGGGAGAAGGCACGTAGCTGTGGCAGAAATCGGCATCCCGGTTGTGGAACATGTTGTCGCTTAGAGGTGCCAAAAGCCGCGGTCTCTCGATCGACGAGAAGGGCGCGCCACTGGATCCAGTTCTTGTTGACGTGTGCGTGTGTGTGTGTGCGCGTGACAGTGAATGCGTGTGCGGTTACTTGCTTGTGTGTGTGTGTTCACGAGGCGTCTCTACTTCTGGCGCAAACTACTGTGCCCCTGGGAAGCGGGAAACAGAGCCACAAAAGAAAGAAAGAACAGAGAATACGTACCATGCCACCACGCTTGTCGGTCGATGTCTCCTCGATGTGTGCTGCTGCTGTTGCTGCGCGCTGTCTCGTATTTCGACGTCCTGAAACAGGGGACCCCACGCCGACATATCGCGCATGCGCGGCGGCGCGGCGGGCGCCCGAACGTGTACATAAAACTGATATATGAGACCGTGTGTGGCATCTATATTCCGTGTGATAACACGCTGTGGGAGATGGCATGACTGTGAAAAAGAGTCGCGATGAGATTATTGAGATTTGTACTTAATCTATACTCGTAAAAGAATAAAAATGTTTACATACTCAGAAACTGTTTGTACTTACTTAGTTCCTGCAAATGCAAAAAAAAAGGCATATCCCATGCACTGTGGAAATCATTGTTATACAGACTCTTTTCACCGCGCTCCCGTGGGCGCCGCCATACTTGATCACGTGGTGAGAAGTTCACTACTTGCCTCGGCCAGCTTCCATTGCCTCGGCGCAGAAAGCCGTTGTTTCAGAGGCTGTCGTCAACAGTGAGTGGGTGAACGACACGAACCTTTGACCAATGCTTTAGAGGACATGTAGATCTCGCATATGTATCCTTCCGAGCTCCTTACACCATTTCCCAGTGATGCGCGTACTAAAAAGCAGGGCTAGGAAATGTTTTCCATGACAGTAGTACACACATTCAGCCGCTTTAATAAAATGTAGTTACTGTCATTTGCTCATCGTTTATTTTCTTTATTGCCAATGACTTCGAAGCCACGAGTTGGCTTGTTAATTTCTTTATCATTTTTCATCTTCTCTTTTTTAAATGTGTGTGCGAACGCATTAAACTACTTATTTTCTACCTAGTCGCTTGTTAATGTGCCAGTTGCCGTTGATTTGTTTATATCGCATGCCAAGCTTCGCAGATTCATTCAGCATACAAAAGGGATGTAATAGCGTTCGTCGCTCCTTTACGTTGTGGCTCGGGACGAAATGTTCAGGTTCAAACTTTCTTACGCAACATAAAAACCACTCATTAGTCGGCATACTAGCTAATTATTTCACTAATTCCTAATGCGTAAATGTGAGTCTCGTAGTAAAGCGCTTCATGTTAGTGAATACCAGAAAAAGAACATTTGCATGCGCGAAACGGTGTCTGCTGAAGTTGCAGTGCTATATGACTATTTTTTCATGCAACTTTGCCTTTCGTAAAAAATCGGACTTGTCGTCACACCTCACCCAAGCAACTTCGTTTAGTCCTTTTGTGTGAGAAATACAGCGACTATACACACGTGTCTATGCTGATTGCTTAACTACTTCGAACAATTCCGGTGGCGCCGTAGGTATACTAACAAGGGGAATAACCCAACGGTTCAAGACTCCCCATATGACTACGTTTACTACATGCAGAGCTCGCGGCTTTCCGCGGTGCGTTTTATGCGATTCATACAGATAGTGCTGGAAATGGGCAGTCATTTCGATTCAAAGCCGGCATTAGAATGTATGCAGTCGTTCCTCTGATATGGAACTCATGATCAACTGACGTGAGAAATCGTGGTACGTATCCATCACTTGAGATAAAAGGGCCATAATTGTTTCCAGTCGATACCAGGGGGAGGGGGGGAGGGTATTCTGCAAGCGTCCACCTAATGGACATGTCCATTTCTTCTGCTGCTGGTGTTCTCATTAGCTGGGCTGGGTTACGCGTCATAAGCAGGCAGGCGCCACCGGCCAATCAGCACTTCAGCAGCAGACGAAATAGATTTGTCCGCTAGGTGGACACTTACAGAACAGCCCCCAGGTCATTGCGGTATTATTTGAAGTGGTGACGCAGATAAGGCAGCTCGGACGAAAGACCAAGAATACCGCGGTGTCCCCACTCCTGTCTCAAAGAAAGACGCTGCGAGACAGCTTCGCCTTCTGGCACGCGCACTCTGGTTAGCCGAGTGGAATGCCGCACATACAAGGCTCACCAGACTGCACAGAGTAAGCCCTTCGCAGCGACTAGGACTTCCGGCCGGATTGCACCGACGCGAAGCGTCTCTTCTGTGTCGGTTGTGGTTGGCATTTGATTTTACGAAAGCTTATTCAGCACTAATTGGAATGGCTCACAGTCCTGCATGTGATGTCTGCTGCTGTGAGGACATTGAGTCCTCACAGCAGTATGTGCTCAATGCACAGTACAATACTGGAATACCATACCCACCGATCACCGGCTGAGGAGGCAGTGAAGACACTTTTGTACTTTCTAAGAACGACTGTTCATGGGTGTATAGGACTGTGTACTGCGGATTTCTGACCCTATGACGTGGTTCCTTTTCATTTTTTATATTTTTTATCATGTTGGTTCCATGAGAAAAGGAGTAGCCGTCACCATTATACGATGACTACGTCTCTTTTTCTATTTTCATTTCAATAAAAAGAAACTGGCTTGTGCGAGCGCTTTTGCTGCGTAGTGCCGTCCGCGCAGGTGCTCTCATTCACCGCATTCCTTTCTCTCACTTCCTTCCTTCTGTTACCCCTTTTCCTTCCCCTAGAGTAAGGCAGCCAACCGCACTCTTGACTGGTTAACATCCCTGCATTCTTTTTATCTCTCACTTGCGTTTCATGAAAAACAAAAAAACGGCAGATGCACTTACGACTGCTTACGCGTGAGAATTCGAAAGCATTGTAGTCCCTTTGGTGAATTTTATTTTTTTTCAGCGCGTTCCTTGTCCGCGCAAGCCCTCGCCTGCGTTCTTACTGCGCCTCGGTAAGGCCAAACCAAAACGCGCCAAGCGTCTCAACGCGCTCGCTTGCCTGCGAGGAGTTCATAAACGTGGCGTGTGCAATGACGCACGCGCTAGGCACAACCACGACCGCTGGACCATAAAAAAAAAAAAGAAGTGTGGCCTGCCGCGTGCATCGGAAACGGTGTTAGCCGCCGCGGCACCGCCAGTCGGGGACTGTTGCCTGCATAGAGTTTCTAAATAAATACCCTAGAGGGAAATGTGGCACTAGTGTCTACGGGGGCTCTCGTGAGCGTTGGCTCATAGGAATGATGGGAAGCATATAGTTTCCTACAAAAATTAATAGAGGGAACTCTGGCGCTAGTGTCTACGGGGGCTGCAATGGGAGCGGTTGTCCCAGCATGGGAATTATGGGAAGTACATGGATTTGCCTAAACTTCGTTCTTTTGGCTTCAGACAGCTTTGTGACTTTGTAAACTCGTCATTTTCAACAGTATATTGCGCAATAAATATTTAAATAAACATCATTAAAATTGCCCGACGGCAGGATTCGAACACAGGGACTCTAGCACAGAAGCCTGATATTGAAACCATTAAGCCACGGACGCATGTATCGACATGCGAATGAAACGCCCTTATGAATTTATCGCGGGCATGCCAGCGCCTTGAGACGCTTGGCGCGTTTCGATTTGGCCACCTGGACAAGCTCAATCGTTGCAATTAATAGGAATTGTACGCGTTCCCGGCGTCTTCTGCACTTCGAAGAATATAGATTGCTCTGAAATGGTACGACAATAAGGTTTATATAGCGTAATATACAAAGCCACAAGAACGTCTGAATCCACAAGCACGAAGATCAGACAAATCCATGTACTTCCCATCATTCCCATGGTAGGACAACGACTGCAGCGCCAGAGTTCCCTCTAGTAATTTTTGTAGGAAACTCTATGATGGGAAGTACAGGCTTCGGATTGACTACGATCTTTAGACTAGTGGCGTTTGCTTGCGGCGCAGTAAACCAAGCTATACTCAAATATTATCGCGTAAAATCTCATTTTCTTTCTGCAGTATGTTATATAATGTACAACACGCTACATAAGCTTTGCATGACTTTGAGATGGAAGCACGATTTACTATGGTTTATCGCCAGGAGACACCAGGGCATAGAGTTTCTCACTATAACACCTAGAGGGAAATATGGCGCCACCGTCTATGGGAGTTCCTTAAGGGGGCACCGTTACGGTGGCTAGAAGGGCTTCTAGCCATTCTAGCCACCATAGCACCGTGCCGTCATGGTAATGACGGTATATGTGTCTGCGAGGCTCGTGTTGGCTGGTGTTGTACGAGGCTTCGTCTAAAACGTGGATATGGCTACACAAATAACGCGTTCTCAAAGTAAAATCTTTATAAAATGTTTCTATTCACGCATATTACATCTTTACTCACCTACAATGCATGACCAAGCGAAGAAAAGCAAGAACAGACGACAAACTGTTTCAAAGCGATCGCGAACCTTGTAGTCTGTCCTCCGACTTTAGCGGCCCGCTGATACTTTTTACGGATCATATAATCGTACACGCAATAACAAATTCTCATAGTTAAGCAAAACATGTTTTTGCGTAGTAATAAAACCAAAACAGCTTTTCCCGTGCTCTTTTAGTAGAAAATGAATCATTGCGACAGACGGAACGGTGCTTGCCAAGCGCGTCTTCAAGGTGTCCTGTCTCTCCGAGAACAATGCCAATCCGAAGTCACAATATACCGGCATTCCCATGCATACCACAGCGCAGCAGCGCCAGATTTCCCTCTAGGTAACGTAGTGAGAAACTCTATGCACCAGGGTATGCATTCTTGTGCCATTCTGTTCCTGATTTACGTCAGAGAATAATTATTTATTTATTTTTGCAACAGCAATAACAACCGTGCATGTACTTATATAAAAATACTAATCAAGTATTTATGGAAATAAAAATACATTGTGAGAAAGTGTTGCGCCCTTGAGCGGCATGCTGCAAGGGCGCAACACTGCAGGCGTCATAGCATCTGCTATGACGCCTGCTCGCTGCGAACGCGAGGCTTTTCTCGCAAACGACAGGCACCTAATTGTTAACTGTCTCGCTCTTTCGAAAGGCTGCGCCGGCTGTCACGACTGATGAACGTCTTCGAGTACTTTTAAGTACACCTGCTGCACTGCTAGCAGGGACGATTGAGGCCTCCTACGAGTATGCATCATGTTATTTTATGTTGACGTACCGCTTCCGAAGCGTTACGGCGTGGCTTTGCACTTACCCATTTTGCGACACCAGGCTACAGCCAGGAAGCAGCAACCTTTCCTACCACAAGTAAGTTTGTGTTCTAAAAGTCCTAAACACGCATTTCAATGAGCACATAAACGAGCAATGCATAATGAATCCCTCAATAAAATTTTATTGTCAAGCCACTGTAAGTACAACTATCTATGTCTTGCATCAGTAGCGCCTTCTTTTTCCTATTCTGAAGTTTCATAAAGCACGTAACGCTACAGCGCGCCAACCTGACACACATAACAAACCAAGGTCCAAACGGTCAAAACATGTTCTTTCAACGTTTACGATGTCGTCGCTTTCTCGTCAGGACTTCGACACCACACCGCGACACAAACATCGTCCCAGCCGCTGGCCCAGCGCGCTTTCGCCACTCCGAGCAACATAACAAAGGCAGAGAGCTTTGAGTAGCACTGTCCCACTGCAGTTTATAGCAATTGCGCTTGGAGCGAAACCAAAACTGCCAAAAAAATACTTGTAGACTAGTTCACCAGTCAACAGAATGCCAATCCGAAGCCTGTACTTCCCATCATTCCCATGATGGTTGAACGATCGCAGCGCCAGATTTCCTTCTAGGTATACTAATATGAGCAATGTCTTACCAGTACTCACGTACGGGGCAGAAACCTGGAGGCTTACAAAAAGGGCTCTGCTTAAATTGAGGACGACGCAACGAGCTATGGAAAGAAGAATGATGGGCGTAACGTTAAGGGATAAGAAAAGAGCAGATTGGGTGAAGGGACAAACGCGAGTTAATGACATGTTAGTTGAAATCAAGAAAAAGAAATGGGGCATGGGCAGGACATGTAATGAGGAGGGAAGATAACGGATGGTCATTAAGGGTTACGGACTGGATTCCAAGGGAAGGGAAGCGTAGCAGGGGGCGGCAGAAAGTTAGGTGGGCGGATGAGATTAAGAAGTTTGCAGGGACGACATGGCCACAATTAGTACATGACCGGGGTAGTTGGAGAAGTATGGGAGAGGCCTTTGCCCTGCAGTGGGCGTAACCAGGATGATGATGATGATGATGATGATGATGATGATGATGATGATGATGATGATGTGAATGGAATGGAATGGAAAAACTTTATTGCTCTATATCTCGGAGAGATTGGCGGTGGGCCGGTGTCTTCATGTCTTGAGTCCTGGCCGCTTCACATGGTCGGCGCTCGTATTCCAGGGCACCGCTGAGTCTTGCTGCCTCGCAAGCGTGCTGCACAATTGAAACTCTATGGTTGTCTGGGATCAGCATAGAAAATGCGTCAGGCACGTGCCTGGAACGCTGTCGCCGACGCGTGCCATCCCCGGCAGCTAGCGCCGTTCGGCCCAGCCAAGCGGCCGAGAATGCAACTACGGCTGTCACGTTCGCCCCCATTGCAGCCCGCATAGAGGAAGGAGAGAGAGAGAGAGAAACAACTTTATTCGGTCCACTATAGACGTAAGCAAGCTCCACGTCACCTGGCTAGGCCCACTCGGGGACCATCAGGTGAAACCTGACGGCCCTCTCGCGAGCCCTCTGGACTGCCAGGATTTGAGAGGTCTGATCCTGGGCCTTAATTAACTTCATCATTTCCTCTTGAGTGAAAGGGGGACCGGCAGAAGCGCAGCCCCACAGGACATGTTCGAAGTCCGCATAATCACCACACAGAGGGCAGTCCGGGCTTGGGAACCGTTCGGGGTACATTGTGTGCAGCGCCGCGGGGCTCGGGTAAGTGCTTGTTTGCAGAAGCCTTAGAGTGACTGCCTGGGCCCTGCACAGCGAGGAGTGCGGCGAAGGTAGGAGTCTTCTTGACATATAATTATATTTGCAGATTTCGTTGTACGAGTAGAGAGGCTCGGGTCGCCCAGGAGAGGACGCGTTGCCCAGCGCACGGTTCGTGCAGCCGAGTGCGCCTCCTCGTTGGGGTTGATCGAGGCACCCTCAATGGTTCCAAGGTGCGCAGGGAACCAGGCCAAAGAGTGATGTTTCATGTCTTTGGCACTTTGGATGATACGTAGGGCCTGGGGAGCCACCATTCCCATCTGAAAGGCCCTGACAGCGGCCTTGGAATCAGAATAAATCGTGTAGTGTACACTGTCCGTTAATGCAAGAGCAATAACAACCTGCTCTGCAACGCTGGAATTAGAAGTGCGGACGGTAGCGCAGCTAAGGATTTTAGAATCACCGTCGATGACCACTGAGGAGAAGGCCTCTTCTTGAACATACGAAGCAGCGTCTACGAAGCATGTTCGGTCCTTGTTCAAGCGGGCACTGGCGAGCAGAGCTTTACCCCTGGCTCGTCTTCGTCCTTCGTTGTAGGTGGGATGCATATTTCGTGGCAACCGGTGTATGTAAATCTTGGACCTTACGTCGCTAGGCAGCTTCACAGCGTCGAGACTGACGACCGTGGGGTTACGTCCCAGCTTGCCAAGTATGGCTCGGCCCGCTGGCGTACCGGAAAGTCTGACAAACTGGGAAAATTCTTGGGCTTCAATGATTTCCTCGAACGTGTTGCGAATTCCCAAATTGAGGAGGTCTTTTGTGTGCGTTCGGATGGGAAGGCCGAGGGCAAGCTTGAAGACTCTTCTGATTAGGGCATTGATCTTGTTGCGCTCCGATACGAGCCAGTTGTGCATAGCTCCTGAATAAGCGAGGTGGCATAACACGAAGGCGTGGATAATCCGGATCAGATTGTCTTCCTTGATTCCGCGGTACCTGTTGGCGATTCTTCGGATCAGGCCGAGGGCGCTTTCGGTCTTGGAGCAAATGCGTTTGACGGCGGCTCCATTGGCCCCGTTCGACTCGATGAACATTCCTAGGACCCTGATAGTGTCTACCCGCGGTACTGGGGAGCCCTTACCGGTGAGTAACGTAATGCGGCTCTCTGTTGCTGGCTTCCAGGACCGGTGTGAACCGCCTCTGGGCCTCTTCTTGTAGAGCAAGAGCTCGGATTTAGCGGGCGAGCACCTTAGCCCGGTGGGGATAAGATACCGCTCCGTCACATCGATGGCCTCTTGCAAAGCACCCTCGACCTGCCCTTCACATCCACTGGAACACCAGATGGTGATGTCATCCGCGTAGATCGTGTGGTTAATGTTCGGGATTTTGTTCAAGGCCCTCGACAGGTTGATCAGGGAGATGTTGAACAGCGTCGGAGAGATCACTGCCCCCTGAGGTGTTCCCTTTGGCCCAAGCTGGATTTCGTGGGTCAAAAACTCGTCAATCTTGAGTCTAGTGGACCTTGAGGAAAGGAAGGAGCGCACGAAATTGTACGCCCGTTTGCCAACGTTACACTCTGTCAGGCTCTTGAGAATAAAGGCGTGCGATATGTTGTCAAAAGCCTTTTCCAGATCCAAGCCGAGAATTGCCTTAGTGTCGGCGGAGGTAGAGTCAATGATCTGGTGCTTGATCAGTCTCATGGCGTCCTGAGTCGAAAGCCCCGACCTGAAAGCCAATCATGTTGTGTGTATAGCATTCGTTAGACTCGAGATGGTCAGTGAGGCGGTTAAGCATGGCGTGCTCGGCCATCTTTCCAACACACGACGTCAGGGAGATGGGCCTTAGATTGTCGATGCTCGGCGCCTTACCTGGCTTCGGTATGAGTACTGTGTGGGCTGCTTTCCAGCTATTGGGAATGAGGCCGCTGCACCAGATATCATTCATCTTGTGCGTAAGGAACTCGATTGAGGCGTCGTTGAGATGCTTGAGCATTTTGTTGGTGATCCCGTCGGGCCCAGGGGCAGATCTGCCGTTGAGGGATGCGAGAACTCGCTTGACCTCAGCCACGGTAAAATCCTCGTCCATAGATGGTACGTCACGCCCTTCGTACTCGGGAAACTGGGGGGGGGCACCGGATCGCCCGTGGCCTCCAGGTACTTGTCTATGAGGTGCTCCGTGACTGCCTCATCTAGAGTCGAGTCGGTCGCCAAATGGACAGCTTTCGCCAAAGCTCTCTTCTGGTTGGACTTGGTGTTGCCATCGTGCAGTAGGTGCCTAAGGAGACCCCAGCTTTTACCGTTCTTGAGCTGGCCCTCCACCGAGTCGCACAGTTCGTCCCATTGCTGCTTGCATAGCACCTTGCAATGAGCCTCTATCATCTTGTTTATATCGGAAATTTTCTTGCGTAGTCTTCTGTTATGGCGCTGAGTCTTCCATCTCGCGAGCAGTGCCTGCTTGGCTTCCAATAGATGCGCCAGCCTACTGTCCATCCTGTCCACCTCCAGATCGGTTGTCACCTCCTTGGTGGTTCTAGCCGCATCCTTCTTTATCTCGTCGCACCAAGAGTCTAAGTCCATATCATCGTTAAGGACGCGCTCGGAGCGGTTGGCTCGGAACAAGTCCCAGTCAGTGAACCTAAAGGTCCTCGTTTTGTTACGGGCAGCCTTGATCACCGCTTCGATGATGCAATGATCGCTACCGAGGTCCATGGCTGTGTTGGTCCACTTGACGTTTTCCAGGTTCTTGACAAAGGTAAGATCCGGAGTCGTATCTCGGCACACCGAGTTCCCTCTCCTGGTTGGAAAGTCTTTATTGGTTATCAGCGTAAGATCTTCCTCCGTTGCCGCGTCCCATATGTCTCTACCCTTCTTGGTATTGGTACAATAGCCCCACGCCTGATGCTGAGCATTAAAATCCCCCATGACGACTAGAGGCTGACAGCCGGCCAAATGCACGGCCTTCTTGAGAATACCACCAGGCCTGGCTCTGTGTACGCTGGGTCTGCAGTAAACATTCAGTATGAAGATACTGTTTCTTCTTAAGCGCTGCGTAGGGGGGTCGACAAGGAGTTCGGCCATGACGTACTCGATCCCATTGTCCGCGGGACCAAGGTCTCGCTGAAGGCACGTGAACTTTTTACAGACCAGGATAGCGACCCCCCTTCCTCCTTCAGTGGAAGCCACCGTA
This sequence comes from Dermacentor andersoni, assembly GCF_023375885.2. Taxonomy (NCBI): domain Eukaryota; kingdom Metazoa; phylum Arthropoda; class Arachnida; order Ixodida; family Ixodidae; genus Dermacentor; species Dermacentor andersoni. The sequence goes on from NC_092817.1 coordinate 38,886,908, forward strand.
AGGAAACCGGGGAGCTTGATAGGTGATGATGTGATCGTTTCTTGCAAGGCGATTACTTGGGGTTTCTCTCTTACGCTTTTTAGGTATTGTCGCAGGGTCGCCCGTTTGCTGACGAACCCTGCGCAATTCCACTGCCACATTGTTATGACGTTAGTTCTGTTATCCATGTTTGGGCTTGGGAATGGATTGCGAAAGTGCCGCATTCATAATGGCACCCTCCGTGGGTGAGGCAATGACGCTGTGCAACTTTGGGACTTGTGCTGTAGATGTGCTTGGCAAAGATGCGTGGCTGGTCCCCTCCAGCCTAAGTATTCTAGCGCTGAGGGCGACCAGGCCCAGCTGAGGGTGCGCGATCATTTCTTGTACGTGAGAGAGACCTGTCTGTATGTTGGAGATGGCGTTCTTGAGATCAGACAGGAGTTCTACCATTTCGTCTCCCCTTGAGTCATCCAGGGCACGCCGCTTCACTGCAACCGTCTTGGGAGGGGCCTCCACTGCGTCCATGGCCGAAGAGCGTGCGGCAGGCTGAGAAGCTGGCTGTGTGAGCGCCAATCTTCGTATTTCCGCCATCTCGGTGGCTAGCCGACTGATTTCCTGCTTGAACAGAGCGTTTTCCTTCCTGAGACTATCATTGGCACGCCTAAGTTCTTCGAGCTCATTCGTGAGACGCAGGTCGTGCGAGTCTTGAGAGTTGAACGCCTGCGTTTGGTTGCCACGGGCCCTATCGGCCCACGTTGGAGAGGACTTGCCTTTACCGCCGTTGGGGGTCTTCGGACGGGAGCTGTTGGATGAGTCGCTCTCAGTACGGGACTTGGAGCAGCTTCTGGAGCTGGAGCGCGCTGGAGAAGGCGATGTGAGTCGCGATATCGAGGTAGAGCGACTTCTGGAGCCCCGTCGGCTTGTAGAGCGGCTTCTCGAGCGCAAGCGTCTTCTGCCCCTAAGGTTGGTGCTGGATGAGGCTTGCGGATTGGAGGATCGAACGATCGACGGCGTGGGGAGCTGCTCTTGCTGCCTGGCACGCTCGAAGCGTCGTCGGCGAACAATGTATGGCGTCTTGAATCTATGCGCACACTCTTTGCCGGCTGTAAGGTGCGGACCGCCGCATATCTTGCATTTTGGTGTGCATTGATGCTGCTGATCTGGATTTGGCAGGCTGCATCCCCGACAGATGACGTCGCTCGGTGTTGGACATACATCGGCGCGATGCCCGAGTCTTCCGCAGACGTGGCATACGTCCACTTGCTTTCGATATAGGGAACATTTCATCAGGAGCGTTCCGTACCTGACAAAATTCGGTACCCGCTGCCCGTCAAAGGCGATGATGATGGTCCCAGTCTGAGCGTTTCTCTTGGCTGCTAGTGCAAGAGGATTGTTCTGGTTAACAATCTTGCCATCCACCGTCGCTGGGTCGTCTTGTAACGGTATGCCACGAATGACCCCCTTGCACGTGGAGTGCGGGGCTGTCTCGTACGCGCAGAGTTCGTGGATCTTGCCTGTGATTCGGATTTGCTTGATGCGGGCATATCTATCGGCATTCTCTCGTCTGGGAGTGCTGGCCACCATGATGTTTTGCTGCAAGTTCGGGCACAGAGTGTCTTGCGTGAGCTCGTGCTGGCTGATGCCGGAGGCTGCAAGTATTGCGTCAGCCACCGTGGCCGCTCCAATTTTGGAAATATTCAGCCCACCTCTTGGTCTAATAACGATCTTCGTATCTTCTTTGGGAAGAACAGGCATTCGGCTTGCCCTAATAATCTTGGTCTTCAGCGCTGCGCCGCTAGACTTGTAGCTGTGGGGAGCCAAAGGCGTCGCCATGGCGTTCGGGTTAGCTTCCCGCGATTTGGCGCCAGCTCTTCTAACACCTGCTGTTTGCGATCCCTGCTCTTGAGTGACTTCCTCCGGGAGAATATTTTCTCCCTCTACTTGATATTCCATGATGGTAGCGGACGAGTGGCACTGAGCCGCCCCGGAGGCCAAGGCGTGGTCTCCGAAGTGCTCGTTTGACGCCGCCAACGGATGCACAGGAATGTCCGTAAAATGGTGAAAAGTCACTCACTGTGGCAAAAAGGGTATCCACGTGGTCCTTACAACTTTACGGAAAAGATATGCACAAATAAACATTGGCTCGCGACGATGAAATACAAGAAAAGCTGGGGAAATGCGGTAACCGAAGAACGCGTCTAGACTCGCCGCCTTCTTCTTCTTCCTCCGCATAGAGGAAGGAAAAAGATAAGACGGAGCACACCGCATTGCGATTGAAGTCAAACCTGGTGATCTGACACGCGATTGCACGTCAAAATGCGCGGTTGTTTTTGGTGTTCCCGCTCTGATAATGCTGAACTCTCGGAGATTATGAACAGTGACGCACAACAACGCCTCAAGCCTGTGTGTTCTGTGTACTACGTACTACGCAGAGGAAAATCAATGCTGCACGCAAGGTAACGTGTAACAACTCACCACTCTCGTATTGGGCTAAACGCTGAAGAAATTACGCATTCGCCGTCAACAGCAGCGTTAGTTATCGCCACTCAAAGCAATCAGCGTGCAAAGCTTCGCTTACATCGATTCCCACAGGGCGTGGGATCCGCAATTTTTTTTACCACTATATCGCCGCCTTTGCAGTCAACAATTGTAGACAACAATGTCGCAGTTTCGCGATCGTTTTCAGCGAACGTCTCCTAAAGTCCTTCTCATCCAATTCCACAAATGCGAAAACGACAAACGCCACGTTCGCGCTGCGCGTCTACTTGTGTTCATATCAGCATCGCTGAATAAAGGAGGCGATGATATGAGTATGTATGGTTAAGTTACCAGACCTGAAGAGTGTTGCAGGGCCACTGTAAGCTTCATGTTTCTGCAATAAACCTCAGTCGAATGTGTAGCGATCTGTGTGTTGCTCCTTCGTACTTGTGTGCAGTTTCGTTGCCCTACTTCCATCATGCAGCATAAACCACCTATAGCCAACTTCTACGTTCTATTAAGCTTCCAAAACATGTTCGACTACGGAAAGAAACGCGTTGTCGGCGGCTAAAACGCAATTTAGCTGAATGCGGACGTCGCGGTGGATAATAAAAATTGCTTTGGTGTTAATCTTCATTCGTATAACAAGCAAACAAAACGAAAAAAGAAATCATCGAATTCAACGTATACATCTGCATAGGAACCTCTGCGAAGCGAAACTTTCGTTAAGCGATTAATGAAGTGAGACACACGAGGTTAATGAGGCAGAGAAGGCGCCCAATTCCCCCTTTTTGTCATTCAGATTACGCTATCTTCAAAAAAAAGTTTGTGTCGCATAACAAACACAGATGCATTGTCAAGAAAATTAACGGAATGAAGTAACTAACGGAGATTCCAACTATGATGAAAGCTATAAGGAAATCCTAGACAAATTGGCGTGCTCGATTCACCTATTCACAGAGTAGCGTTAGGTTTATGTTCTGAAAGCCAGCGGCGTGACCACAGAGGTAAGGGCACTTTGGTGTCGGGGCATCTCCCAAGAGTTATGTAGCACAGGTGAAAACACCCCCCTAAGAAAAAAATATGTACTGGCTATACGTATTACACGTACCTTCCTAAAAGCATGCCAAACCGCGCTATTCCCTAAAGCTATACGCTAATAAAAATTTTGTTCATGTATACTTACTTCACGCCACCAGCTCAATGTAAAGGGAACACGAAGAGGTGACGCAGACACTGCAATCCACAAACCGGCGTTTCTTGCGTCTGCATCTTCTCTTTGTGTAATATTAATCCCACTTGAACTTGACTCTCCAAGTATGCGCGCGCGCTCACGTGACCATGCAGAATGCTCAGATTGCACTGTACCGTAGCAGAATATCGGTTACCTGCGCAGGTGCATTTTAGGTCAATTTTAGGTCAACGTTAATCATATCACGTCGCTCAAGGAACAAGCCACCGCACATATCGCAGAGTCTGCGTTCCAGGGCATGCGCACGGCGTCCTTTTTTGTCAGTTACCGGAGTGGGCACGTCCACAGGCCTAGCGTTATATACACTCACAGTACACGTTCCTCTATCGTTTGAATTGGTTCGCTCCTCCCTTATCTCACTTCCTGGGGCTATAGGCAGTATTGCGAGCTTCACAAAGAAGGGACGTGTACCGATAGAAACCGGTTCAATGGCTCTCTGTTTTTTCTCTCTTTGCATTTAGCTGCGCCCTCGCAGTGTTTGCCGACCTCCTCAACTTCGGCTTGTCTTAGTTTCCGACGCTCCCGTCTTCGTGTGTCCGGCCGCCCATACCTGCTTCCCTTGAATTCACCGACCGCACGGAACGCGACACGCAGGAGGCGAGACACCGGAATCCGCGATAAAGGTGAGTGGCCCATCGCCCGGACAAGGTTGCTGGGACGCCGCCGCTATGGTTTACCGGGCGGGCATGGATGTCTCGCGGATGAAAATTGTCGCCTAATTCCAGAACATCCGCGTGTGGTCCCGTGGCTACGGCATTGCGCTGCCGATCGAGCATGAGGTCGCGGGTTCGAATCCGGCCACGGCGGCTGCCTTTCGGTAGGTGCGGAATGAAAAAAAAAAAAAAGAAACGCTCGCGTATTTGTATTGACTCTATTTGTATGACGTCGTACGGGTCGACCGGGAATCACCATCTGTACGATGCGGTGGCCACGCCTGTTTTGGCGCAGGTTGCGAATAGCCGCGTTTGCCGAGCGTTGAAATCTCGGTCGCGAAGTGGTGGAAACGGTTACCGACCGCAGCTCGGGACGAACACTGAGACGCTTCGGAAGCGTACTCGCAGTCTCGTAAAGCTGTTTGTGACGTGGTTGGCGCGATATGGGCACCCGTTTCGGCGGACTGGAGCACCCCTTGTGCGAGACCTATAACCTAACCTAAATCTTTCGCGCACCATTCACATGCACCGCTTATGGTGCGGCCGTCGTGTCGTACTCATAGACACCGACATTTAGATTTAGGTTCACGTTAAACAACCCCAGGCGGTAAAAAATTAATCCGGAGTCCTGCCCCACTACGGCGGGCCAGTTAATCAGGTCGCGTATTTGGCACGTAGAACCACAGAACTTGACTTAATGCCTCCAGGCAATAACCACGCACGGAACGGCTTCAGCTAAGTAAAGACGACTGTAAATTTACCCGGTCATGCCTCAACACAATTCGACATGCTCACCTTTGTTTCTGCTCATCCAGAGTTCACTTCCCCCCAAAAAAAAGCTATCCAAGTAAAAATAGCATTAGTATATATAGTAACGAATTAAATAATGATCGGTTTGCTGAAACATCTACAAGTGGTAAATATGCTCCAGTTTATTGAAAGCACTGCTATAAGCTGCACCTTAGGTTTCCCGCGCTTAAAGCAAAATTCGAGGCATCAAAAAATGCCTTGGGCATTACAATGATAAAGACGTTGATGACACAGCGACAGAGCCAACTCTGGCTCTGTTTCTGTGTCGTTTAAATGTGCGCTCGTCGTTAATCAGCTGATCGTGTGTCGACTTGCCCAAAACATGTGCGCTGCGACCATAACACTTGGCCGACACTTCAGTGGAGGAGCGTTTAATTTGCGCGGCCACTGTGACAGGTGAAATAATAAAAAAAAAAACTTTGTCTTTGAGCTTTCGTGGCGGTTAATACATGTGACACCGGCGTAATTCCTCTCGAACGCCTAGACTGGTGGCCAAAGCGTGCTCAACCGGACGGCTACGTAGCGGTGTAACATCGCACAGACAAATTATTACACTTAACAGGTGTTCTCGCTCATTTTCTTTCTTTGTTACGTCTGTTCTTCGCGTTCCGTTCCTTCTCAATAGCACGGACACAGTTTTTGCTTCGTATCGAAAGCGTAAGCACGTGGTACTGCGCAACAAGAAAGGAGATCCAGACTCCAGTGGAAGGTATGTAAGGCATCTATGCCTTCACATGTAGACACTATTGACAGTCGTCGAATTAACTCGGCAGCTAGTAAAAGAAGCCATTAATCATCGAATTCAGCATTAAAGCGTCACTGAGAATCGTGTCGGGCACAAGCCTTAGTTTGTTCTTAGGCCCTCTGTGGCCCTCTGTGGCCCTCTGTTTCCACAACTTCTCTCGCGTAAAACCATTTCTAATCGATTTGTGTTCGGGCGTCCGCCCCTCGCGATTGCGATCGTCCTGATGACGAGACGATCGCTAAAGCGACGGTCGTTTGCGGAAGACAGTTACGTTAGATTAATTTAGTGAATACGCGACTGAAGCTCTCCAGGGACACTTGAGCTAGTCACCACGTATTTCAGGCCCGGGGGCGAAATAATATTGTCTACCGGTAGGGCTTTTTTTTCTTCTTGCTTCTGTTGTTGTTCGTGGCACAAAAGCGTGCTACTAAATTGTGCACGAGCATTTTTTTTTTTAGTTTTCCCAAATCTAAATATGGCTGCCGCGGCCGAAATCGGGTTCGTAATTCGATACCTCGAGCCCAGCAGCGCGATGTCATAGCCACTGGGTTAGCCATCACAGTGGCTTGGCTGCACCAGTGCGCACCAATATTCATGAGACAAACATATTTTTCTCGTCATCCTCTTTCGTTTTCTTTTTTTTTTTGCAAGACATATTTATATAATTATGAGTCCATCTTTCTGGCAAGGATTTTACTCAAAATGGCACCAAATCTCAAATTATTTCCTTTCTAGCTATTTAACAAGTACGTGCCTATTCTTTTCACTAATCTAATTGTGCATTATATTTCCTCATTTTCTTTATGATTATAACTTTTAGAGCAGATGAGAAATTGCAAATCGTGTCAGTGTCACCGTTATACATTCCGTATTCAAATAACGTGTGGCACGGATAGTCTGTTCATATTTGCAAGCTTTACCAAGCCGGCGCCTCAAGGAAGAGCGAAAGAAGACAAGACGCAGACGAATTAGCACTTGTGCTACGTGTGCCTTCTTTCGTCCTGCCTTTGCGTGTGCACCTGTTCAAACGTGCAAACCTTCCCATCGTCGCCAGTATGGAAGACTCGACTCTTAATATTTTCTTTCCTAGCTGTGAGACACCTAGATATTGACAAGTGTACTTGTTTATCTTTATCGGGCGAACCCGCTTCACCGCCTAACAAATGTTATCGTACAGCGCAGGATGCGCCTGCATGTACCGGAAGTTTCTGGAATGTTATCGATGGTTCCATCTGCTGTTTGGTCACCGATCCTTGTGTAATCTTATTGCATGTAATGCGCGACGCAAACAGTGTAGAACTTTGTGGAAGACATGTGGGTCCCAGCGATTACTCTGGAACATTCGATGACTGATGTATGAAAGCCGACGCGCTAGAACCGCTGATCAGATTTCAATGACCGCCGATCGTGTTCGCCGCTATTGCTGTCCTTTGAATGTAACTTGCTTTTGTGGGCGCAAGTTCGCCCAATAAGTTTCGCCGGCTTTTAGGAGGCACATTAAATGCGCTTTTGCGTGTTTACGACTGAAATAGTCGCACAATACGCATTTGTTAACGCACGTAACCTTCGGCATGCGTCACTCTGCTTGAACATTTAACTGTTTCTCTTTTTTAATTGTTTTCAGAATGAAGGTGTGCATCCTTCTGCTCGGCATTGGGGCACTAGCTACAGCAAATGCAAGGAGCCAGGAGATTGACTGGGGTAATTATTAATTCGTACGCTATTTCGTCCTTGCACGTAGCACTGACATTAAGTTCACACCGCGCACCGGTTGCAACAGCTGCCACGTCAACATTAGATTTATTCGAATGAACAATCCGACCCACACATACTGAGGTGAAGGAAAGCTCATGGAGAACCGTACGCTGCTTGAAACGAAGTTGATTAGTTCTCGCGTCTTATTCGGATTAGATATAAACCGAGCTGGTGTCCTTCTGCACTTCGCCGCCAACCATGCCACGAAGGGGCCAAGGTTGCAACCATGTTACGTAGTCAAGAACGCGTTAGCACGTATGTCGCTCTACCTAAGAGAATAGTCCCAGTTCAGAGCAGTGGTAATAGCCGTCTGAATTAGTTAATTCATGCATCCATTGCTTCATTTATTTTTTTTTATTTGCTGGAGGGGGGGGGGGGGAGGACAGTGAGATTCTAGTCTGTTTCCTGTTGGAACGTTGGTGCATCAACCAAATGAGGTTGCCAAATTTAATTTATCCATGCATAATAGCTCGAAATCGTCTCAGAAGTTTGAGCTCCCCCGTGAGATTCAGCACTCGGTAACTGCTGAGAAAAAAATTCAACACATCAGTAATACTTTTAACGATTTTTAATTGAAATCTTCCCTACAGCGTTACTTGCTTCTCTATAAACACATTGTTCATGTTGTATAATTTTTTTTCCCACTTGTTCTCTTAAGTGCACGCTGAGCAAATTTCAATGAAAACATGGAAAAGAAACCACGCAAGTAAATAAATTACAACTGTTGGCAATTCGTGCGAAATGCCGTCTAAATATAATGGATGGGAAGGGTCAGTGTCCACTTTCATTTCTTCTCAAAATGCATAAAGCCTTTCGTAACCTGGAAACCATAAGCGAGGCCGGAGCTTTATGGAACATGGTCATAACGGTGCGTTTTGAGGACCGGACAAATAAAGAATGCACGGAGAACAGCTTTCAAACATCTTCCTCGAAATCCTGCTATAAAACAGGCAAGCAAATTGACAAATCGAAGCCAGTTGATACAACGTAGCTAGGCAATTGTGCTAGTTTGCGATGTAACACGTCCATCATGTCATTTCATTTATCTCAGAGCCCCCACGTCTGATGCAATTTCACTAGCGAGTGGCATGGTTCTGGCGCGTACTTTTTTTTTTTTGTGCTGCTGACGTTCTGAATTGTATGCAAGCTGCACATACTGCACCACTGGAAATTCAGCGCTGCTATGCTTTCGCGAGAGCATATCTCTGCTTTCGTTGAGCTGCTTAAATCGCGTTGTGTTACGCAGCGACTGTAGAGGATGAATACCTTGACAACAAGCGCGAGAAAAAAATTCTAATACGTTCGCATGCTGATCACGTTGTTTTGCCGGCAGAGGCTCGTTCGCCGAACAGTGCCTACTACGACCGGCACATGGAGGACCTTCTGCACCACAAGCTGGAGAAGTTCAGATCCGTGATGCTCACGGGTTACCCTAGCCTCGGACTATCCGTCATGGACCCGCTCAACATTCCCCCCACCGACATGTCTTCCATCTTCGGAGGGGACGCGTTTCGCTTTCAGCTGCTGCACATTCAGGTAAACCGCCGATCAGTCACTGTGCGCGCCGCGCCAAGCATCCCAACGTGAAGCGCAAAAGAAAAAAAAAAAGAGAATGTTAAAACTGTACGGGACAGAGTGTTTGCGAAATATAAGGGTTTTTCACCTCTGTTCTTTCTCATTCACTGCGCTGTCGCCACCCATCGTTTCACAATAGGTAAGCAAACGGTCACACCAAGTGTTTCACGAAACGGAGTTCAATATTCCTTGAACAGGTGAAAGACGGTATAATTAAATGGTCTTCTCTTGAGCATTTTCATCGCAGTCATACACTTGAAAATGACTCGATGTAGTAATTGGACGATTATGCAAATTAGACACAATAACTTTTTAATCAACAGAGGCGTGCAATTCATCCCAGTGGATCATTTGAAGCGCGCCATCTGAGGTGCTGATAACCTTTTCCAGAAATGCAAACAGTTGACGCTGTTAATTTTTACCGCTCAATTAATTGCGACCGATTTCACGCATAAAAGCGAAACTAAACAGCTGAAGAATGCAACTGGCAGGCTCATAATAGACGTCCATGAGTAACGTGGTTGATTGTGCCTAACAGGGCGAGCATCAAGCGAGCACAGACAACTCGCAGGCAACCGAGGTCGCGAAAGTGAGGAAATACATGGAGGCCGCGTGGCAACAGAAACACACTCAGTAAATCAGGATACCTTGAAGATTGCCAAAAAATATATTTTTCTGACGTGACGTCCAAATAACCTTCTCACCATTCCCGGTCAGGCCAAGGATTGATTGTGCATTGCTAAATGTTTAAGTTGTTGCCTTAATTCCTGAGCACAAGCTTAGCTGTCTGGGAGAAATCGACATGACCGCAAAAACGGTAACGCTCACTTCGACGCACTGCTGCTATACACAACCAAAAAATTCTTTATAAAGTGCAACTCTGCACTTGCCAAAGCTAAAAAAGGCCTTTGGAGCAACGGCATACATCTAGACAATATAGAGCAGCACTGAAACAAAGATTAGCTTGATTTGTACTAACATTAAAGGAAGTCAGCAAGATTTCAACTAACCAAAGCTGCATTGTGTGTCAAATCGAGTATTTACTTGTCATTTAGCCATTTATTATTTCGCGAACATATCGGCAAGTTTCTATAGGATGCTGACCATAGATTGCGCAAATATGTCCAAGTATGAGTGTCAGCTTTGGCAATTTTTCATTCTCTTGCAATGCTAAGCCACCTGCAACATAATCTTTCGTATCGCCCCGATGCCATATCAAAGGGTGGAATGTATCGATTGGAATAATCAACACTTGTTCATTAAAGGGATATTTGCGTTTTAGTCTATCTGAAAACTTATAGGCCACCTGATCCGTAGCGCCTAGTCCACGTTGCGTTACGGGAAACAACCGCACATTATGTTTTATCGATATCACGCGAAGAAACCTCTATTGCCAGGATGGCTATATTTTAATTCCAAGCGGACCCAAATGTCAGCATGATTACTTGCTATAAGGGTTCGTTCACCTTGCAAACAATTTTTCTATTTCTACAGCTGCGTCAATTTTTTTTTTTTTTTGCACCTACTTCTTACAGGTCCGAAACCTCTCCATGTTCGAAATCACCAACCTAAGAGCGGATACTGAGAATTTGAAAGTTCACCTGACGTTGCAAGTTCCAAGGGTTTCCGGAAGGATGCAGTATTCCGTGGCTGGATCTCTCTACGAGGCTTTCCCCCTTCAAGGAAGCGGCCGTTGCGACCTCGTCTATCATGACGTCATGGTCACCACCACAGCGCGGCTCAGGGAAGCCAACGGGAAGTTCCAGTTCACAAAGTTTGAAGATTCCAATGTTGACTACGCATCTGAAGAAGTGTCGGTAAGCAGTTGGTTCCGCTACTGGTTATTACTGCGCATGACCTCTTACCATCATATTCGCAAGCGATAATTGACTCGATGCCCTCCCTATTGACTCCGTGCGATGATGATTAATGGCCTTCCCCTTTCGAAAGACTACCGCGCTGTCCTAGCCGGAAATGTCAAGAAAACAAAAAAAAACAAAGCAGATTGTTTTTCTTTGAAAAACCAGATTATTCTTCGCAGTCCAACCTTCCACTATGTTAGCAGCCTTTCCTTTGTAACGGGGGATGCAACCGAAGGCGCTAGGTGTCACTGCTGCTGTTAAGAGGAAGCTTTAGCATGGGCCCAACTCTGGCGCGGCCTATTCAAATACATGTAAAACGCAAAAACGCTTTTCTGAAATAACCCCTCGACCAATTTCAATGAAATTTGTTGCATTTGAGAGAGGAAGTTAAATTCTAGTGACCGTTGGAAGCGGAATTTTGATTTATGGCCTGAATTTTATGAAAAATGATTTTCAAAATTTTTCAAGTTTGAAACAATGGGCGCACGAAGTTTATAAATTAATAGCTCTGCATCAAAAGCAGATATCATGGTTCTGTAAACGGCATCCATCAGATCATTCAAAGGGGACAAATTCTATATGTCAATTTATATCTTCAGTGAAATTGCTACGCTTTGTACAAGCATTCTGCAAAAACTGTATTTCCATATTACTCAATTTTCTTTAGATTCATGTGTGACGTACCAATTTTGTCCGCTTTATATGTACTATCATATTCAATTCACAGAATTATGATTTCACTTTTGCTTGCTGAATTAGAGTGGCTGAGTTGCTTTTGCTTGCTGAGTAATGAAAATTTTTATTGTTGCCAATTTTTATTAAAAAATTGACGATATAAATCGAAAATTGAAAACCAACAGTCACTAGATTTTCAGTTTTTTCTTTTAAATGCCACAAACCTCGTCAAATTTAATGCAGTGGTTGCTGAGAAAAGGGAATACTCCTTTTACATGTATTTAGATGTATTTAGATGTATTTAGACCCGAGCTAAAGCTTACTCTTAAGCCAAGTTTTGCTTCTTTAGCTCCGAATGCAGAACAGTGCCGTTCCTCGTTTTGTAGTAGGTGCTGCGTTTCAATAACTTTTCTTACTATTCCTGCAGTTTTCTGAAGCTCTCGCAACTCATGTGCCTTCGAGCAGAAGCTCGAAATTCAAGTCATGTTTATTTTCCTTCATTAATGCCAAGCCTTGACCACAGTCTACAGCAGTATAAACTTGAATATTAGCTACTACAACAGCACAATTTCGGGTGAGCACAGAGCAAGAAAAAGAAAAGGAAAACGCCGATATACCTAACGGTAATGAGTGGTAGATTTGCCAAAATGTGCATACTCATACAGTGAAACTGCGACAATAAAACAAAAACAAAAGTCAAGCAAAATGGACTGAAGATGAATGCACGAGCTTCACCCAGGAAGAGCTGTCAGTGCAAAATGGGAGCATGTTGACGGGTATTATTCACGAAGTCCATTGAAGGAAACTAATTCGGAATCTAGGGCATATCTCTCGGTGAGTTCATTTGGAAGTGTGAGTAATCTAAATTGAAACATTTCGCGCACTGATTTGTGCGACAGGTGCTAACATGCCAATGCTCCATATGGCGTGTTTTATATTTTGGTACTTTCCCTGTGAACTCCACGATGTCAGTGAGTGATCTTTCTTTCTTACTCCTGACTTGTAAAGACGGTATAGTGTAAAAACCTTATAGCGATGTCACATTCACAATGCGAAGGAGAAAAAAAAAATATGTACGAGGCTAAGTAAATTAGATTTGCTCGCTGATCGGCGAGGAGCGCTACTGATACGCGATGGCCACTTTAGTGAAGAGCCGATGCCACCAGCAACTTCTTATAATCGAGGGGCAGTGCTACGTGAATTAACGTATGAGAAATGCGAAGGTCTAAAATTTGCGTCAACCATTTACGATGCACTGTGTGTGCAATGTTTCCTCGTCCCCTGTCGCGTAGTGGCATCTTTCGCAAGTTTTAAATAGCGCGAGCAGAAGACGACGACGACAAAGAACCACTTACGCACAGGACAAGCGCTGGTCCTGTGTGTATGCGGTCCTTTGTGGTCGTCTTTCTTGTGGTTGTTTAAACTCGCAATATGTAGCACCAACTAGCCACGAGAAGAACACACGTCACTCAACGTATACTGTTACGTGGACCTCGAGCGTATTTTCACTGCGTAAATATATAACTCCTCCTAATAGCAATCCAGGAGAAACACGGAAGGGGAAGGCGGGAGATGGAAATTCAAGACGATGAGCGAAAAGAGAACAAGGTGAAATCGGGAGCCAACGTTTCGACAAGTGGACTTCTCTTGTTCAACTTTTTCAGCATATACGTCGCCCTCTTATAAGTCCTCTTATCGAAACGTTGACTCCTGCTTTCACCTTGTTCTCGTTTCACACATCCTCCTAATAGCAACTCTTGCACTTAAGCTTTCGTTAATTTGATTGCTTGAACCGTGATCAATATACTCGTATTAATCGACTAAAATCACGCACCTCAAATGAGTCAAGTGAAGCACGCTTACATTTATCCGCGTATGTTCCAGTGAGTATCTCGAAAAAAATATCAGCTTCATATATCATCAAAGACGTTTTGGTGGCCGTCGACATTTACCTCTTACTCACACGTCTCCTTTTTTTTTCTTTTCTTTTTTTACGTAGTACCATAATGCTACAGCTCCACTGCTGCATTCTTAGGAATTTCAGCTCCACAGTTTGTATTTAAAGCAAACACGCAATGCTGCTTCATGACATATTTTTGCTGTTTTGTATACGTTACGCGCGAAAATTAAGGCTACCAATTCAACTACTAACTCATTGATTGAAGACTACCGAATAATTGAGTTTAAAAGTATATATTTGCTCTAGCTTTATTTATTTATTTATCTATTTACTAACTTATTTATTTATTTATTTATTTATTTATTTATTTATTTATTTATTTATTTATTTATTTACATTGAGAACGTTGGCAACTTCCGACGCCGGCTTTTCTACAGCATGTGGTTGTCAAGTAAGTGGGCATAAATTACAAGAGGAAATGGACATTCAAGCATGCACGCGCACACAATGACAATGACGCGCACTCAATGTCGACGCGCTTGAATCGATGAGCAAAGCAGTGAGACACTTCGTTCAATGTGCACGAATTCTGCGCAAGTGGAAGAAAGGTACAAAAAATCACGCAGGAACTTATCTGGGAGTTGTCTAAGTGCGCGTACGCATTGTGCCCCTTCCTCGTCTCCACGCTGCCTCGTGTCATTATCAATGTTATGAAACTTGATCAGGCCAGTAAAAGCTGCAGAGCTGCAGTGACACGAACTGCTGCGGACGGCGGCGCAAGGTGAATTGATGACGTTCCGATCATTATAAGCCGTTATGGCTCTTTAACCTTATCCGTCTGCGCTAAGCCATTACCAACCCTGATCAACTGTACTCCGGCGGCGGCTGCGCAAAGTGCGGCCGCGTCGGCCCTATCTTGAAAGCGATCTGCGTTGGAGACAGTGTGCGCCGAGTTCTGATAGCTTCGTGTGCGCTGTGTTCTCGCCGCTTAGTTCGCGTTTAAGCGAGAGGCAGCACGAAGGTCAATTCGCTCGCTGCTGCGGACCCTATCTTACATCGTGTTAGGTGGCAAACGGACGGACTCGCGTACGGATGAGTTTCCTCGTTGGGTAGGCATACAAATGTTTACGCATTTAAAAAGCTAGAGAACAGAGGTAAATGTTGTTAAACGAAGAAAAAAAACCTCATTTCCTTGGAAGACCAGTTCGTACAAGAGGCATGATCAACGCACGCAGGTACAGCAGGGACCTCCAGTGGGATCCGGCGGTGGCCTGGGCTCCCAGGTTGGCAGGGTCCTCTTCTGGACGCTGTCCAGGCAGGCCGCGAGGACGCTACCATCCAGCTTGCTGCGCTTTCTGAACGACGCCCTCGAGCGTGCTCCGAGGCCAGGCGCCCGCGAAGTGCCACTATGAAACGTTCTGTTCGGCCCTGACGGTGGTCTACAGGCCGGCACGACGTTCACCGCCGAACGTCGAAGCGTGCCTTTTTTTTTTTTCCACACACCTGGCATCAGCGGACTTGCTCGCTGCGCTGTTAGCACACCATTGTGATGGATTAACTGAAGCAGCTAGTATTAAGAGGGGGGAATTAACACAGAGCGAAGCACCCCATTCAGAGTGTCAACATTTTATTTAATCTAAGCTAATCAGTCATTCATAAAAGATCAAAAGGGTCACAGGAAGGTGGAGGTTTGGAGTGACCAACAGTGGATGAACAGTGGACGCCTCAGCCTGGAAGCAGAGAGACTGGTCTCGGTCAATGCTTGCTTCTTTTTTTTTTTCACGCAGCTAGTTAGGTGGGCACTCAACACTTGCAATGCTCAGTCATTCCATCAGGATTACTCAAAACCGCCATGTAAAAATTTGCTTTTTTTTTTCGCTCCAGCGCACGACTTGATCTCAGTGCTGTGCTCTCGTAACTCGCAGAAAGTTGAACATTCACTGTATGAATCATAGTCGACTTAGCTAAACAGCGATGATTGGAGGGCGCTGGGAGCAGCCTTCGTCCCGCAGTTTACAAGAAAATGACGCTGATGACTATGATTCGAATTGGAAGTCGCAGGTCCAGGTTCGAATGCAATTCGCATATAAGACCAGCACAGGCAATTCTAGCTTCATATTATATCATTTTCTTTTGTATTACCACAGCAGAATTCATCACACTAGAACCACAGGGCCTGACTTCCTTTTTCGAGGCTTGCTAAAAACTTCGCTGCGCAGCACTCCAACGTTCCAGAACAAAGCCAAAATTTGAAGATTATTAATTCAAGCCGTCATGCCAAGGAGGCAACCAAGTCACTTTACTTACTTAGTGCCTTGTAAGCAAGCTGTACAGGCTGCACAAACAATTGCGACGGCACTCCAGGCAAACCACAATTTAATAATATGCACCCTTGTGGCATCCCATTTCCCACCCACTGTCTTCTCATTTATTTATAATCATGCACAAATCATAATTGAACTAAACACACTTGTCGTACTTGATTCACTTCATTCAAGTTTTGCACAGTAAGTAATTCATTGAGAAAAGTTTTTTTTCATCCATTTCTTGCCAATAGCTCTTGTACACAATACAGCTTCCGCCTAGCGTCGAATACTCAACACTTGCGGCCCCAGTGTTGCTGTGAGATGGCGTCCATCTTGCCACCTACGTGCGATGACTACCATCTGAAAAGAACATTTCGGAAAAAGACATCATGGTAACACTTCATGAATAAATAAAAAAAAAAGCACATACTTGATTCACCCCATCTGTGTCAGTTTCCTTATAGCCAGACCATGGTCATACAAGCGGGAAAACGCCAATGTAAAGTTTTGGACCAGTCTCGGAAATCTCGGACTGGGTGATCATATCTCTCTCTCTCTCTCTCTCTCTCTCTCTCTCTCTATATATATATATATATATATATTATATATATATATATATATATATATATATTTACCTAGGTTCTTTTTGCCCTTCTTTTTGCCTAGGTTCAGAAACAGTTAGCAATTTTTAAAATTATGTTTGATCTTCATTCAGCAAAACACAGTTTATTCATCAGGTTCATGCCACAAACTGGGATGGCGTATATATGGAAGGTATTTTTTATATTTCATTTCAGAATTATTAAATGCATTGATCAGTGTACTACTTATTCACAAGTCACACATTAGTATTTGACTCCAAGAAATCCTCCGATCACAGATGCCATGTTGTGTTTCTATAACAAGAAAAAATAATCTTCACAAAAAGTAAGATAACAGTCCTTTAACAGAGACTTGAAAAATCGCTTCTGTGGATATTCAAACATTCTTTCTGCTGTTCTCAGGCGCGCAAAACGAGGCTACTACAAAAACAAAATATTTGCAAACGGAAACAATGCCAGACGTAACTGGAAACTAATTAGACAGCTTCTTAATATGAAATAGTCTGATTCGGGCATCAGAAAAATGTTCGCAATGACCATGGATACACCAGAGATACTAATGTTGCTAATGCATTTAGTGAACACTTTGTTGCTTCTGGTAACAGTCGTCCAGCTAGTGCAGTGCCTAGTATTTCGCGTAGCTTATGCTCATTTTATCTTCCTCCTGTTCCACGGCGTGAAGTCTACAATGTTATTTTTCCTTAGGAGGAAGCTTTAGCTCGGGCCCAACTCCGACGCGTCCTATTCAGATACATGTAAAACGCTAAAACGCTCATATGAGATAACCCCTGGACCAATTTCAATGAAATTTGTTGCATCTGAGAGAGAAAGCTAAATTCTAGTGACTGCTGGAAGCGGAATTCCGATTTAGGGCCTGAATATTGTGAAAAGAATTTTCAAAAATTCGAATGTTATAAAAAACTAGACGCACGAAGTTTATAAATTATTAGCTCTGTATCAAGAACAGATATCGTGGTTCTATGAACGGCATCCATTAGACCATTCAAAGCGGACAAATTCGGTATGTCAATTTATATCTTACGTGAATTTGTTACGTTGTGTAGAAGGGTTGCGCAAAAGCTGTATTTACATGTTACTGAATTTTTTTTACATTCATGTGTAACAAATCAATTTTGTCCGCTTTAGATGTACTATCAGATGCAATTCACAGAATTGTCATATTATTTTTGCTTGCTGAGTTAGTGTTGTAAACTTGATAGTTTCGCTACCTGAAAATTTTTGATTTTTGCCAATTTTTCATAAAATATTGACCATCTAAATCAAAAATTTGAAACCAACAGTCACTAGATTTTATATTTTTCTTTTAAATGCAACAAATCTCGTCAATTTTGGTACAGTGCTTGCCGAGAAAAACGAATTCTCCTTTTACATGTATTTAGGTAGGAGCACCCGAGCTAAAGATTTCTCTTAAAATCAACTGGACCTGGCCTTGATTCTATTAGACCAGCTCATATGAAGCTTGTTTCTGCTGGCATCTCACCTGTCCTTGCTGATATTAACAAAATGTTCCGCGCTGGGGTATTTCCTAACTCAAAGTTGGTAAAATAATTCCTGTCTTCAAAAAAGGCAATCGTAAAAAATTAACAGTTACCATCCCATTTGTATATTGCCATTTTTGGCAAGGTTCTTGAACAACTTATCTATACTCTCCTCATTAACTACTTAGATAAGTTTGGGCTTATCAGTTCCCGCAATTTTGGTTCAGACATGGCTATTCAACTGAATGAGCGCTAGTTCGATTGACTGACAAAATCAAGCAAGCCATTGATCGGGGACTGATTGTAACGGCTATATTTATCAATCTTACAGAGATGTTTCACACACTACATCATTACATTTTATTAGATAAGCTTGGTATTGCTGCTCCACATCTCGAACTTTCCCGTTGCAACTTCTATAATCGCTCCATAGTAGTCTGTGTAAATGATCATTGCTACACCAATAAAGTGGATGGAATTCTGAGGAACACCAGTGGTGTTCCTCAGGATTCCATCTTAGGTCTATTGCTTTTCCTATTATTCATAAATCACTTACCTAATGTGCTGATCGATTCACACTGCCCATTATATGCCGACGACACCGCATCATACTCATCCCAGCACACATTAACCACTCTGCAAGCTACGCTCAATACTGACCTTTCCAACTCCACGCGTGATGTACTTTAAGCCAGTTGCGTATAAATCCTGTTAAAACAACGTTTGCCCTGTTCGATAGTCCACAAAAACCAATATTAAACCTCCCAAAATATTATTTGTATATATATGGACTATCAATATCTGAAAAAGCGAGGTTTCTTGGTGTTATCCTTGACAAACACCTAAAATACCTCTGTCACGTCGATTCATTACTGCACAAAAGGTCATTTGGTATTCATGTTCTCATCAAAATACGTGCATACTTAGCGCCACATATTCTTACTTCGTTACATTATGCATATATAGGTAACCATTTAACACGATGTTTGTCTACATGGGGAAACACATATCCTACTCAGCTCAAGCCTTTAGACCGCCTTCAAAACCAAGCCATGAAAGTCGTGATTTAGATCGCTGCGCTGCCATTCCCCGTCTATTTACGAACTTCGTCGTATACGACCCCTTCGGTACTTATTTCAGTATAAGTTATCACTTCTCGTGCTTCGCTTCATTCATCGTGACATACCTACGGATGTCATTCCTTTGTGTCACATCGTTAATTCACACAAAACTAGGTTTTTTTAACAGAATAACCTCCTTTTACCCAAAATCGCATCAAATTATCGAAAGTTTACCCTTAGAATCGGTGGTATAACTGTTCGGAATGCAGACATTAAGATTACCTCTCCTTTTTACTCATCTAAACGAAAATTAAAAATAAAATTGTTAGAAGAGCTTGTTTCTATGTGAGCTTTCTCTTTTTTCAGTATTCTTATATTTTAGCCGATTTACTTTTATAGTTTTTCTTTCCTGAGGACGCATGTTTTCTAGTATTTTCGTAGGAACTTCTACTATGTATAAATTTCTTTACTCTTACTGTTTCTATTGATTTTAAACAAATACTTTCGTGTTGTATTATTATAAATTATTGATAAACGATCTTGATAATCTGCCTTTATGCCACTGTTAGTTTATCACAATGAAATAACTTTTTCTATGAGCACAGTTACTTATTTCATTGTTTTATCTTGTCATTTTGTATTTATATAACAATCTGCTGTGTGTAATCGCTTGTTGGATGTATCCTGCTGCTGTTTATGCCATTATCTTGTTTGCATTGTAAACAGGAGGTCCCCCGGACAGTTCTGCTTTGGGACCTCCTAATGCACTGCTGGTGATTCATGCTTGTTTTCTCTTACGCTACAAATAAACTCCGGCTCGCTGCAACAACAACATAGACGACAAGATGGTATAGGCACTTTGCACTGAAGGCTTTCATAATGGCAGCAACGCCTCTACACATCACCTAGCGAGTGCTGAGAACAAACTGGGAGGAGCGCGACGCACATTCTCCGTGCACCACTCCAGTCGGCTATCAGCAGGCAAGATGCGTCCGATATCAGAAAGCGTCAAAGTGCGCATGCTCCGCCTGTCAGGGCACGTGCGCGATCGAGATTAAGAGCGCAGACATTGCCGCGCTTGAGTTCGGCAAAGGCAGGTGCTTAACGCTCAGAGGAGAAATGGAGCGTGGCTTTGTCGTTTAGTGAGTGTGTGGTCTCATTTCCTTCGCGGCCCTATAGCGGCCGGTGTCGGCGACGCTTGTGGAGGTTACCTGAGCGCGTCGGAGCACCCTGTGGATTTGTGCAAGGTGCCTATAGCTAATACACATGCGACTTTTACGCTCGTCTCACCGTGGCACTCCTCGTAGCAGGTCTCGTTCGTGAGGAAGTTGTTTCTGTTTCCTTTTTGGCCGCAGAAGGTAAACGTGCTGCAGGCGTTCTCCTCCGTGTTGTAGTACCAGCGCTGGGAGCACGGCCAGCGACGGCCACGGTCGGGTTTCAGCGTGCACAGCTCGGGCTTGCGGTGCGAGCTATGCTTGGGAACTGTTCCGGCAGAGGAGACAGAGAATGCTAAGGACGCTCAGGAGGAAAGCATTAAAAGAGCTTCAAATGTGTCTGCTAGGTGCACGCAACATATTGCAAGCGGTAGCGCTTTGAAGCACGAGCGAATGCATGCAAGTCTCCAGAGGCTATTTTACTCCCTTAAATATAAATTATTGCGAACAGCAATCTTAAAGCCCCAATAAACTGCAGTCACCCAGTCCGACGCTACTAGTTCAAGTTCACGTTGGCCCAGACGTACTTCGAACCCTTTCCTTTTGCCAAGCTGCAAGTCGTTTTTATAAACTTTGAGGGAATCATACGAACCGAGACAGAGACGAAGGAAAGTAGAAAGGCAGAGAAGTTAACCGGAGCAGAAACTCGGAACAGTGGAATGGGGGTGCCGCGATATGAGAAGAAAGTATGTAAAGAAAGATAGGCAAAGAGCAGATCATGACACGTTTACAGTTGCTCTACTACCACATCACAGAATCACGTGCGGCACATTGAGCACCATTAGAGGTAAAGACGCTTTTTGAAGGTTTTTCATTCCTTAACATTGGCAGCAGTGGCTTGGTCGCCCTCTGCTGCGATACCTCTTATGGTCAGCATTTCAAAACGGTCCGTTCCGACAATGCTTCATAATTACAGGAGCTAGTGCAGTCGCAAGCGATCGCCTTTGTGCTCCATAGGAATGACAATCAAACAGGCCGTGTTCCAGAGCCTGCTCGGAAATTTGGCCTCTAATTCCCTGCTCATAGCAGGCACTTCTATTCAAGCTTCTCCGTTGAGCCATCTCCAGCGTGATTTCCGAAGAACACGCAGCCAAAGACTCCTCCAAAAATAATAGAGGGAACTCTGGCGCTGCGATCGTTAGGCTACTGCGGGAATAACAGTTTAGTGCATGGATGTGCCTCATATCCGTGCTTGTGGTTTCAAACGTTCTCGTGGCCTTGATTATCACGCTTCATCTTTCTAAATTTCCAAGTACTCGCAATATTGTAAACATGGCAAGGCAATATAGGCCTCTGCGTATACACGTAGTCATTGAACGTTGTTGCGTTTACGACGCAGTATTTTGACGGAAATGGTCAATTTGCGAAGTCACACACCAGACACAAGGACGAACTTTAGGGGAATCCATATACTGTTCACTATTTCCAAGGTGGTTGTACCGCCATATTCGCAGATCCCGTCGACACTTAAAGTCCCTCAATTATTTAAAAGTACCGACAGGCTTTGATCCAGCCGGCAACGCCTGCGATAGGCTGATCAGTGACATGTGACCTTGTTCCTGCGCGCCGGGCGAAGTGCGCGTTTCGCCTGTTGTGCTATGCACATCGCTGCGATAATTTCGTTCCGGGAGGGCCGAAATGTCTTGTAGCTGTGCGGTTGGGTGCCGAAACCGGACGAAGGATGGCAAGAAGTTATTTTGCATCGCGCGCGGCAACCAGAACCTAACCAGACGAAAAGTATGGTTACACAGAATTGCACGGACGGACTTTGAACCGTCGGTAAAAGCACGACTATTCGAGGCAAGTAACATACAACGATACAAAGGTGCGATAGAAAGTGTACACGTGCGTGTGTCGAGCAGTGATAGTATTTCACTCGCTTGCATGAACGCTGAGGGCCGAAGTTTGTGGAGATTATTTATTTTAGTTCCCTGTGAGCCCGCTGAATAGATCGGTATGACCTCGGATGTGAAGGACTGAAATGCCTTGTTGCTGTGCGGATGGGTGCCGAGATCAGACGGAGGACGACAAGAAGTTATTTTGCATCCCGCGCAGCAAACAAAACCTAACCAGAAGGTAATTCTGATTGCATGGAAATGGACGGAACGACTGCACCGTCGGTAACTACACGACTATGCGAGGAAAGTAATGTAGAGCGATACGAAGGTGCGAGAGAAAGTATACACCTGTGTGTGCAGAGCTGCAGTAGTATTTCATTCGCGCGCATGAATGTTGACGGCCGAAGTTTGTGGAGATTACTGATTTTAGTGCATTACGAGCCCGTTGACTTAGCAAGTGCAGTATGACCTAGCATGCAAGTAAATAGTGGGGAAGAAACGCATTAACTCGCTGACAAATATCCGCATTGCGTTACGTGCGATAAGAAATAAAATTCAGCAGCGAATTCTACTTTTACACTTTCCTGTGTTTGTGCGCGCGTTGTTAACTGCGCTTTACAACATGTCCAAAAAGTAATTTCCAATATCCTAATCGTATTTTGTGCATTGCATATGTGAATAAATATATTGCTAAGTGCCTGCATTACTCTGTTTTTAAAAACGGATGGCGCATAGCCACAGTTACTGGCCGTCAAATAAAGCGTAATACAGTATATCAAAGTATATTACATACAGCTGCGAGCTCGTTCCTTCCAAGTTTCCCTTACACTCGAAGATGTTTCAGTAATCGGCAATGTCATTTTACTGATGAAAAACACACAACTGCAAATGAACATAAGAAAAACGCCACAAGCGATACACGAATTGCCAGCAAAACACAGTACAGTAGTTGCTGGGCCAATCCGCGTGCGTTTCGTATAAGGGCCCTCTAATTCTTACGTTGCTTTAGCGGTGCACGGAGGCGAAAAGGGATAAACACAACAATGCGCGTCATGATTCCAGTTTACGCGGCGACGTCGCACGGTTCACGAGAACAGTACGCTTGATATTGGTGTGCCGCGAGATCAGATCGCGGTGGCAGCCCGAACACGATCGAGGAGACACGCTGACACGATCCAGACCGCCTCTTCATCATGTCACGACAGTTGCACTGGCTCGTAGCATTGAACCACAAGACACAGCAGTCGTCGCGTAATCGCTACACGACAGATACACTCAGCGGCAAGAAGACTGTTGGCGCACTCGTTTCCACACACACACAGGATGTTGTTTAGTTGCCCTGAGGGTCGCGCGCTTTGAGAATCGCACGTTTGAGCGACGTTATGTCGAAAGTTTTTCGGTCCAAGCGACTGTCAGCCTTCATTCTTACACGACTTCTTCGTTCAATGCAACCGCTATGTGTACGCAGCACACTTACGTGCAAAAGATTGCACAGAGCATACGGGATTAAGCGCAAGCAATCACCAAGGCTCGCGCGGTGATTGAGCGCAAACGAACGAAATGTAAACATGCGGAATCGAGGCGATCAAGCCCTCATTACGCTCTCTTGAGCTATTTTCTTGGAGCGCTCATTTGAAATTATAGGACTAAATTTAGCAGTTCGGGTCCTTCTTTCGTTTTTCGTCACAGTCAGGCACCAGTAGGTTTTATTTCCGCACGTATGCAGATATTTTTTCACCTCACGAATGCCGCGGCGCCGCGGTTTAGCGTGGGCGCCGTCAGCTACAGGAACTTCCTAGGTGGCGCGCGCGGCAGATGTCGCTACCTTGAAAATTATAGAGGGACCTTATCGACACTAGCACCAGAGCTCCCTCTACTAAGTTTCG
The DNA here is from genome assembly GCF_023375885.2 of Dermacentor andersoni. Lineage (NCBI taxonomy): Eukaryota > Metazoa > Arthropoda > Arachnida > Ixodida > Ixodidae > Dermacentor > Dermacentor andersoni. The sequence continues at coordinate 38,910,998 of NC_092817.1, forward strand.
TAAGAAACTCTACACGCGGAAACGCTGCGTGGCCTCGTGTCGGAACCTTTTCTCTCTCCTTCGGCTACTGCGCATCGTTCTGTGCAGTTCGGCCAATCGCCGCCTGCTTCGAGCGGCGCGCAGTCTGACGTCACGAGCTTCGGTAGGGTGGCGCAGGCAGGGGCTTCGGAAGCGGGGAAGCAGAATGGGCTTGAGACACCCCCTCCTCTCTTCAACTTTCAGCTTCCATTATCCATACGCAGGAAAGAGCCAATATCCATGCCAACGTGCTGTAACCCCATTCATTGTCGCCTTTCATAGACGCCTGCCGCGTTGTCAGCCATGAACTGCACGAAACAACCACACGTCACGCAGAACCGTATTTTTGCTTCCTTGCGAGGCTCCGCGTAAAATATAAAGGGCCACAGCGCCCCGTACCCCGGAAACCGGAACCGCACCGCTGGGTTCCTTGCAGCGCCCCTAGATGACGCTCGCCTCCGCGCTTCCGCGGCAGAGGTGGCGCCGGCCGTGTGGGGAACGAAAAAAAGATCAACGTTGATTACGAGCGCAGCGGAGGATGAAAGGAGTAAAGCAGTGGAAGAGGACATGGCGAAAGGGTGAAGAGGAAAGCGGAGTGCCGCACGAGACGTGCTTCACGGCGGCGACCCGCTACGAGATGGCGCTATAGTAGCCTGAGCCGTCACTCGGTCGCCGATAACGTCATTACTAAATCTTTCGGTGAGCGCATGCACCGATACCACATACGGGGACAAATCGCTGGCGTGGGCTTCGGACCCACTGTGCATGCGCTACTTCGCCTGTGCCGCCGCCACTACAGAATGCGCCCTCCGCGAGCCACGCGTTTCCGTGTTGAATGAATCAATGAAGGAATTTATTTCTATAAAAATATACAAGTTTATGGAGGATATAAGGAAAGAAGTTGCAAAAGAGCAACTTGACTAGTCCTTAAACCTTCTCGTGACAGCAGCAGCAGAAACCAACACATGGCAAAAAGGGAGGGTAAGAGACAAAGAACAAAACAAAAGAAAAACAATAAACGTTGACATACAAGTGTTCGTACAGCAGATAGCAATAGGAAAAATACATAACTCAATAAAAAGAAAGTCTACTCATACAGAAATTAAAGGCTAATATGCACCAAAGTAATTTATTAACTTGTTTTTACTGCAAGAAAGAACATCAATACCATCGTTCACAAACTTATTTAATAATTGCGGTAAAGTGTATGAAAGCTTTTGTTTCGCATAGTTGGTACGTGGGTATGGCACAAACCAATATACCGGAAATCTTGTAGCATAATATCTTCTATTTCGTGTCAAGTTGGCTATAGACCTGGCGTGGTTAATGTTCTTCTGGCACTCCTTACCATATGTTAACGCTAAGCGAAAATTCAAGAGTTCTGGAGCTTTAAGTATCTTTAGGTCTTTAAATAATGAATTAGTTGGAAAGTCAAATGGTACTTTGCACACAACACGAATAGCTCTCTTTTGCAGACGAAAAATACGATTAATATTAGTGGCGGATGTTGTGCCCCAAACCAGGCAGCCGTAATTTAGGTGGCAACAAAACAAAGAGTTATAGAGCAGAAGTTTTACCTCCTGTGGAATCTGTTTAATAGTGAAAAGAAGACCTGAAACTTGAGAAAGCTTGTTTTTGAAGGTTTTTCATTCTTTAATAATGGTAGCAGTGGCTTCGTCACCCCTCTGCTGCGATAGCTTTTATGGTCAGCATTTCAAAATTCAAATTCATTTCAAATTTATTTCAAAGTTCCCGTATTCTTTCTGAACAATGAGCCACGGTACCGGCAGAAGTGATTCTTCTGCCACTACTGGCAAACTAGTTGCCCGAGCAGACGCTCAGCGCCGCCGACGCCAGAATCCAGAGGTGTGCGCCGCCGAAGCAGAAGTTACGTGCCGCCGCCGAACATACATCCGTCCATTTCTCCAACCACGAGGCTTCCTCCATGGCCATCAACACGGCCGCTGTGTAAACCAGCGGCCATGCAATCAAGAACAGGGAGAGGAGTGTGTCTCGATGGAAGATAATGAGTGAAAAATAAAAAGCGGTCTGTAACAGCAGATGCGTGGATGCCTCTCTCAAATTCTTTGCCTCAATATACCACGAATTTAAAACACCGACAGAGCTGTGCTCAAATTTCGCATCAGGTAGTATCGTAATCGTCGGTGAACTTTTTAAGTGCGAGACGACGTGTCTCGTCAATTTCGACCACCGCGATGCGGCGCTCGTTTCTTATGGTTTCGTGCGCCCGTTTTACGGTGTAAGAATATACCATACTGTGGCCCGTTTCGAAGTGACGTTAAAGCTCATTATAATTAACGTCGCTAGCATTCATTATTCGTCACGTTAGAGCATGTACGGTTTAGTTCTTAGATTATCAGACATTGACTTACTCATTACAGCATACGACCTGCAAACAAAGATTTGGCTGTCAACAGTCCTTTAATCGCTCCATTTCTCTCTCTCTCCCTCTCTCTCTCTCTGTGTTTCTTTTATTTTTTATTTTTTGTAGACACAGCTTCTGATGCGCAAATTGATTTAATTATTCTGTATAGACATCATGCTTACAATACTGCGCCGAGAGCCTAACCCCCCCCCCCCCCCCTCCGCGTTGCTTGATGAAAATAGAAAGAAAGAATGCCCATAAAAAAGTAAATGAGTACGTTTAGACTATGAGCGTGGACGATAACCTTGTGATATGCGCTATATATGCAGACACGCACATTCGTTCTATCAGCCAACAAAAGTTCTGCATTTTGCCTCAAGAAATTAAAAGCTCTCTCAGCTAAGGCTCTTCGCAGTTAGTGTAAATGCAAGGTATGCTTCCCGCAATTCTCTCGTTAGCATCTTACTCCTTCCCACAAGTGCCAACGTCTTTGGGAACTGCGGAAAGCACATCTTGCTTGGACCACAGGTAACGTGTCATAATAGCAATCTACTCTGAAAGCCTTAATAAACGTTCCCACAGAAACTGTTATTGTATCTGTGTATTAGCACTTCATGTCCCTATGTGTTTTGAACAAAAGGTCTTAGCTCACATCAGACGGTTAGCGTATCTGGTATCTGGGTATCTTATAACATCTAGAAAAAAATTCTTTGGGGCCTCCAGAGAGCCTTCTGGAATTACAAAAGGTAGCAAAATGTAGGTTTCAACCAGACAAAAAACAAGAATTAATTGCAGAGTTGGTGAAGTTAACGATACGGACGTGATAAGTGTCAACATAATCAAAAATTGCCAAATTCTACTATACCCCTGTAAAGAGTGCACCACTGCAGATATAGACATCTTGAGGCAAAGTCGTCGAGTGGCACATTTTTGAAAAATGGAATGAGCTCGCTTGAACTAAGAAGCACTTGCGCGAGGAAGTTGTGTATGGAAGGTGGCTTCGACATTGCCCACAAGAAGCGAGAACTAGTCGCAGAGTAAGTAACAATAATGGTACGAACATAATTAGCGTCATTATAATCGAAAATTATCCCACTGCACCATAGACTGCACTATCTCCCACATCGGCTCACCTGGCATATTGTCCAAAAAAAGAAAGGCGCAACCAAGAGTCGGCGCCAGAGAAGACAAGGTCGACGTAATTGTGCGTGAAATACGAAATGAAAGATTATTGAACATAAAGGAAAGACCGAAATAGACAGAATGAAGAGGTATATAATCAACATTTTATCATCGAATCATTTGAATCACCATTTCAGCCACCACTTACATTGCTCAAACCAAAAAAAATTATTCGTAATAATATTGAAAGAAAGATAATTATTCTAGGAATACTTATATATTTCTCGAAATCGTTTGACAGAATCAACCGCAAAAACCCCTCTTTCAAAACTTTCAGCTTATGGTGCACAAGGTATTTCCTTATATTTAATATAACTTGTGCGATCGTGTCCAATATGTGGTTATTGGCGACTATCACTCGCCCTGTGATATATTAAACACGGCGTCCCTCAAGGTAGCCTGCATGGTTCTTTGCTATTCACTATCTATATTAATGGTTTAATAGAAATAGTTACTGGTATTCAATATATTATATATGCAGACGACACGAGCTTATTTTTACCAGGTACTAAGGTGAATGATTTGGTCAAAGAGCGGAAAACATCTTAGATAAGTTGCACTCTTGGTATGTTAATTATTCTCTCCTTATAAACTCGAACAAAGGTAAAGCCAGATTTTTTAGAGCTAAAAATCAATCTCTTTCTGTCAGCACTACTCTTACCTTCGGAGAAAATGCCATAGAAATCACAAGTGCAGTCCAAACGCTGGGAGTACATTTCAATAACTTCATCATATGGGATGATTACACAGAGCATATGCAAGGTAAACTTGCCCGCAGAGTTGGAATCATGAGAAATGTTCAGAATTTACCGCCTGTGAAAGGAAAGCTTACGTTGTACTACGCACTATATTAATCACAATTCAAATAGTGCAATTTCGGTGTGGGGCAGAATAACACAGGCAAATATCATGAAGCTCCCAGTTATGCAGAAGAATATGCTTAAAGCAATTCTTGCCGTGCCTTACAGAACACAACCTTAATCACTGTTTAGCGCCTATCGCATCGTGCGCTTTTCGAACATGTGCCATTACCGTCTTTTACAGCTACACGAATTACATACTGAACACGGTATATTATTCTTATCCGAAGTTGCTCACCACCACACCAACATTCACTACTACCCTACATGACACCATGAATACTGCTATGTGTCTCACCCACGTACAAACTACTGTTTTCAAACTCTAAAATATACTTGGGCTTCTTTACTAAACAAGTTCGGCATATTTTACACCTCGACCCATCAAATTTCTTACAATTCTCTTCGAAACATTTCTCGTTATTTTTTTTTTCTGTGCATTACGCTGCCACTATTTCCCTCTAATTTGTATTGAATGTCTGCAATGATATGTTATTGTATTTGTTGTATGGTTAATTTTATGCTGCACCGCATGTTCTTCTTTGCGTTGAGTCTTTCCTTTAAAAGCTTTGGCCTGTGCGGTCAGTTTTTGTGCGTACCGTTGTACCGATGCACACATGGGGTAAGGGAGCACCGTCAAGCCGCGACTTAGCGTGTTTTTTTTTTTTTTAACTCTCTTCTCAGTTATGTACAGCCGACCGACTCTTCAACAATACCGCACGAGCGGCGACTGACCTAAGACTGACCGGCCGGTCAGCGCCTTCTAACGGCGCGAAGCAACGAGATGAGCAAGAGTAGCACATGCGCACCAACTTCATGCGAAGCGCAAGTTTCGTCTGCGAGGCTCTTCGGACAGGCACGACACCGCCTCTGTTGCGATTAATACAGTCGAAGCCTCCCTGCTTATCGGAGCCACTAAGTGCGCGTGAACTCGGACGCGTCTTTTTTATGACATATGCAGCTGTAGTCCACATGCACCGTAAGATAAAGAACAAAGCGCGCAAAAAAAAGGCGATATAGTTATTATTCTGTGCACGCGCACGAGAGCAGCACACGCTAAAGAAAAAGAAAAAGAAAAGGACGCAAGCCAGGGACACACGCTCCTTCCACCTCCAATAAGCCGAGAAGCTTGCGCCCAATTAATCGTGCCAAGGGCTGTGTCGTGCTGGTAGGAAAAGCCTAGCAGATGAAACTCGCTCTTCGAGTGAACTTGGCGCGCATGCGCTACTCTTGCTGATCTAGTCGCTTCGCGCCGTTAGAAGGCGCTGGCCTTCAAAGTTAGGCCAGTCGACGCTCGCGCGGTACGGTTAAAGAATCGGTCGACTGTGCCTATGTATCCATGTCTGGAGTAAAGGCTCAGACATCGACCTTGTCTTTGGCGTCGACACTTGGTCGACCCTTTCTTTTTAACGCGAAAGTCCTAGGCGTCTACGTTGGCGGTGACCTTGGCGAAACTGCGCCGTGACGAAAAATGGCCGACACGTACCGCAAGAGTAAAAACACGTCAAAAAATTTCTCGAATTGAAGTCACATTTCTCGGGGAAGTTCATGTAATCAAAGTAAATTAGTGTATCTGAAAAGAAAATTTCGTGTGTTTCGGTCTGGGTAGTAACCGAACCCGGGACTACGGGGCGCGAGACAATCACGCTTCCCCGAAGCTGCGGCTGCTCCATGGTTCTGGCGTACTAAAGGTATGCCTAGTGCGTGCCTGATTGCACTAGCGACGACGCAGCCATATCGCCGACTAGTGCGTGTGTCATTGCGCGGCGCACGTGATTGTTGTGGAGGAGGTGGCGCCACGACATGAGCGTACAAATGCGCGCGTTGATGACATTCCGAGGTCTGCATACGGTACGGTGATTTCTCATTCCCACACGTGCGCAGTCTTAAGTGTCTGCAGAATTTTAAGTTTAGCAGTTGCTGTCAGGTCAGATTTTGTTGCCCAGAAAAGTGGGCGCGCGCGCTCTGCGCATTGACGTCAAAGTCGGAGCGGCGGCGGCGATTGTCGGCGGTTGTCGGCGGCGAGCGATGGAGGACCGTGCATGATCTTGCAGCTCGCGAGGACGGCCGCGAAAGTACGCCACTGCGGGAGAAACGAGTACCGCTGCGCCTTAGTGAGGAGGTCGCATTAGTGCTACACGTGTACTTTCCATCGCGGCTCGTTATGTCTTACAAGAAGTCTAGCCCCGATTGTACAACTTAATGCATTACCAATATTTCTTACAAGGAAGTCTAACCCCGATTGGAATGACTTCGTGCAGTACCAAATGTGCAGCAGGCTTTCGACTTATTGTGTTGCAAAAGTGCAACACCTGCCGAACTTTTATTTACTTATTTTGCATTGTACTTGATTGATCGACATTGTTTAATTGCGGGAACTGTAGTATTTGCTGTACTGTTGCCCCTGTTTTTCCTATCGATTGTTTAAGCAAGATAACGAAATGTGCTTTAATGTAGAAACGTCGTTCATATTACCTCTTTTTATCATCACTTGACCATTAAACAATTTATTTGGGGGGGGGGGGGGAGGGGGGAGAAGTAGACGACACAATAGTTGCCAACATTTCCGATTTCATCTTAATAATTTATTCACACTCGGCGTGCTTATTTCTTTAATCTGCCAAGAATCGTGGGAGGCCATGCTCGCGGCCCCGGACCTGGAGGACCAGCGCAAGCTGGCGAACCAGGTCAGGGAAGCAGCAAAGGCCAATGGCTACCTGGACTGAGGAGGCCACCCGCATTGGGTGAACAAGGAAATCTTTCTCGCTGATTCACATTATTAAACATTTGTTCTCTCTCTCTCTCTTTTTCTCCGTCCAATCAACAAAGTTTCACTTCCTCTTTTTTTCGTCTGTTTTACATTTCAAAACTGTCGCGTGAACTTAAATCTTCAAGTATTTATTGTTTTCTTTTCCTTTATTATTTTCTATAGGCTGGCGCATTGGTGCTGTGTTTCTTTCTTTTTTTTTTTTGTTCGAGTGGCGAAGCGTGGTTCGCATACCATGTCCTGTTAACTTGGAGGTCATCAACGTTAATGCTGTAGTATGTAGCCTTGCTACCAGCACTGCTCTCACGCACTGTTGTTGATTCACATGCTGACTAACGTAACAACTTTGAAAAGGCCAATATATTTGAATCACAAGCGCTCTTTCTGCAAGGAAGAATGCATATTGTTTGCCTCTATAAGTAGAGAGAGAAAAAAAGTTTAATGATATGTGAAGACAATGCCTCCTTTGTGAAGAGGTTAGCCTAACGACAGGCCTGACGTGCTACTCCAGGTGAGATGTTGACGAAAAATGAAAAAAAAAATGACCAACCCTTCCCCTACCGGAAAATGGGCTTAAACGAAGCTTGTCCGGCGTGCACCTGACCTTCGTCACGGTTAAGTAACCCACAGGTAGCGGTGCTGGGCTGCTTCGGCCTTCCGCTCCCTCAGCTCGGGATCCTCTTCTCGTTGCTGTTGGATTGCCTGGGCTCTCTCAAGGGTGAGTTCTCGCCGCCGCTCGTAGAAGGCTGTCCCTTTATCAGGGGAACGTATAACGCGCGGGCGTCCCATCCGTTTTCCGAGACTGAACTGAACGGAAGCGAAGCCGGCGCAGCGCGCGCGAGGCCCTTTCCTGCCCTCTCCCTCCCCGACAGAAGCGAAACGGCAGCACGCGTGGCGTGAGCGAGCGCCTATGCAGCTGGAATCCTTGATAATGACTTAGGCTCCGGCGCCGGCGCAGCTGTCAACTCATCACACCACCATTCCCCGCAACTGCTATGCTCTGGAAGCAACTGGGTTTTTGCGTGACCGTGACAACGCTACTTGTGAGCCAATACAAGCTTCGCTTGAAAAAGCGAGCGAGTTAAAATTAAGTAAACAAGTAAAACTGCATCGCTCACCCAGAGGGACGTGGATTGCCTCGGGCTTGGCCAAGCCGAACTCGTAAGGTGCTTCGGGTTCATTCAGCGCTTCGTCCTGCGACGTGGCAGGTTCCTTGACTATGGTCCCGACAGTGACAGTGGAAGTGAGCTGGGTGGTCGTCGCCTCGCCGTGTCTGGTGGCCGCGGTGAAGACGGGCTTGGGCGCCAACGGAGCCGTCGTCGTTGCGTGAGGCGCGTGGTACTGGTGGTGGCTGAGCATAGTCTTGGGCAGGTCGCTTTCCTGCGCCTGCCTCTTCTTCAGTGACTCGTACAGCCACTCGAAACAGTCCACGCCTGAATCGAAAGCAGCAGTGCACAACAGCGAGCCAATACTTTGTAGTGCCGCCTGTACGTTGATTTATTTATTTATTTATTTATTTATTTATTTATTTATTTATTTATTTATATCTCTATTGAAAAAGACACATATGCCCCGTACCATAACACGACTATATAGAGGCATGGGTTCATATGAGAACATACAAGTTTTCATACGGGAAACCATCTGATCATATAAGATTTTGGATACAGGTCATAGGAGTATATATACGGGTTTATTTTTCCTCGGTAACAACTTCATCGTTCATTCATAGTGGACTTATCGGCCAAACAATTGATTGATTGATTGATTGATTGATTGATTGATTGATTGATTGATTGATTGATTGATTGATTGATTGAACAAATGAATGAGAAGTTAGCCTGAGGCACATACATTCAAGAACAATTAAAAGTGGCCTTAGCCTGTGCACTCGAAGAAACATTCTGCACCTGTTGTGCTTACCTTGTCTCCAACAATAATCTTCACATATTTCGTGTGCATTCCTCCTCCTCTCCCCCCCCCTTTTGTTTTCTTTAAGGCACCGCTCCCCTTGCTTTCCTGTCACGAATGGCATGTGCAAATCAGCGGGACATAGCGTTCCTGACAGGAAAGTAGCGAGTGCAGATACATAAATAAAGCAAGCGTAGGCAAAATTAACGACGATTACTGTTGTAGGACAAGATAAGCTCCGAAGAATGTAAAAATTGTTTTATGCTGTATAAGGGTACGCTATGTAATTGCTATATAGCGAAGGAACCCGTCGCATAGGCCGATATCAATGTGGACTGTAGCTCGGACCAGAAACACGGAACGCCCTGGCTCATATGTCAATAAGCTTGCGGTTATTTCGTCTGTTCCGACAACACTACATGACATTTCAATTAGCTGAGCTACGGCACGATCCTGGAACATCGTATACCCAAGCTAAGTGCACTTGAGAATAAGTTAACTAGCAATTCCGCAGGGCCTTTTAATCACTTGCTAAGATAAGCATCAATTGGTTTCTTTTCTAAATGTCGTTTATTGCCCTGCATGCGCTCTTCCATCTTGACGCCGGGGCCACGTGCAGTGGAACCACAGACACTCATAGGCACGTAAAACGACGCCACCACGCGAACAGTTAAGTGGCCGCAGGCCTGCAGGAACAGAAAAAATAATAAAAGAAAGAAAGAGGACGGAAGGAAAACTGGGCAAGTTGGTATTGACTCGTGGCGAATATACAACAGCGCATCCAAAACGAAGACAAAGGAAGACGTGGACACAACACAAGCGCTTTTGTTGTGTCTTCCCTCATCTTCGTTTTCACTGCGATGTTGCTTATTTGCTAAAGAAATAAAGGCTTTTTCGGTACACGTCCATGCAATTTAGCTGCCTTAGAAAACTGATCCTCTTCGTTTCTAAACGTTCCTCCATTCGATACTTCCACTCTAAGTACCTCTGCTAAGGTCCCTAGAGGGAGAGAAAGAGAAAACAAGGATAGGAAAGGCAGGGAGGTCAACCAGAAGGGCATCCGGTTTGCTACCCTGTACTGGGGGTGGGGGAAAGGAGAATAGAACGAGGAAAAAAGGGAGAGAGTAAGCACTGAGTGCGTGTGGGAGGGACACTATACACAGGGACACTATAAACGGTCTCTTGAGCCGCTGCACTTCAAGTACTGCACTAGTGCACGAATCACTTTTCGAGCCAGTGACGGGTGTGGCCACGGTCCGAATATCTAAATACACGTTTATCTAGGGATTTTTTTTTATATAATAAAGCGGAAGGCAGCGCCGCACTTCGATTAAATTGCCGCTACGCTTCAGTAATCATGGAAAAATTCGGTGGCGCACGGCGCCCGATCTCGGATGCCATGTAATTAACGCGTCGATTATTTCTGAGCTGAAATATCGAATCTGGGCACCCTGGCTCAGTGTCTGCTCGAACGAGTCTGCTTGAGTTGACGGGGTGGAGTCGAGAAGGTCCGCTTGCGAAAAACGCGTGAGGGTGACGCATTCGGCATGCCTTCGCGGTCTTACCTCCGCAGTTGATTTCAGCCTTTGACTTGCGACCCTTCATGCGTTCCGTGATCTCGTCGTCGCAGAAGTTGAACGGCTGGCAGAGAAACGAGGAGGCGTCAAAGTGCCAGCGCTGGTTGTACGGCATCCGGACCGCGCTGTCTCGCTTTCGCCGACAGATGTCGCAGAGGTCGCATTTTCCTAGAGTCGAAGCAGGTGGTCCATTAGATTAAATACAGAGGCCTTCTTCATGCGAGCCATATGTTCCGTACGACTTCTCAAACCTGGGCGCCTATGCACACTATGCGCCCAGTGCGGCCTTCCCGCTTTTCCCGTGCTTTGCTCTGTTCCCTTCAAAGATGTCTTATCAACTAGCTCTGATCCAAACTTTAGTCCGTGATGGTTCTTTCGCGACTCAGCGTTAGTCCTCAAGCGCACTGGGCTGCCAGACCCGACGCTTCGAGAGTCAGCTCGAGGCTTTTTATCTGATGCCGGCGCTGCGGCGCTGTGGGATATCGGTCACGCGCTTCCTGTTCTTCGGCAGCTGGCAGCAAGCACGCCGAACGTCGGAGCATGAACGAGTACTATAAACAAACTCTTCACATGACGTATGGCAGTTTGTTCAACGGTTAGTATTATAGGTCCTGTATGCGCCGACTCTGCTATTCTCGGCCGCACGGACAGTTGCCCAAGGATAGGGCGCTTAGCAAAACATTTTGAAAAGTATATGAGATCGACATCGTAGGACGACGCAGAAGAATAGATGGAGACGGACAGCGGCAAGGGAGACTCTAAGATTAGTCATGAGCGGTGGAATAATGATAGTATATAGGCCGGTTGCGTAAGCGGCGGATAAGAAAAGAATTCATTGAAGGAAATCGTTACATCATACCGGACCCGAATCATTTCTCTAATCCTTGGTTCCAATACCATGACGGAGACGCCATGTATTCCTCGTCATAAGGTTAAAAGCACAGTATACTGGTATTATTGAGAACAAGCGCATCCAGTCAGATGCATTCGTGGACAGTTCGAAGAAATAAGGTTTTCACAGCCCGGCATTACAACACAAAGCTCATATGCTAGATAAAGTAATGAGAGCATGCATTCGCCGGTCCATCATTGTAACGAAACTTAAATATGGTAATCCGCCAACAACAGACGTTTCTTCAGAAAGCAAAGCTTAGTAAGTTCGGCCCCAGATCTATCAGGGGCCTTCGCAAGGACTGTGAATATAGCCTGCATTAAGGTCTTCCAAAGCAAGTCGGAGGTCATAAAAAACGAGTCAGAAGTGCTACCTTTGGTTACCGAACGTTATAACAGTTGTGGAAAGCAGGAGGAAGGCACCAGAAGATTGGCTATCTCCTCTCAAGCCTGATCGCACATTAGCGCTAATAAACTTCATATTTGTTGTCATAACTGGCGCATGCAAAGGCACACTGACTGCTTCGGCGACGAGGTAGCTTTTACACATCAGTGCTGCGGAACACGGACAAAAGAAAGAAAATAGACAGAACAAAAAGTGCACCAACAACCAATCTCTTTTTTTGGGGGGGGGTGGGGGGGGTGGGGGTGGGGGGGTTACATATGCGTGCTTCCTCTGTGTTCCGACGCGCCGGTCAGGTGCTCAGAGTGAGTGAGTGAGTGAATAAACTTTATTGCAGGTCCGACGAGGACGCGAACTCGTCGCGCACCCGGCTAGTCCCACGTCGGGACCGGCAGGTCTAGCTCACCGGCCCGGTCGCGGGCACGCCGGACGGCCAGGATTTGCTTTTCTAGACCGGGGCTACGCAGAAGCGAGTCCCACTCCTCCTTGATGAACTTGGGGCATGTCGACCCGCACTCCCAGAGCATGTGAGGTAGAGTGGAGGTCTGGCCGCAGGACGGGCAGGCGTCGTCGCGATACACGTCGGAGTAAGCCTCGTGGAGAGCGGACAGACACCGATATGTGCTGGTCTGTAGAAGCCTAAGCTAAACGGCTGGCGCCCTATTCAACTTGGGGTGAGGGGGTGGAAAGACCCTTCTGGACATGAAGAAATATTTAATAATCTCGTTGTGAGTGGCGGGAGCGTCCCTGTGACCGTAGAGAGGAGGGGAGACAGTGCTCCTTATAGAGGAAGCGCGGTCGGTGAGGTCACGCGCAGCCTCGTGGGCAGAGTCATTGAGGTTCGGAGGAGAACCCTCGACCGATCCTACGTGAGCGGGAAACCAGTGAATTGAATGGTTTGTGAGAGTATGTGGACTCGAGCCGCTAACAAGACGAACAGCTTCCTTGGCGATGCAACCCTTCTGAAAAGCCCTAACTGCCGTTTTGGAATCACTATAGATTTCGGACCCACGACCGTCTAGCAGGGCGAGGGCGATGGACACTTGCTCGGCGACACCGGGGTCTGAAGTGCGAATCGAGGCGCTATTGGAAATCTTTCCGCTCGAGTCGACCACAACGACAGCAAAGGTCTTCCCGTCACTGTACTCCGCGGCGTCGACGAAGCTTGCTCTAATGTTTCGTTGCTTGATCTGTTTGAAAATGGCTGCTGCTCTGGCCTTGCGTCAGCACTCGTTATCGACGGGATGGACGTTTCGGGGCACAGGGGCCACTACGAACTTGTCTCGAATGCACCTAGGGATCGGGGTACTGACCATCGGGAATTCCGGAGGGTGGTAACCTAGCTCTTCGAGGATGCGTTTACCTGTCGCTGTGGTGGTCAGGCGACTGAGTTGCGCGCGTTCTTGGGCTTCGCCAATCTCCTCGGCGGTGTCATGTATCCCCAGCTTCAAGAGATCCTCGGTATGGGTCCTGATGGGTAGCCCAAGAGCCCTCTTGACTATTTTGCGGATAAGAACGTTGAGCTTGTCTCGCTCCGCTCTGAGCCAGTTGTGCATAGAAATCGTGTACGTGAGGTGGCAGAGTACGAAGGCATCGATCAGCCTGAGAAGATTGTTTTCCTTCATGCCTCGATGCCGGTTTGCGATTCTGCGAACGAGGCGGAAAGCGTTGTCCGTCTTTGCGATGATCTTGCGGAGAGCAGTTCCGTTCCCGCCGTTGAATTCGACAAACATGCCCAGGACCCGAATAACGTCGACCCTGGGTATCATCCCCCCGTCACAAGTGCGAAGTCTGATGCTGCTTTCGGAGACTGGCTTCCAATCTTTGGGTCTGCCTCCCTTCTCTTTCCTGTAAAGTAGGAGCTCCGACTTGGCGGGGGAGCATCGAAGTCCGGTGGGGCGGAGATACTCCTCGATCACGTCGATCGCCTCCTGCATGGCTTCTTCGACTCTGCCCTCGCAGCCGCGGGAGCACCATATGGTGATGTCATCGGCGTAGATGGTGTGATTGACGTCCTCGACGCGCGCCAACCTCTCGGAAAGACCAATCATACAGATGTTAAACAGTGTTGGGGAGGTGCTCAGACGTTATTCAAACGGAATGCCCGCTAGCCCGAACCGTTACGCTACACCCTCATTACTTAACGGCCCACCTTAATGGCCAACGCCACATTCGCCGAATGAATTCGGTGTCTAGTTTGGCTAACCTTTTCATCACTTACCATGTTCGAAGAGAAGCAGAATGACCAGTGCTGCGACTGTCCGGGAGCCCATCTGGAAAACAACCGTGCGGAATGCTATCACGTCGTGCCTGCAGATTACATCCGTACCGCGTGCTTTGCGTGCAACGTGAAGTGCTGCATTACGAACGCGGCCGGTCTCCGCTTGCACCACCGAGTTCTTTCGCTCAAGGCGGAAACGGACGCCAGTGTAGTTTTACCGGGCCATTGTCTGTACAGCGGGCGACACCCCAACGATGAAAGTGTTAGTGGCAGAGTGCTGCGGGGTATTATGCTCTCCCTTGAAACCTCGGCACCAGGTTTCAGCCATAGGGATGTGTTCGACGCTGTGTGTGATTTCATTGAAGCAGCAAGAACTATACCATGCATGCTAATACTCGCTTTCCTTACTAGTCCTTACATTGCTTAATCTGCCTTGCCCAGCAAGGCAGATTTTCTGGAAGTTTGCAAAGAAAGCGTCGCTTGAAATAGAAAGAAAGACAGACAGAAACAAGCATCCGTTTTCGCTTAGCGCTCGTCATATGAAGAACATGACAGAGAGAGAGAGAGAGAGAGAGAGAGAGAGATTTGATACAAATGATGACTCGGGGTTTTCTATGCGCCGGCAGGATCACCGTACGAATCGCGGACCCACACTGATGACTCGGCACTCGCCGGCAGGCAAAGGCCGTTGGGATGGCCGCTTGCCTGAATTGTCGGTGGTCGACCATGCGGCGGAATTTTAAACGTCACGTGCCTGCTCACACCGAGACCGATGGTCCTGGCATGCGATGAACACGGCTGGAAAATGGCCCCGCGTTTCTTGCAGTGTTCCTGTATATGCTGCGGGAGCATATACAGGAACGCTAGTTTCTTGCAACGCGCCGCGCCCTCTTCTGGCTTCGTGCAGCTGCTGCATGCGATTATCTGCAGACGGTTCCGACAGTATACATACTGTTGGCACGCACGTCGCTATTAACTACGGCTGTGTGGACATTCGAAATTTGGAATGATCGAATGGTGTTATCCGATTGGAGAATTCAGTATTCGAAATTGTCGAGTGTTAGTTCCCCGTTATCGCCAGGATCGGCCACTCGCTGGAACCAACAGACTGGCACGAAACCAATCCTTACAAGATACGGCGCCTGCTCGAAAGCATTCCGAGAGCGGCAGCACGTACGCTTTGCACCCCCGCGCCGACAAATGCCTTCTCGTACCTTATTTTGTTGTAGCGCAAGCTGAACAAGGACAACAGAAAGGCACATCTAAATAATATATGCCGTACCAACAAGCTCCTACAGCTACCCTCATAGACTTCTCGTACCGATCGAAACGCCCATTTGTAAGGCCCCTTGTATTGATTAGGTTACAGGCGCAGTGTCACAAGTAATATTCTTCACGAGGTTTTGCAAGCTGCATACATAAAACGGCGATTTTTAATATTCCAAACTTGAGCATTACGTACTTTTAGCTACCCACGTGTGATGGCGTCAGTTTTACTAAAGCTGTGTGGTACGACTGATAATGAACACGCACACACCATTTTCTTTCAGCAACATTTATTTCAAAAATTACATCATGGCACCAAATTTGTGCTGGGATAATATGCGTTCTGCCGCAGTATAAGAGCGAAAAGAAAAAAAAGCGACGCCAAAAAGGCATGGTGCCAGAAGGGCTTAGAAACTGCCTGAACTCGTTCTTAGAGCTGGCTCGGTGTCAATTAGTATACTCTCATATTAAGTACGGCGTTTCAGAGCCTACGAAACGTTCAACAGATCAGCTGTGGGCAGCTGGGAGCTCCAGGGTGACCAGCCAGTGCAGTGCGCCTCGCCACTACTCGAAGCAGAGGTCGAGACGTCGTCGAAATACGAGAAATCGCAGGACACGGACCGTCTTCCTTCGACAATAGCATCCACGCTCCCTTGGAACGCGTTCTCGGTATAGGTTCTGAAGCGGTACCTCGTTCTCGTCAGTGGATCTCGGAGGCTATCCTGAGGAGAGCCGCCAAGCCTCGGCTTTATCGGAGACCAAACCGACCGGGGTCGATGCAAGTCTCGTCGCGGCGACCATATGAAGCGGTCTTCCGGCCTCGTCGTTTCGGGAAGCACCGAAAACCACGACCCTTCGTCGGGAATGTGTACGGCTTCGGGCGTGCCCTCAATCGAGGAGTCCGAGTTGGCGTAGTCCACCGCAAGCTTATCTATCAGCGGAAGGAGGTCCTCGATGTCGTCTTCGGGAACGGACGAGTGGGACCACGAGTGGCGACGACTGTAGCCTCGGGGCACATCGAAAGGAGACCTCAGTTCCCTGCCGCCGACGTAGGTGCAGAAGCCGTCCCTGCACGGCTGATGCTGCAAGCTCAGAGACCAGCCTTCTTCATCGAAGTCTTGCAGCGACCGCCGTTCCTGCCCCACCCACCTGCCGTGTGCGTCGTACAGCCTTCGCTCGGGCAGTCTGCGAGGGAAGCTTCGTGTTCGACGTCTGCTGACACCGAGCCTGTCGGCGAAGTATCCGAGACCGGGGAAAGGCGGCGCGACGGAGGGAGGAACCACGGGCGAAAGCGGCGGTGGCACAGGGTACGCTTCCGGATAGTGCTGACCAGGGTGTACCGCTGCTTCGGCAAGCTTCAAGCAGTTCAGCTCGTCGGCGATGCAGCCTGGCGCACTTCGGGAAACGGGAGCGAACGTGGGGCGGCGACAGTCGGGCGTGAAAAGGCCTCTCTCCTGAGACGGCCCCGGCAAGTGAGGCGCGTATGCGCCGGCGGTGTCCGCGTAAGCACCCATTGGGAAGCGCCGAATCCTCTCCTTGAAGCGCAAGTCTCTCGCAGGCGCCTGCACGTCCCGCAGGGGCAGCGAGACGTTTTCCTCCTCGCAGATGGTCCCTTGCGATGGGGGAGGAACTTGGACTTCGGCAGCAGCGCGCTGTCTTTCAGGCCTGGCAAGTATCGTATACTCGACAGGGTCAGCAGCTGGCCTCTTGCTTTCCTCATTGTCGTAACGCGGTGAATCCTGCGGGGCGTCTTCATCGTGAGCAACGTGCTTTTCGTCGGGCTCTTTCGGCTTCCTGGACTTGTCGTTCACGTCGTCCAACTCGGTCTGACGGCTGGTCTCGTCGCCGACGTCGCCACGAGTGCCCTGCTTGCCTGACGCTTTTTCGCTCGTGTTACCGCTGCTCCGCCTTCGCTGAGCGCGCTTGAGCAGAGAGTCGAACGCACCAGACTTGTCGTTCCTTGCCGGGCTTGGAGCAGCAGCAGCAGACGTAACGGAGCATTTTGCTAACTTGCCTTCGCCGTTGCGTTTAGTATTGCTCGTCCAAGTTTTTCCGTTGCCAGTCTTCGGCGCCAATTGCTGTCTAGCTCTTGGTCGTGCTCCGCCTCCACTGGACGTCAGCTTGTCCCGCGCGCCTTTCTCAGTCGCCGTCGTGCAGTCGGCAGAAGACGCATTCCTGCGGTCGCATCTGTTCATGGCGAAAGTCCGTCGTCGTCCACGGCGCCCCAGGGCCCTGTTCGAACGTTTTAACGTCGTGCGCCGTGGCCTGCCTGCGTGATGGCATCAGCGAGACAGCGGAGACGCCGCAGAACGAAACGCACAAATGACGAGCAGGGAATGATACTTATCTGGAGAATCGGCGGCGTGTTAACCGCCCGAGAGCTGATCCGACAGCGGTAAAAAAACAAGTGGGCGAGGGGAGCAAGTTGCACCTACCGAAAAAACGCTATCAGCTAATGACGATGACGACGCGTCTGTTCAGCCCGGCCGTGCTTGCTAAAAAAATATAGGAGGGAGAATTACGTCACGCAGCCAGCCTTGGCAAGCGAACGCTCCGTGAAGACAGTGTTGGCCGAACACGTGACCCCTTGCGCCGAGATCGCGGAGCGAGAATCAAGATTTGCTGAGTTGTTTGGCTCCTAGTAACTTTCCCAGTAGTTTTTATTCTGTGCGCCCTTGTTCAGCTGCCCTGCCGTGACTCTGCCTACCGAGCGGGAACATTAAAAGCAACCGCGCACGGTGGCGTGCGATTACGTGTTGGGCCACCAGGTTTGGCTACTATCGAGTTGCGGTATGTTCCCTCCTATCTTTTTCTTCCTCTATGCGCGCGCGGCCGAAAAAAAAAAGGGGGGCGTGGAGGGCATAGAGCACGGAGGAAGGAAACTAAGGAGAGGCCCTGACGTCACTCTTTGTGAAGCAAAAGTGAAGCCGGAATTTGGCGTTGCTCATGGCGATGCTCCGCCTTTTGGGCCACCCTCCTCTCTTGTTTACATCTTTCGCGAAACCACGCCGCGCTGCGCGTGGTGTCGTGCGCGGAGCGCGCGCGCTCGCGCAACATCTGGCAGAGCACGGTGCAGGTAACACAGCGCAACAAGACACGGTGACTAACGCAAACCCGCCCACTCAGCGCCTTTGCCATGGCCCGAAATCTACCAGAGCAACACGTGTGAGCGCTCAAAACCATAACAACGCCGCCATTGTGGCCCAAAAGGCGTGGCCATACAACAAAAAAAAAATAAAAAAGCAGCAGAAAAAGGAGAACCTACTACGTCATTTCCGCCACACTTTTCTTCTAGCGCGCGGAGGGGGTAGGGCCCCTCCGTGGCATAGAGTTTCGTGGAGGGAATGGCGTGGTCAAGTCGTTCGATGCGATGGCGCTGCCAATCGTACGCTCTAAAACAAAAATAGACAGCTGGTGGTATCATAGTTGTAGTAAACTGTGATTGGGCATGCATTTAATCTTTATAAAAATAATTTAAAAGCGTCAAAGTGTAGAAGTGTCGTCAAAGGCTCTTCAGCAACATCTTAGTATAGTACACATTTTATTAATTTCAGTCTGGTCGTCTTCCACCCGCGAGCATCTCCAAGAGATTTCACTTATCTCGCTTCAAGCGATGAGTGCGTCGCCAAATTTGTATACGGTGCAGGCTTCAGTTCGAATGGTCCTTGTCATCCCCGAAAGCGTCACCTGTGTGGATGATCTCGTAGTCTCGCAAGTCTTCGTCGTCGTCTAGGCCGTCTAGGCCTCCCGAAACGCAGCCAGCGGCCGCAGGAGCGGCTGCTGCCCCGCCGTCTGCGTTGAGTTGCGTCTCCTTTTCAGACGCCGCGTCCGGCTGCGTCTCGAGGTGCCTTTTGGACGCCGACGCTTTTTTCCTAAGCGCCCTGGGAGGAGACTTTTTGGACGCCTTCTTTGCGGCTGGTCGGGATTCCTGGGATGCGCTGTGGTCTCCGGCGGCAGGCGGCAGGTACAGGCCGAGGTAGTGGTACACCGCCCTCAGCAGCCGGCGGCGCACACTCGCCAGGGCCACCCAGCTCACGAGGACGAGCAGCCCCAGCAGGATGTGCGTCGAGCCGCTGGCCTGCACCAACGGGGGCCGGCTGCCGGTGCGGAAAGCGTCGGACTGCTGCGGGAAGTAGGCGCTGCTCCCGCTGCGCTGGTACATGGAGCTGGTGAATGCCCCGACCCGGTTCATGGCTGCTGCGCAACGAGAAAAGGCGCTAGGGCGGCGACCCGATGGCAGCAGCGCGGCACCCCAAACCACCTTCTCCTCGCTGGCCTGCCTCGACGCACGCCTCAACAACCGAGCTGGGATGATGGCGTCGTCGTTGGCCGGCAGGGCATCACGACGCCGTTGGTTCTGCGGGGTGGGCGACACCGGCGCGCGTGGCCGCCTGTCCAGCTCGCGCGCCTTATGCGAGTCCTTGTTTTTATCGTCTTCCTTCGCATGAGCACTTTTCCCGTAGCAGATAGGGAGAAGAAAAGGATTTGCATTGTCTCGGTTTGAGCTCTTTCGCTTGCAATGCGCAGTTATTTTTACTCGCCTTCAAAGTAACAGTGCGCGATGACGGCAGGTTTCGACGGCCGCCTGCCGCAATGCTATACCACAGGAGGGCGTATGCGGTCAAAAGTTGCGTGCTAGCTTAACGCTCCAATGCGTTCTTAAATCTATTGACGTACTACGAAATATACCTGCCGTACATTAACCTCGTGCCAGTTTCTTGCCGTCAAGATATATAACGTTGCGTACGGTGGTATTCTTGATACGAGTCGCAAACTAATGATATATGGTACTACATTTGCATGTATAGTCCTGCACGAGTGTTTGTGCTGTAGAAATTAAACATTCCGACCGAGTAATCTGTCTGACTGGGCAAATTATGAAGCGAACAATTTGAAAATAAGGCGACAAAACTCATCTCACGATGGCTGCCAACGATCATACGTTATCATTGGATTAATTCAGCGTCACAGCGTATGGCCACCGTCGAAACTAACTGTCTATGAGGCGGGTGCTGCAGCGGGACCCCTCTTTCGCGCTTCCCTAATAGCAATCAGCGCCATCTAGCGCCGCTGCCGCAACGCCTGCACGTGACCTCGGGCAAGCAAGCCACTTCGGTATGGGTAGTTCTTCATTCGGCGACCCTCTATGCCTGAACACACCATCTGAGTACGAATAAAGCATTATTCATATTATTAACGCCAAGCACGTACCCAGGATTTTTTTTCGGGGGGTGGAGGTGTGGAACCCAAGATAACTTCTATGCGAATGAGGGGGGGGGGGGGGTATTTTACCAGTACAAATGTGAATACCGTCCGCCATTTGCCATAAAAACGCGTAAAACCACAAAATATAAAAATATGGTGTATTTTAAAGGTACGCCTGTGTGATACACCTCACCTTTACTTGGCAAACAAGGAACTACGTCAAATGGACTAGCGCAGGAAAAAAGCGCAGGAAGAGCACTGCCAAGAACAAGAAGCCAATTAAAGTGTAACAAAGATTAGTAGAATACAACTTAAAAAAGCAGTTGGCAACCAAGGCACACAAACCGCGCGGAGTTGCGTTACTTCGCCAGCCAATCACAGACGCAAGCAAAATCGTCATCATGCGGCCTTTTCAAAATGGCGTCGTACTTGATACCTCCGGAGCGTCTGCTGTTCTTGAGTCTTTTCATCGGCGGAAGCAATGAGGTGTGCAACAGACATGGACAAAGTGTATGTAGTCTGAGCATTTCACTTTTCAAAAGTCTGCGGGTCTTAATTTCGAGGGGGGGGGGGGGGGCGCCCCCTTGGGTACGTGCCTGATTAACGCTGAGAAACGCTTCATGCGGCAACCAGGCTCCTCTCTCGTGCTTATTTTTGGGCATGCTGCGCCGTCTAGTGTAACTGCCGGGAAAAAAAAACCATAGTGAACTATGAGAGAGAGCCAAAAACTTTTCTTTTTTTCCTGTGGCGCCTGAAACGCCTGTCATGCGTTAAAAGGGACTAGGAACAAACTATGTCCGCGCCAGCTGATCTCCGAGACGAGAAGCGCAGCGCGCGGGTGCCTACAAACGCTGGAATTGTTCCCTCGCTTACCGTACACTCAGTGGCACACGCTGAGTGACCCAAGCTGCCGAGAGGCTCATTGAAGAGCGGCACACCTAGCGCATTCATGGCGCAGGTCGCTAGAGCGTTCGCGTGAAAGGCTTTCATTGAAAGCGGCACATACCAAGTGCATGTGTGACGTGCATGCTGCTGATGGGTCGGCTTGCTGTCCCTGAAGAACTCTTGTGACGTGGGTTTGATTCCGCTCAGCATCGGAGAAACTTGAGGGATATTCTTCGTCGTTGTAGAGAGGCACATTCGCAGTGGCACATACCTAGTTACCCAAGTTGGCGTCAGAGACGTTCATTAAAGAGCGACGCACACTATTGCGACGCCTGTTTCTCGAAAGCTCGACCGGCGTTACTGTTGGGTAGCGTGGCGTTGTCGGCAGGCCGCAGGCGTCTGGTAGACCATGGCGACCAGGCAGGGACGAGACGATTTCTAGTGCGAAACTTGCACTGTTTATTCAATGGTAGGTGAACGATAAGAAGAGAATGAATGATTTGAAAAGTACATTGCGGGGCCCCTTAAATAGGCCCACTAAAACCGTAGGCGGGATCTTGCGCACGTCAACGTCACGTGACATGCACTGAGTCCCCCTCGTTGCTTTGCGGCTGCTCCTTTTCTCCTGGGCGATGTTGTACGTCCCCGTTGTTTTTCGGCTGCTCCCACTTTCCTAGCCGACGTTGCACTTGCTTGTCTCCGCTGGAGGCAACCCACGGGTCCTCGATGGGCGGCTGATCCTTTCTTCTAGGCGACGTTGGTTAGCGGAAAGGGTCTCCCCTGGAGTCGGACAGTTCGCGGAAAGGGTTTTCACGCACACACACACACACACACAAAGGGGCCTGTGAACACTGCGGGGCGCCCGCCAGACCGGCAACCCACTCGAGACAACCATAGCAAGATTACAACGAAGGCGCCAAATAAAACAACGGACGAAGGAAGGAGACACGAGACAACCACGTAGGCACACTAACAACTGAACGTTTTATTTCTTGACACAGGAATAAATAGCTGCTGTCAAGGATCAAAACAAGAAGAAACAGGGCCGTCATCTGCATCGCACAACGAAACGACGATACAGAACAACTTCTAAGTGTCGCTCCCAAGATACGCCAGTTCCTTTGTCGATAGAGAAATTGAGGCTTCGCTGATACAATCATCACCACGCTTCTTGACCTCAAGCGCTTCCAATATCTCCCTTGTCAGTTGATCATCAGCTCTGTTCAAAACACAGGTTCTATCAAAATCTGGAATGCACTTGCGAGCCTTACAGTGCGCACTAATGTGACCGGAGAGCTGGTTTTCCAGCTTATATCGATGCTCATGCAATCTGTCATTCAGACATATGCCCGCGGTTGGCCTACATATGATGAACCACATGACAGGGGAACCGAATAAACCACTTTCTTTACACATCCGACATGCTTCTGCCCATGTTTTTTTGCGCACACCTGTTTATTTTCTCGATGTCCTGCGTTCACCTTGGCACACATCACACCAAGACGTTTCAGAGCGGAAAATAAAACCCGAATACCAGCTCGTTTGCCTAATTTTTTCAGATTGTGAGATATGCCGTGAACATATGGAATGATAGCACACCTGGTTTCAGAAGGGCCTGCTCGACCCTGGTTTACAATGTTAAGTTCCTTGGGCTGCCTCAGCATTTTTTCTGCAACAGATGTGATCACATTGTGAGGATAACGTGCCCCTTTGAGGCGGCTGTCCTGACAATGAAAACTGCTTTGCAGCCGATGCACACATGACTTGTTAAGCGCGTTGGTTAGGCATGATTGAATGATTCCTCTTTTTATTACTTTTGAGTGAGCTGAATGGCAGGAGAGGATGGGTTTGCTCGAGATCAAGAATCGTGGTGATGATTGTATCAGTGAAGCCTCAGTTTCTCTATCGACAAAGGAACTAGCGTATCTTGGGAGCGGCACTTAGTTGTTCTGTACCGTGGTTTCGTTGTGCGATGCAGATGACGACCCTGTTTCCTTTTGTTGTTTTGATCCTTGACAGCAGCCATTCATTCCTGTGTCAAGAAATAAAACGCTCAGTTGTTAGTGCGCCTACGTGGTTGTCCCGCGTCGCCTTCCTTCGTCCGTTGTTTTATTTGGCGCCTTCGTTGTAATCATGTATAACCACCTCGCCCACCAGCACGTGCTCAGTAATCATAGCAAATGAGTAATCCACCCTCCGTTTCGATGAGGCATGGTGGTTGAGCATCCTTTTTGCCCGGGGCGTTACACGCCAACCGTAACAACACCTACTAGCACACACCCAGTGACCAAAGCTGACATCAAACAGATAGACCGAGTGACACATACCCAACGCTTCAAGTAGGCGTCGAAGGGTTTCTTCGAACAGCAGTGCCTGCTGTTGGATCTGGAGGACAATCCCAATCGCTGTCCCCCAGATTTTGGACCTTGCCGTTGGGTGCGGAAGTTGGCCGAGGTTGAGGAGGACTTTGAGATGAAAACTGGAGGTTTAGTTACATTATTTACATTGAGAGTACAAAGAAATTAACAGTCACAAAGTCATTACGGGCCGGCAGCAACTCGGACGCTGCGGCCCGTGGCAAGAAGCTCGAAAGAGATGAATGAAGGAATGCTCTCTTGCTGCTCCCGGTTTCTGGCTTTTAACCCCTTCGGTGTCTCGAAGTCACGTCACGTTCGTCCAATCGGCGAGCCCGCTCGGATGGCGTCATTTTCGGCCAATGGTAGGCGCCCGTGCGAATGTAAGTCACACCCGGCGCAGAGGGTCACTCCATTGTCTCCACCTGTCCGAGGGAGTACTGCTCTGCGGTATTGCCTTCCTGGTCTGCAACTGCCGTCACAAAGGCAGATGGGGGGGGGCTGCTGCCAGGGCTTCACGGTGCATTACAGCCGTCTTGCCTCGCGGCTTGCTTTGCTCGGGACCCACGTTACGTGGAACAGTGCCAAGCTCCCGCTACACTTTCGGGAAGAGCCAAGCAGTGGGACAACAGCTCCACATGCGGCAAACGAGGTGGGGGACGCCAACTTGTTTGGACGTGCAGCGCCTCGGTAACGTGGTAGATGTGCTTCTGCGCTCCTTATTTAGGTGTGACGCGATTCGCTGTGGTCTGGTGAACTCGAAGTAGGCTCAGGAAAAGGTCCCGTATCTAACAGCTCCTCCTCGCCCCGGAAGTTCGGAATGGCCGGTGAAATAAATTCGCTGGCCATGAGGAACGCTGAAAGAACATGTAAGTACTGGTGTCGAGCCTCGTGTGACGAACTTCGGGATCCTGGGCCCTGGAGAACGCACGTCAAACAAACAAAACATAGCGGTGCACCACGTGTAAGCGCAGGCTCTTCACCCCTGACTCGCCAGGCTATTGCTATATCAAAATGAACCCTGATCCGCTAGAAGTCCGTGCTCCGGGGCCAGGTGTTGTAGCCTGCGGCTTGCTCGATAGTCCGGCACGACGTTGGTGTTGTCTTCGCGGTCCGGGCTTGGATCACGGCTTGTCGGGACGCCCGGTACATGGACGCAAAGCACCTCCACCAGATGTCACGTGGTAGTAACGGTCAAGGACACAGTAAGAAAACTATGAATGGCGAAACTAACTTTATTGGGCGAACCTAGCTGTGCCCAGAAAAAAAAACTACACTCACAGCTGAACCAACGCGGCGAACACAGTCGGTGATCGCCGAAAATGATCTGCGGGGCAAGCGCGTCGGCTTTTATACATGAGTCATTGATGGTTCCATAATAATCATTGGTGTGCGCTTGTCTTCCAGAAAGCTCTACACAATTCTCGTCGCGCAAACAAGGAATCAGATTACACAAGGTTATATTAGATTACATTAACAAGGTTAGATTACACCATCGATAGCATTCGACAAACTCCTGATACATGCAGGCGCGTCCTGCGCTCAGCGATCACTTTTCTTCGACGGTGAAAAGCGGTCACCGGTGAAAGATAAACAAGTACACGTTGTCATGGTCGACCTGTCAAGTGTGAGAGACGTTCACGCGTGCGTTCCCACGACACGATGATTTACATCGTCCCACAAAAGGCTGTTACGATAAGCCTGGACATCGACCTTTCAAGTATGAGAAGCGTTTTAGCGGGCGTCCCCATGTCGACATACTTGCTCTCTTCTCCGCAACAGCGTCACCCCTTTTATTCCCCGAGCTGACACAAAGGGAAGGACGAAGAGAAGAAAATCCGAGGGCAGCAGCTCGTCGACGGCGGAACCTGACGAAAGCACTAATACTTCCACAGGCTTCCACAGTCGTCGACGACCACAAGGCCGCAAGGGGTTATTTAAGGCCATCCTGGCCCCCTTGTTAATCAGAACCGCTCGAGACTCGGATAAGAGTCACAACCTTGTACCAATGAAGTGAATATAATCTTCTCTAATTTTTTTTCATCATCAGGATGCCAGGCTGCGCCGTCGTTTCCTGATTCTTGCGGTGAAGACCCGCCTCACCCGCTGGAGATCGTATCAACGTGTCAACACCATCAGGTGGTTGTATCAGTTGCTGAAAATCTAACCAAAGATCTCCCTGCGCTTAGCAGCGATGATTGAAGACAGTCATATCGTGCTATGTGTAACGCCGTGTATGCATAAAATAGTCGTATAAATTAAACGTCATATACGACTGGTTTATAGTTTCGGAACACCCAGACAGTGCTTCGGGGTGTAACAGCTTTAAAGCTGTATGCACAGTGATAAGCAGGTCTAATTAAGATGGCAATAACATATATGGAGCAGCTTGCACAATACATTATGCCCATAAGTGAGCGCATACCCACTATTAAAAAGCTTTTTTTTTTAACACGCAACACTATATTGTAACGCAGCATTTTCGAGTTACAAATGTTTAAAAAATGCTGCATATCCAACCAGTTGGAATATAATATACAGCGAAGCTTTGCATGAGTGCATTAGTCGAAACATGAGTTTGTGTTTATTGAATGTCTGCACAAAGTGACACGGAAGGCGTCAGGCATTGTAGAAAGGCTAATGCAATGTCGCTGCCGCGGAGGCGAGCTCCACCTGGTGTTGGTGCAGTGAACCCAGCGGCGTGCGTACTCCGCTGTGATTGGTTGGCCTATTCGGCAAGAGAGCAGCCAGTCCGCAGCAACCACGGCCTTGAAACATACAGGCCAATAGCTCGCCAAACTTAAAAACTGGTCCAATTCGTAATGATACTCGTAATAATACGTAATGATCCTCGTAACATCCATAAGAAGCAATCGCTGATCTGAGAATGTATACACATCATTATCACAGCGCACCGTTATCGTCATATCGCATCGTTCGTAGATGTGAACTGGGCCTGAATTTGTTTCATCATCATGATCAGCCTATTTTATGTCCACTGCAGGACGAAGGCCTCTTCCTGCGATCTACAATTACCCCTGTCCTGAGCCAACCGATTCCAACTAGCACCCGCGAGTTTCCTAATTTCATCGTACCACCTAGTCTTCAGCCGTCCTCGACTGCGTTTCCCTTCTCTTGGTACCCATTATGTAACCCTAATGGTCAAACGGTTATCTGACCTGCGAATTACATGACCTGCCCCGCTCCATTTTTTTTCTCTTATTGCCAATTAGAATATCGGCTATACCCGTTTGCTCTCTGGTCCAAACCGCTCTCTTTCTGTCTCTTAACGTTATGCCTAGCATTCTTCGTTCCATCGCCCTTTGCGCTGTCTTTAACTTAATTGGTCTCAAGCTTCTTTGTCAACCTCCAAGTCTCTGCCCCATATGTCAGCACTGGTAAAATGCACTGATTGTACACCTTCCTTTTCAATGATAATGGTAAGCTTCCAGTCGGCAGCTGACAATGTCTGCCGTATGCAATCCAACCAATCTTTATTCTTCTATGAATTTCCTTCTCATGATCAGGGTTCCCTGTGATTAGTTGACCTAGGTGAACGTACCCCTTCACAGACTCTGGAGGTTGACTGGCAATCCTGGACATTTGTTCCCTTGCCAATCTATTCATCAATACCTTTGTCTTCTGCATATTAATATTCAAATCTACTCTTACACTCCCTCAGTTAAGGTCCTCAATCATTTGTTGTAACTCGCCTGCACTGTTGCTGAACACAACAATGTCATCCGCAAACCGAAGGTAAATATAAGGCTATTTCACAAATGGCAATAAGTACACATAACGTGCACACCATGATTTGAGAAGCAGAAGGCGGAGAAAAGATACGATTGCGCTGTACGTGCCGCGCGCGTGTGCATATATGTGTGCACGTGTGCGTGCATGCGTGTGATTGGTGCATAAAACTGAACGCAAAGTTATGTAGCGAAATGGTGGGGGGGGGGGGGACATAACGCCGAAACGATGGACTGCTGGAACAAACAATACGAATACATTTACTTTCACGCCAACAGAGCTGCTCGTAAATTTCTGTTGGAAACTGCCGCAATGATACGGCTTTCCGCTGTTCAGTGCGGTGGCGCAGGTTCCATTACCGGCTGCGGCAGCCATATGCACGAGGGCGTAATGAAAATACACCTTTGAATGCTTACATCTGAGGCGCGCTAAATGAACCTAGAGTCGTAGAGACAACTGGTCAGCCTCCTGTATGCAACGATCTTACAGGTAGCGACTTGTAGGCCTTCGCATGTCTCGCCCATACAATTCTGACCAAAAAAAAAAGTTTTTTTTTATTGCAGACGATAACAACGTTTCATTTCTACCAAAGAAATGGAGAATGTGAAGGTGCTAAATCTGTTATTTGTTACACGAAATGCGATCACTGCAAGACTTGAACCATAAATATTGCAAGTTTCAAAATAAATAGGTAGTGCTCCGCACTACTGTTATAAATAATAGCTTCACTAGTCGAAAAAGTTGTTTTCTTTTTGTTTGAAAATGTAGCCATCTGATTTATTGTCGAGAAAGCACTGTTAGCTCCTTAGGAAAGAGCCGAATAGCGAAACCGAAACTGTATATTTTGGCTGTGGCAATTGGTTATCACCATCATCATCAGAACTAGCGAGGCCAGGAGGCGAGTCAATCGGAACGTGCGTGCGCGCTTATGCGCGATTGTCCTTGCTTTCGTTCAGTTAAAACTTCAAACTAGCCGCGATTATAAGTTATAGACAATGATACGGATATGTTCTTGCGCTGTGCGATGTGGCGTAGCCAACTTTATGTCACAAATTGTGCGGCACCGTCATGTTAAAACCCGAAACCCGTTCAAGAAAGTTAAGCCGCTCGCGGTCAAGTTGGAGGAACCGGAACGAAGTGGACCATTGGAAAGCGGCTTCTCAGGCAATTACGATTTTGACGATCTGGAGGAAGATCTAGAAAATGTCCTGGAACACGTTGAACATTACTACGACCGTCATACAGAGTAAATCCTTGCTTATTAATGCGCGTGTTCGCAGCTCTGAACAGGCACGTAGTAGCGCATTTCACATACACAATGTTTTCTTATTATTTTCCAGGGAGCTCAGCTTTGAACGAAAACAAATACGAAGAGCGATCGTACGGCGGAAGTACTTCAAGGAACTATATCCACCAGAAACGAACCTACTGACATGGGCTGCAAAGCAGCAAATCCATTACCTGCACAGCCTTGACCCGTTAGAATGGACGGCTGAAAGGATCGCCGAATGTTTCCCCGTGAGCGTGCAGGGAGCAAAGGTAAGCGGCGTCGATACTTTCGATTATTTATTATTCACAAAGATTTTATCTGTGCGCAAGCGCATACTTTAGAAGATATGAAGATAACAAAGCGCGAAGTAACAGACGAATGAGTAGCTATCGAGTAGTCAGTGCGCGAGATGAGCATTATGAAAGATGTTCTAGGACGATCGTTACCTTCCATCCGATACCACTGCCTAATAATTCTCAGATGAACAGGCCTTTTGTATTTAACATATGTTATTTACCCACTGTAGGCAGATTCTTTATTGACCATAACTTCTTTGCGGAAATTGTTGAAAAATGTGAAAAAATGAACCATAAAGTTTACAGCTCTGTAACTCACTTTCACTTTTCTGTAAACTGCAGAGAGGACAAAAGAAATATACCATTACTTTGTGAATGGGACTATTGCAGAACATTCGAAAACATGTTAAGAATCTTACGTAAGCTGAAAATTTGTGTCACATTTGTGTGCTTGAGATGCTCTAATAGATTCAGTTTACACAAGTACAATATTCTTTGTGAGTGCAGAGTTATAGAGTTGTAAACTCTGTCCTTAATTTTTTTTTTTAGCTTGCTTATCTCGGCCATGTTTGTTAAAAGCTATGTGGCCACAAACCAACATTCTACGTCCTGCATTCAGAATTGAGCTTTCTCTCCTAAACGCAACTGAGCTCGTTCAAATTGGTCCAGCAGTTGGTTAATTGGAGACCTGCATTTTACATGTATTGGAGTTGGCCCTGAGCAAAAGCCTTGTCCTAACACGCGTGTAGCACTTGCAGTCCTCACCCAAAGTGTGAACATCTTCCGATAACTGGAAGTAGTGTCTACAAGATGGACGGCACTCATGGTTGGACAAATTTATACATCAGTGACCTTCCCCCACCGTCCTGAAAATTCCCTAATAGGTCAACCAAAAACATGTTGGTTTAACGTTCTATTCTTAGTTTCAGTGGGTACGACATGCCAGATTTTGTTCATTTTCCGAGTTTCTATCGGTTTACTTCCAAGGTCTGTAGCAAATGCCAGAGCAAGGCAAAATGACCTACATTTCATTGAAAAATTGTCTGATGGCCCTACGAAGTGGCAAAAATGCCAAAAGTACCCTATGCTTGGCAACACTGCGACACCTTCATTGTAACTGTCTTGCATAGTAGATGAGGTGCATTGCATTGTGTACTCACAGAAGCACTATTTCTGAATAGAAAAAGAGGTTTACAAGTGAAAAACTGAAAGCTTAGCCTGAATTACTGTGAAATAATATTGAGAATGACATTTCTGCTCTATTTAGCCCTGGGAATATGTTAAACAGAATTAACATACATATTCAGATCTAGTGAATTGAACTTGTACATAGCATTTACAGCTAGATGTACAATCTTTTGTAAAAGGCAAGCACAGCCTCTGTGGGCTGGCACAGTGCTTGCCAACACTCACCTGCTTTGAGGCTGACATTTAGCCCTGCTACCAACAAAGGCCAGAAGGCACGACTGCAAAGTGCAGGAAGTAGCACATGCCGGTTACGATTCTCACCAGGCAGTCCGTATCATTACGGACCATAGTATTACAGGGGCAGTGATAAATCCAAAGGAGCCTCTATAGTCACAGGCAATAAGATCACAAATTAGACATGCAAAAGCTTTGCCATTTTGTTGCCAGAAACGGCAACAATAGTGGACTGCCCCTTCTAGTGCTGCATAGAATTGTAACAAACATGAAGAAAACATGAATGTTTACAGTTGGCTGGCAATTGTTGCGAACAACTTGCGGTGTGTTGCTTCGCTGTTGACACTTCCTCTTCTTGCCCTCACGTGTTACTGAGCACCGATTCTTTGCAATTTACTTGCAGAAGCTGCTGAAATCCCGATTTACAACGGCGACAGATGAAAGGATAGCAGAACATGACCAACATGTACAGCTCAAGTGGAAGGCATTGAAAACAGGCAAGGCGGATGAAAAGATTTCGCCAATTACAAAAAAGCTGTACTTGGAGGGAAAGCTTCGGGAAGACCAGGCATATGGGAACAAGACGCTTCCTATGCCACATCAAGGAAGCGACACAAAGGCACTGGAGCTTTCACGTCTCTCTGCAAAGACTGGTGAATACAGCAAGCTTATTGCCCCCTACCTAAAGCTGAAGAACCCCGAGAAGAGAGTGCCCGACAGAAAATATGAACAGGCAAGGTTTGAACAAAAGTACGAGGATATTTATACAGAAGATGTAGCAGCTGCAACAACACTGAAGAGAAAAGGCAGCCAAGGAATGCATGTTAGAATAGATGAGTACAAGGCTGCAACCATGAAGAAGCCTGAGCACGATGCAAGGCACTGCATGAATTTCAGCACAGGAATGCATGCAAGCACAAGTGAACACGCTTCAGGCACAATATCAGTGCCGCTCCAGGGCAAAGACAGAACCTCGACAATAGATGGTGATACTGAACATTATGAAACATTTGAAATTCTTGAAGCTGCCAAGTATAACAGAGATGACACGATGTCACAGCGAGCCATCAGTGAGATTTCAGAGGACTATAAGTATCCAGCAGACAATGAAGTGCTGAGAAGGCATATCACAATACCATCTCATTTGAAGAACCGAGGTTCCGCTGTGCATAGGGTTGGAAAGTGCTACTATGATGAAGACGGCGAAATATTGTACAAAGTTCCTTGATACAAGTCGTGCATGTATTATAGTACTCTTTATTTTGCGGAAATATATAATTTAACTACAAAAATAATGTCTGCACATATTTTATACTTCTGCAACAGTTATTGACCTTTAAGCTGGGCTAATAGCGATGCATTTTCTTGCTTCATCTGCTTGTAGTCGGCCGTAATCCTCTCCAAATTAGCTGTGACTTTCTTCTGACTCTCCTGTTCTATTTGATCTTCCAGATCACGCATTTCCCGTGTGATCGACCCTGTTTCTTCCACTGCTTGCAAAAGCTGGTTTGAATTCTGTAAAGGAAAGACAGACATTGAAGAACTCAGAGTTAGTGTGCATTGTGGTTCACATTAAAGCTACTTTGTTGGTTACTGGGTTTAATGAAGTAATTATACAAATTTCACACATCTAGAAGTACCTGCGTATGTAGAAATAATGTCTGTTCCATAGCACGAATCACGAAATCGTTTTGTGAAACCAGTGCAATTCATTTACATTCAGACCGCACCATAGCATTACTGCCTTCTAAATTGCTTGTGGCAAAATTGTATATGTCACTTTGGTGCATTTTTTTTTTTAAAGCTGTTCATCACTTTCACAAGTGTGGTGTACCAAAGATATCTGGGCATGCTGAACTCTAATGCCCATGTCCTACCGTAACTTTGCCTAGCCAAAGCAACATATACCTAGTGTTCTGCTGGCTAGTACCTTCTTTCTCATCAGACACATGAGCAAGGCCTTGCACACAAATGGCCAACTCATGTTCACCTGCTTTTTCAGTGCCTGTCCAAAGCTCACTGCCACTGTGGTACTTTGTTTAACTAGATTCATTTCATAGTTTTATAATTACGTTGTCACATCCTATGATACTGGATCTATATTGATACTGTTACTCTGAGGAAAAAATACAAAAACATGAATTGAGTGCATAAAAACTGTACCAAGAATAATAAGTAGGTAGAATAATAAAGCGTACTACAGTCTCCTGCTCACTGTTTTCGAAGGTGTCCAGTTACTCGTACCAACGTGACACAGAGTGATGCGACAGTGCTTACACGCACAAAATCCGAGCTTCATTGTGTTCTGACGTCATTTTTTTTTTAATGCAAGGGTTAATGCCTCAGGGCATGCAGGGGTAGGTGATGTGGGCGAATAAGGATGATTAAATTAATGAAAAAAGATTTGCGGATCTAATAAAGTCCAGGAGGGATCGATAATGTGGTCCCTGTGTCCAAGCAGTGTAATGGCTAGGATTATGCAGTGAACGTCCTGCTGCTGCAAGGTGCTGGAGCTTCGTCACTTTCAACGCAGGGCAAACCCACAGCAAGTGGTGGATGTCGGCTTCAGCATTGCATGACTTGCACACTGGACACCTAGGGCAGGGATGTAACTGGCGAAAGTGCGGCCACTTCCAAGTCACAGTAGGAGTGAGGGCAACCCCGACCCGTATCCTCCGAAGCGCAAGCTCCTCTACACGGGTAAGACCGCGTGGGAGGATTACCGCACACGGGGGTACGAGAGCACATGTGCGGCATCGGATGTGCTCCTTTGTTATAAGGAGGGTGGCACCATCTAGGTGAAGGAGCTGAGGCAGTGACGTCATTTGATGTCAGCAATGCGTGGCTTGCACTATATTTCAAGCGAATGAAGAGCAATAGCTGTACCATGCCAATGTAAACAAATGCACTGGTCAGTGCTTTGGACACTCCACGGCATTTTTCAAGAGATTGTGCACTCTATAAATAAAGATACAAATGCAGAAAGCAACGTTCCACATCTGGTAGGGAGTATGCGAAGTGCTTTCTCGAGAAGTGGTAAAACACCTAAAATAGCAAGCAGCATATACGAGATCAGGGGCTAGGGCTACTGTTGATCATGTTGCACAACGTGCTGGCTCTTGCGGTGGTGGGTCGAATACGAAATGTGATTCATGGCTATTGAAATTCGCCGTTATTGTAGTTGTAACTGTTTGACAGCTCCAGAGAACTGATGCAGCTGACATTTGTCACCTGAAGACATTGTGCGAATGGTCCGGCACAGTCACGAATTAGTTGAGCATCTGCTCTTCATCGCTTTCATTCACCGCGTTGGCAGGACCAGTATGCCTTGCACGCTTTCTCCATAGGTGTTCCAAAGTGACATCATGTGAAGATGTTCGGTCGGCTGCTCGGTCAAGTTTCATTTTTGCTTATTTAATAGTAGTTTCAAATTTGTGGAACAATTCTACTATCAGACAAGTGACAGGTGGGCTCTTGGGAGCCTAAATATGCTATTACCTTGACATTGTAAAAGAAATTGCGAGAGTTGCCCTTTAATGATAATGCTACCTTCTTCAAATCAAATAATTTTGTCTCCATCCATTTCTATAAATGAAGGATATACAGAAAACAGCTATTCTAGACAGCTTGATAAAGCCTTCGCCCCTTGTTTGACAGCAGCAGCAGACAGAATCTTGCATCAGTTTAAAAGAAGAGAGCAGTACATAGTCAAAACACTACTATACAAGGGCATGATGAAACTCTGTCAACAGAGGCTATATTTGTCGGTAAGCTTATCTGTGATAGGCTTTTACTTTGTGTAAATGCTGCCCCATAGCTTAATAAAGCAGAACAAGAACAGGGGAAAACAAAGCTGACTGCATACCTCATGCACTGAAGCAAGGTATTTATAGGCTCTTCGTACAGCCTCGTCCTTCTTGGCATCCTGTGAAAGAATGCATGTATATAATCGGTGCAATGCAGGCATGCACACACAAGCATACAAAAAAAAAAAAAAAAAAAAAAAAAATCTGAGGCAGGGCTTCGTGATAGGACCAACCTTAAATATCAGCTCGTCTGTGACCGTAAAGGTTCTGTCCAGCTTCCCAGTAAGTTGGTTAATTTCCTTCTGAAGGCTCCTGGTATCTAGTAAAACCTGAAAGTAAAAAAAAGGGAAAGCATTTCATGATGATGATGATGATGCATGGGGTTTAATGGCATAAGGGCTAGGTATTGGGGGCGAGCTCCACCACTGGAGAAGCTGGCGCCACCGTTAGCGCGAAATGGCATGAGGGATCACGTGGGCACAGCGGCTGCGTCGGCTGCTGGGAAAGTGCCAAAGCGAGCTGAAGACCAAAGTTTAAAGTCCCACCTGTGTGCTGGTTCTGATTAAGTGGGCAGGTTTTCCTGCTTTGGGTGTCTGCTGGATAACACTTGAAAGCACCATAATAGGTAGTGGCAGTCTTTGAAGCCGTCCAACACGGTAGGTTACTGCTCAGTGCCGGACGTATGCAACAGAGCCCGGTGTTAGCCCTCACACATACCCGCAGAACAGGAAGCTGCGTGAAGCTTGGATTGTGAAACTGAGAACCGGCAAGCAGCCATCGGCTACAACTGGGATGGGCAGCAAGCACTTCCACGGAAGAGATTACTGCTAAGCAGTCGGGGCTGCGATGTTCGCAGTGACTAGCAGAAAGCACGTACTGAGACGCTCGCATGTGCGCGGCCCAGCTAATGTCACGAAGCTCTGGTCTATGGACATGTTGATGCTAGATACTGACAATTTCACTGGAATAGAAACTGAACGGTAAGAAGCACATTAAAAGAAGGCATGGCATGTGCTGATGTTTGTGTTCATGCAAACAATGGATAGACTGGACTGAGAAAAGGAAGCAACAGGAAATTACTTGCTGAGAAGAGCGATATAAACAAACAGTGCACTGCAACTTGATAAATGATATTAAAACGTGTAAGAATTTAGAAGAAAAGAGAAAAGATTCAATCATCACAACAGCACATCACAAGTCACTGTAGGCTTCGTAGTCCCTACAGTTATAAGGAATTATTTTTTAATAGCTCTGATAGCGGCCATGCAACAATGGTTGCTTGTGTACTATCAAATGCTCATATTCCACTGCCTAAACTCGCGGCATGGGGTGAAAAGGGCTGGCAGCGAAAGCAAAACATTGTGTGTACACATGCATGCAGAAGCGCAGCCAGCCGCTGCGAACCCGTGTGATCGCTGCATTGAGGCTTCATTCTGTTATGCTCCATTTGGTTATAGAGACAGCTTGCTATAAGCAAACATCTCGCATAGCTTGCTCTCAGCGATTGCCTACCTTTCGTGCAAGAAGCTGGTGCAGGGGGTATTCACCGTATGTATTCAGTAAAGAGATAGCGTCTGTAAACCATTCTGTGCTTTCTGTTTGGCCAAGATGATTATTTTGACAGTAAAAAAACTTCCCTCGGTTCGAAAGTAGGTACAGAAATTTCTTGGAGGGCTCCCACATGGTGTTTTTATTGAGCTCCAACAGCCAAACCTATGAGCAGAGTGCCGCATTATCCCTCATACTACGCAAGTGAGGTGCTTCCGATAGATGGAGACTCAGTAAGTCCTCGCCCCTAATAGCCAAAGCATTTCATAACGCCAGGATTTCTATTCAAGGTGCCTGCGTAACAGCTTTGCTGGATATCATGTTGCGATTCTGCAAGGTTGCACATTTCTGTTGATTTTTTAAACTATGAGCTTGTGCTTGAAATATTCAATAGCAATTCTGTAGAGGTAACTACTGCACCATGATGGACTACAAATGGGTGGTAATTAATATGCACGTCAGTGTTTTCATGCTAACTTGTTAATGAGACAATTTCTTTGCTAAAGCGTGTTCAGCAACCAGTACTGAAGCACTACTGCATTCACTTTTAAGTGATGACGAAAGAGAGGCGTTGCAATTTAGGTACCCCTCCTCCCCTCTTGCCTTTTCAACCACACAGGAGCCACCAAAAATATACAAGGTATTTGTTGTGAAACTTTCAGCAGCTGAGGCTTGCATACAGGAGACAGCATCCACTATTGTTTAGCACCTTTCAACTTGCTGCTGGTTTGCAAGTGCCTTGTACACAGTGGTGAAGTGTCGCAAGGGCTGTACTATACTTTTTGCCTTCAGCAAAGAATGTGATGGGAAGGGCATTGAAGCACAGATGGAAAGCAGACAGGATAGCACCAAATGAAGCAAAGAAATCATCTCATGACCTGGCTAAGCACAAAATGTGACATGAATAACCAACCTTTATTAAATGAAAGCCTATGTGTGCACACACACTTCACCAGTTGTGAAAAAAAAACTACATCTGTGTGCCTGTTCATGCTTACATAGTCATGCACAGGGAATAGCCGTTATGCCCTTCAATCCTGTGTGTGGAATGAGAAAGGTACACTACTCAAGGGACCGTATTATGCAGTGATTATTCTCATTTTCTATTCTTTTTGCCCTCTGTCATTGGCTGGCACGGCAAGAAGCCTTCTTTATTGCCAATATCAGCCACTTGCTGCGACAAGATGTAAGAAAAACTAATTAGAAGGAAAAGAATCCTAACATAACAGCCCCAGAATGCTACAGTATAAAATTTATGTTGCTGGTCTGCCTCCCTACATGCTTTTGCCAATTATTGGCGAAATAATTTTACATAGATTAAATTGTAAAAAATTTTGAAAAGACTGCGCCAGCAGCATGCACCTGTGATTCAACATCCTCCCACATTGTACACTTCCAAAGGTGAGGTTATTGGTAGAGCCTGCTCAAAGAACCCAAGGACCATGTAATAGACCCTTAACAGATGTTCACTGCAAATCCATCGACGGTCCTTCTAAAGAAAGCCTAAATATATGTTGTGGCATGCACATCACACACAATCAAAGAAATTGAATCATAGGTTTTAAAGGTGTACTGGCATGATATTTTTTACTCTTCATTAGTTGCGCTAAATGAAGGTTCAGGACCTCTAAGCCCAAGCAAACGTACTCGCAAGCCTCAGAGCACCATAAATAGCAATTTAACACATATAATAGCTTTTCTACAGGCCACTTTCGGTTTTGTTTATGTACTGTGAAACCCCGATGGGAGTGAAATGCAAAGATACTCATATTTATGGACACACTAAGATCCCCGAGTGGTTGAAGGTAACCAAGACCATTCCGCCCCCCCCCCCCCCCCCTATACGGTGTCTCCATAGCCTGTGTGTTGCTTCAGGACATTAAAGAAGTACTGACATAATATTTTTGATTCATTTTTAACAATCTATCGTTAAATGAAGGTCTTAGACTCCTCTAAACCGTAGAAAAAATATGCAAGCCTCGGAGCACCTTAAATAATTTAACACACCATAGCCTTTCTACAGCCAGTTTTGGTTTGGTTTCTATTTTGTTTTGATGTCATGATGCAGATGGTGGTGACATTGGAGCAGGAAATTGTAACTTTTTGACATTCACTTCGGCTCATTCGGTCACCTGCTTAGCTCCTATGTAGGCTCTCACAACGAGTAGCAGCACAGGAGATGACCGAGCGAGCCACAGAGTGTCAAAACGTCGCAATGTCCTGCTCCAATGTGACCACCTTCTGCATCATGACATTACAACAAAGCAGAAACCAAACCAAAACTGGCTGTAGAAAGGCTATTGCGTGTTAAATTATTTAAGGTGCTCCGAGGCTTGCATCTTTTTTTCTACGGTTTAGAGGAGTCTAAGACCTTCATTTAACGATAGATTCTTAAGATACGACTCAAAAATATTATGTCAGTACTCCTTTAATGTCCTGAAGCAACACACAGGTTATGAAAGACGGAACGGGGTAGAAAGGGGGGGGGGGGGGGGGGGGAAGAACCACCTGGGGCTCTTATGGTGCCCATAGATATAAATATGAATGTCTTTTGTATTTCACCTTCATTGAAATGCGACTGCAGCGTCCAGGAATTGAATCCGCAACTTTGTGCTCAGAGTTAACTTACATGTAGTTAATAGAGCCACTACTTTCTCACCTTTGCAATTTCCTCTTTCTGTTTCTTGATGTTGCCGACAATCTCGGTAATGCGTTTGGTGTAGGAAGAGCGGTTGACATCTTTGGGTAGCTTTTCATACTCGGCAACCTGAGAAAGAAAATTTGTTGTTTTTAAACACTTTAGCATCAACTTGAGCGAAATAACTTTGCAGCAAGCACATACCAACTGCTTGTGCAGCTCCTCCTTTGTGCGTGCCTGCTCAGAGATCTCCCGCATCTTGTCCTTCATGGCTTTGATTTCTTCCAACTTCTGTTGAGTCTCATTCTGGAAAGACAGACACGAACTGAGCACAACAGGATTACAATAGTTTGTATTCAAGTTGTCACATTATAGGGTCTTCTTCTTTAACGGTTATCTTGTGTTGTCAGTACCGTGGGCCTTCAGTGTGGGGAATAAATCAGGCCACAAGCAATTTCTCCTTCAGGCATGTTCTAAGCTTTGCTAAATGGTAGTGGGGCACAGCTCTTCTGACCTTATGCTCCCCCATAGAGTTTCCTACAGTTACTAGAAAGAACTTTGATGCTGTGATCGATCAGCCACCATAGGAATGATCGGTAGTACATGGATATTTGTCTGACCTTTATGCTTGGAGCTTCAGGTGTTGTCTGGGCCTAAATAACAAAGCAACTTATACTTCTTTAATGCAGAGTAATAAGATTCTGCAAGCACGCATCATCGCTGCTAATTGCAGTGGTTCAGCTTCTCCATGCATCCATGGCGTAATGGTTTCAATATAGGGCTTCTGTGTGAGAACTCGTCTGTTCGAATCCTGCTGTTGGACAATCTTAATAATGCTTATTTATAACACAGCACTTTCTTAAACATGATCACTTTGCAAACTCATGAAGCCACTGAAAGCCAGAAGGACTAAGTATAGGCAAATCCATGTATTACCCATCATTCCCGTGCTGGCTGAACTGCCCTGCTTGCAGTTCCCATAGACACCAGCGCCACAGTTCCCTCTAGTAAATGTATGAAATTCTATCCATGTGCAGCTGCATGGTCGCTGTCGTGATCCGTGAATCAGGATCATGTTTCTCGATCATGATCATAGGCTGACAGCTGCACCCTCTAGCACAGTATTCTGAAAATGCTAAAAACAAGAAGTGAAGGTAGTTCAATAAAAACATTTAAAACAATTTTATCAGCAATGGTAAGCTGCCAAATTAAAATATTGTCCAAATATAAGTGTATTTTGCAAACCTGCATTTGCAGCCAAGGCCTTATGCAGTTCTGAAAGCTGCAGATGATCAGCAGGGGATAATAACTCGATCCAGATTGTTGGAGCATGGAGCAGCAAGAGCAGTGTGATACTGGTATTACACAGACAGTCACAAAGCAAACAATACTTTAAATTTTCTTTTTTCAGTCATGTAATTCCACAACTTGGCTCAATAATATAGGTAGGTATGAAGATATATGCAGTCTTGGCACCTAGCTCATACCATTCGTACATCTAAAGAACACCTTGTAGCTTATCTTAATGTAATACCACAATCAAGCATTACAATGAAGACACGAAGAAAGATATATTCAATGTTGTCCATGTAATACAGAGAAGACATCAGAATAAGTTCACTTAACCTTGTCTACTATTAGATATGGAGGCCTGGCAACAATTCATTTTTTTCAATGAACAAGGAAACATGAAAGCTTATTATGTCAAACAAGAAAATTTATATAGCATCCTTTTCCTTGTTTATACAATAAAAGCAGCGTACAACAACAACTGCCTGAAACGTGCAAGTCATTTCAACAACAGTTCAGTTACCTGTAATAGATACTCACAAGCCGTTTGGAGCACTGTTCCTTGAGTTGGCGGTACTCTTCGATCAGAGGAGCCCTGTGCTTTTCCCACTGCATCGATAAGCTGACCAGTTTCTGAGCAGCAGCGTCTATTTTTGCCTGCAGCTTCAAGATGTTCTCATCAGCATTTGGAAGCAGAGCTAGTGCCTTGTGCTCAAGCTCGTTCTGGCTCTCGAGCTCCAACCTTTGCGACTTCTTTTTCTCTATGTCACTGCTTATCTGCAAAGCAACAGACATATTCTTAGAACTCATGAAGGATGAAGAGACATCTTAACACATTGTATAAAATAACTATTAATCATCATACTCATCCAGTGACACTGCTTATATTGCGTAAACAGAATTATGATTAGAAGATGCACTGGAAGTTCAATGCACAGCTTTGATAATGTCACCATGTTCTTTGATGAAAAGCTTTGTGTACACCCATGCTGCATTTGAAACTTTGGTTTAGGAATGAGTGTGGAACCATGCACATAAGCAGTAGCAATGGATGCCCAGTACAATTTCGTTGAGGTTCTAGAAGTAAACATTTAAGAAACAACAAAACTATGATACAAATGCAATGAGTCTTACAGCTTTGAACATACTCAAATAGGCTCGGCATAATGTAGCAATTTTTTTGCTCAATTCTATTTCTCACCGTTCACAACTAGCCAATCCCAGCAATAACTTGGGCAGAGCACTGCTCAGACCACAGACAAAAGTCAAAAAGTAATAGCATTGGAATAAGAGTTGTTACGTTATGTCAGACCTGTATTACTACACCGACGATAATACTAACCTAATAATGCTAACCTTGATAATCTGTTATTGCTTTATATTTGAAAACATGGAAAAGTTGCGTAGTAGGTAAGTAGCTTTAGTAGAAGTAAATATCTGATCTGTGTCCTATGCAACAAAGTCCTGCTCTTCTTTCCCAAAAATTTTAACTCCAGATAATTAAAATATCTGTTGAATATTTTTCAAAGTTTAGCCAATTTCAAATAATAAGGATTCATCCTGTCCTATAATACTGTGGCATATATGCATCCCCTTCAGGCACTGCATGTACCATTTTGCACACGCTTAGAAGACTACTCAATATAAAGAGAACTAATGAAAATAATTATTCTGAATAAACACATTAAATACATCTTAAGAGGCTTCTGATTAGACCTGCACTCTTAAGATTTATTAAAGGGGCCCTGACACCAAATTTCCGAGCTTGAATTACGCATTGCAAATTAAATCGTATGCATCCCGCAGCAAGCTGGCAAAATTTGGGCACATTCGGTGCAGTAAAAGATGTGTACTTCAAATTTTCTGTCACAGTTGAACCGTACAGCAGTCTATCAGCATTGTGGTGATGAAATGAATGGACACTTCTGTAAACAGCTCCCTCAGGTAGCCAAAGCTGATCACGAAAGCCATGCTTTTGTGTACTGTAAACATCAGAAGTGATCGTAGAAGCTGTAAATGCCATGGGTGCTATGTGTTTTGTCTATGCATGCGCATCTTGGCAGTCTGCTGTTTTTTATTGTGCAAGTTA
Organism: Dermacentor andersoni; assembly: GCF_023375885.2. Lineage (NCBI taxonomy): Eukaryota > Metazoa > Arthropoda > Arachnida > Ixodida > Ixodidae > Dermacentor > Dermacentor andersoni. The sequence goes on from NC_092817.1 coordinate 38,953,033, forward strand.
AGGAACTGCAGGCACAATTCAATGGTGGCACCCTTGCTGCACCATTAGGTGCCAGAGCATGTAGAGCAAAATGTCCGGTGTGGTCTTGCACTGTTTGAAAGCAGACGCAGTCGTTGCCCCTCATTTCTTGGCGTCACACACCCCATGCCAAAATGGTGGTCGCTGTCAGTGGGAGAGGTTTGGAGGCAGCAATTTCAAACTGAAATTTCTAGTTAAAACGTGTGCCGATAGCACCGTTTTCTTGCGTGCATACTATATATAACCATAATGGGCCCTCCAGCCTCAGTTACAATGTTAAACAGAGAATAGTCGGACGACCATGTTTTGGCCCCTTTATTATGAGTCAAGTATATTAGTGAAGAGGGCTTGCAAGATAGACGTGCATGTTTAATGCGACACCGGAATGTTGTTACTGAGTGGGTTCTTTTATTTGGTTAGTTTTTGACAGTAACGATTTGCACTACGCAAACTTCAAAAGTGGCTTGCTGTTTTCTAAGCAGAATTCAGTCAGATAAAATTGGTCAATAATGTTCCAGCACCTCAAGTATTTTTTGAGTTCATGCAAAAAATTTACTTGAAGAATTCAGGTTCCAAACATGTTCTGCTGCTGCATTCTAATAATGCTGAGGGTGCAAGAAATGTTCCGTATTTATTCAAATCTAGGCTGATAGTTTTTTTTTTTTTAAATAACCATATACTAAACTCTAGGGTCAGCTTAGATTCGAGGATTAAAAAAAAAAAAAGATAACACGCCAGTTTGTAATTGAAAATGATAAATATGGTGCATAGCTAGCGCCATCTAGAAAGGTCAGTATTGCAGCCACTACTAGCCGTGCCAGTAGCCAACTGAAGTACACGAACCATAGAGTTTCATACAATAATTGCTAGAGGGAACTCTGGCGCTAGTGTCTACGGGAGCTGCAATGAGAATGGCTGAGCCAGCATGGGAATTATGGGAAGTACATGGATTTCCCTAAACTTTGTCCTCCTGGCTTAAAAACTTTGTGACATTTGTAAGCTCGTCGTTTTGAACAATGTACTGCGTAATGAATAATTAAATAAACATTACTAAACTTGTCCAACGGCAGGATTTGAGCTCAAGACCTCTGGTGCAGAAGCCTAATATTGAAACTGTTACGCCACGGATGCATGCATAGACAAGCGATGTGAAACTCCTTATGAATTTATCGTGTGCAAGCCAGTACCTTGAGACAGTGGCGTGTTTCGATTTGGCCACCTCGACAAGCTCAATCATTCCAATTAGTAGAATTATGCGTGTTTGCAGCATCTTCTGCACTTAGAAAAGTATAGAGTGCTCGGAAATTTACGACAATGAAGGCATATGAAGCATAATAAACAAAGCCACAAGAACGTCTTAATCCCCAAGCACGACGATCAGACAAACCCACGTACTTCCCATCATCCCCATGGTGGGTCAACGACTGCAGTGCCAGAGTTCCCTCAGTATATTGTAGGAAACTATGACACAAATGACGTCACCATTTTGTCCTGTGTCGTATCGGCGTGTGGTGTGGCGTTATCGTAATGGCACCAAACAGACGATGCCACAAACGAAAAGTTGTGCTAGCCGCAGAAGCATCGTCAAACGTTCAAGCTGGGCAGAACTTCAGCATCGATAAGAAAAATGCCCATCGTTGGAGAGGGCAATGGGAGACGCTTTATGCGTGTGCCGCAACAAGGAGATGACAGCGATAAGGAAATTAAGCGCGCAATAACAGAGAGGAGCTATATGAGCCGTGTTGCACTGTCTGCACATGCATGGGCGCGCAGACACAAGCTTGCACGCATCCGGATGCACACAAGGCTAGCAGCGATGATGATGTAGAGTGAGCTTGGCATGTTCATATTAAATAAATGCTGTTTTCATTTTGTGAACGCCCTCCTCACATTTTTGTTCGGCTTACATTCGAGGTAAGTTTTTTTATATTTTTTCTGGCTTCGGACATTCAAGGGTCGGCTTAGAATCAGGGCTGGCCTAGGTTCGAGTAAATACGGTACTTAAAAAAAGATCAGGAAGTTTCGCTCGAACATTGAAGCATTTAAAATGGCAGCAAAATTTAGCACTGTGTTGCAGCTCCTCAGACAGTGTTTTAAGAATACACAGGGGCAACATGTTGGCAGTGACACAGCACACAAGGAAACTTCTGCTGCGCAGTGGAAACAGTGCCCTGGCAGCTATCAGGAATCTCATAATGCTGGCACAAGGAGGTGCACCATAACGAGCACTGCAGGCATTGCACTTCAATGGCGCACAAGATGAGACAGAGGGAAAGCCGTCAGTGTTCTTAGCTTGAAGTGCACTGTTCATTCTGCTGAGACCACTCTATGCACCACGGTGTGGTATGCAGAGCAGAAATGCTAGTGTTTGTGTGCACAACACTCATGCCAGAACTGGAAGGCAGAACGCAGCACAGCTGATTGAGCAGAGCATGAGGGTGTGTCCATTTGGCTCCATGGTTTTACAGAATAACGCACTCTGTGTCACTCACGTATCCAAAGACCTAAACACAGCAGGCTCCATGTGCCCGGATGTTACACCGTAACGTGACAGTGTTGCAGTGGTCTAAGAAGGGATATCTCTACAACCAGTATTTTGATGAGGGTGACTTGTCTTCATCAGGGCCCTGATGAAGACAAGTTTCCTGGTCAAATAATGGCTCCACAATCAGCCTTTGTTTGACCAGTGCTGATTATTGACGATTAGAACAGACAGTCAGGAGCAGTGCACTGTCGGTCACATTCATGTGCACCCCTCCCCGACACTTTAAATTGCACTTCCTTTTAGTACACACAGGACAAGTTTAGTACAGTTTACTCTTAAAAGGAAACACCTAGCAGGTAATAAAGCCAATATAACTGAAACAGTTCTACTTTATTGAGAGTGGAAAAAAATAAAGGTAGGGACCTGATGCGATGCATTAAGCTGGCACATACGAATCAAGAAATAGTCTGCATTATTTTAGCTCTTTTCATAGTTTGCAAGTGCACTTCTCTGCACTGCACTTTTCGCCCAACTTATCGTGGCACCGGTCATTGTTCAAATGAAGTCAAAGTGCTAACCGCACTTGCAAACATTGTCCCTTACACATGGTTTTATCACGAAAGCCATGTCTCTATATTTTCAATTTCATAATGCAAGCAAACTGCGTTTGTATAAGCTGTTTGTAAAAATTCATGTGCTGCCATTAGTTGGGCAAACTGCCCCACAGGAAAGCTAGCTTTACAATTATAAAAATGGTTTGTTCAGCTGCAGTTGGTAGCAAGGTATGAAATGAGCATTCTCTTTAACAGCGGACTGTGCTGTACACGTACGTGGCATATGTACAGAAGGCACCCAACGTACCTGCTGCAAAGCCGCTGACACCTCCTTTTCTTGAACTTCAAGCTGACTAATGACTTCAGAAATGCTTTCCAGTTGGCTCTGCATTTGTTTAACCTTGGCCTCGGTCTCTTCCTCTGAACTCTGCTTCTGAAGTTCCAGCTGGGACCCGGATGTTTGCCTTGGCTCTTCATCCTACAGGTGAAGCCGTTTTTTAATGAATGCAATGCCATGCTTCGTCTCCTTCAGGCGCAGTGTGAACAATTGTGCGCAACAAAATAGTGCATGATGAGCTAAAGCACACATGAAAATGATGATATTTAAAGTGTGTTGCATACACCTTTAAATAATTCTGGGTAGAGCTATTCTGCTAGTTTTAATAATACACATAAACTGTATTAGTAAAACGTGTTGCACGGTAAACAGCTGCGTGTTTTGCTTTCGGTGACAGTATGTCACGTAGTGGGTTCACTTTTTTTTCATTCTTTTTCATAGTGTTTTAGATTGAGCATATTTTTCAAGTGGCTGGATAAGTGCTATCCAAGTATGCTAGACATGAAATAGTTTATGTTGTCATGTCTAGTATTCCAGTAGAGAGTTCTTGCGTGGAGTCCACATTCTGTAAATGTGACAACACTCACTGAAAAATTGAGAAATTGAAGCATCCATTCTGCAGCTGTATGCTTTCTATAATACTAATTTTCGATGGGCAGAATTAATTGCCACTTTAAAGGGTTTATTATCTCTCTCTTAGCCTTCGTGAAGCTGTTTGGCTTACCAGGAGGAAGACAATACCTTATTTCTTTCATTGTTTTGCAATTATGGGCCATTTTCAAGCACTGGAAAATTGCAAGGCATACTTTCGAACTGCCAAGTTTCACGAAAATATTATGAAGTGAGTGTGTGTGTGTGTGTGTGTAATACATGTGCATGCACCATCTGTATTTTGAAATTGAAAGAGCTAAATAGCAGAAAAATGTGGCCAGCATACCTTTGTAAACTGCAGCTTCTCTGTTCTTGTAAACTTTGATTCCCTAGCGGTTGCGGGTTTATTGCTTGTGGAGGAAAGGGATGCCAGAAGCTTTGACACATCTACCCGGGACTGCTCTGATGAGAGCAAAGACTGCTGGAATGCGTCAGCCACTCGTTTTTGGATACGTTCTTTCTTTCGCTGCCTGTGTTCCTGTTGGAACATGCAGAGAAAACCACTTAATCCAAACATTTCATTTATGTGGTTTTGCCCACAAAAATTCAAACGAACAATGTGAAGAGACATGTTAAACACACGTGGAAACTTCCAAGATTGTCTGCTAAAGATACATTATTTTATATGACCCTCGTGATTTGTTATCTGGTACAAATGTCAAAGGACCATGGGTTTATTGGAACATGCAGACGAAACCATTTAATCCAAACATTTCACTTGCACGGTTTTGCCCACAAAAATTCAAACGAACAATGTGGAGAGGTGTGTTAAACACAAGTGCAAACTTCCAAGTTTGTCTGCTAAAGATACATTATTTTGTATGATGCTCGTGATATAATATCTGGTACAAATGTTAAAGAACCATAGGTTTAGCAAGTAAAGTTCAATATCCTAGCACCCATAATTTGCGTCCTGGATTTGAATGGTGCTGACAGTACTTGTGAGTGCATGACAAATGCAATTGCCTATGCTTACACTGTGCAGCTGAAGGCACAAGAGAATATTCAGTTTTTGGAAGACTCCCATGGTCCATAAACTTTTGTTCCCTATGGAGCTTTGTGGAGAGATACTGAGATATCAAGAATAAAATAAACAAGAACTTGGGGGAAAAGCAAAGAAATAAAGAAGAAAAAAAGGCAGCATAAGAAAGCAAGAAAGACTGCATCCTGAACATGTTTGATGGAGACCATTCAGATGACAAACATGCCGAGATTTGCACTTTGATCAAACGTTTCCCGCTACAAGATTAGAATGCTGACCAAAGTTTGTAACTGTACACTGCAAACAAACACCAGAACACTAATTTTCAAGCAAGAAATTCCCACCTCTTTGAGTAGAAAGGCAGAAGTGCAGCATATTCCACAGACAAATTTTGCTAATCTACATGTTACAGTCAAACTCCTTTATTATGAAGTGCTCGGTACCTCCAAAATCTTTCATTATACAGATCACTTGTTGTCAAGGTCACGCGCTGTAGCTCATTTTTTTATGCACAATTTGTCTGAGAACTTGCGACTGCAGCCAACCTTACCGCACCAGGGTTTACAGCATGTTCCCTGGCAAAATGCAGGCACTACGCAAAGCAAAGATGTAGCTCATTTCACTGGTGTAGAATTTCACTGGTGTATCCCTTGCCATCAAAAACCTTCGTTCACTTACAGCATCTTCATCACTGTCACATTCGTTGCTATTTGCGTCCTTCCAGCCTTATGTGCCTTTCGAGACGTCGCCGGCTGTCAGTTATGCTAACATTACATCGTCATCAACTACGACGTATTCGTCAGCCGTTGCACCCACTGATGCATTACAAAATGTAGCGTATGAGTCAAGCGGTTTCTGGAGTAGTGCAGCAGGACTACTTCTGATATCAGCACACTCGTCAAATATGCTGCTGCAAGAGTACAGAGCCCAGCTTCGCGGTGTCTTCGGAGGGCAACACATCACTGCTATGTGGAATTCCTTATAGAACAACAAATGAGCCATCGGGGATGCCTAAATTCAATTGTTCTACTGGTCTTCGTTGTAGAGGAGTTCACAATACACATCAAATATAGAAGGTCAGCCAGGATATAATCAATCGTTTCTTACAAAGGTAACTTCGCTGTAGAGGGGTTTAAAGTAGAGGTGTTCAACTGTACATCCAGTATAGTACTAGTAATTACCTGTTGTGAGCCTTTTGAGAGCAACCCAGCTTGGTGCAGTTCAGCTTCTTGGTCTTGCATGGCAGCTGCTGAAGCTGCATTGACTTCGAATACTGAAGCAGCGAGCATTCTTGTATCCAAAGCTTGCTTCCACAGTGGCTCTGTCAGGCCACCTGGGCAGAACAATAAATGCTTTGACCAATTTTAATGCTGACATTTTAAAAAGCTTTTTTTTCTTGTTGCCTTGGCTCATGTTATCACTTACGTAAGTTCCATTAACTGGATGACAAGATATAGTTTTGCTCATAGCAGATATAAATGCAATCCTTCATTAGAAAGTTCATTAAAGTTTTGGCTTTGAAAGCCGTGCCTTACACTGGCAACTACAAGGTTACTCACTCTTACCGTTTTAAAATCGAACAATGGTGTAAATAGTGGGAAATATTAGCAGAATAAATTGTTTCCTCCTTGAGCCTACATGCCTTGACTACAGAAAACAAGGCATATCAAAATTGGCATACTACAAAATTGTGGTAAATATTTTATAATCACAGACACGTATATTCATTAGAATTTTGCCAGTGTGTTCCTTGTTTGTATGCCTTCCTGGTTATAATTTCATTGAAACCTATCCCCATGACACAGTGTGTTAGCATATTATGCTTTCTAGCTATTGCTTCCTATTTCTGCACAACCCTTTGTTGTGTTGGTTTTTCAACTTGGGGCTGTGTTTCGTAAAGAAATTTTCCTCTAATCCTATTCATTGTTTGCCATTACTCTTGCAGAGTATCTGATCAAAGTGATAGCAGAAGGTTCGAGCAAACCAATGATAAGGGGCAAAAGGAACCATCACAAAACAATACCCCCGGATTGCAGCATTATCTCATGGCATTTAGAACCTATCTTAATGGGCATTTTTCGTCACCGGTAATGATAAAAAGATCTAGCACAGAGTAGTATAATTTTTTTCAAGAAACAGTAGCAAAAAGATGATTAAACCAAATAAACATACTTTTATATCTGCTGCCACATGTACATGGGAACAAGTTGAAGCAGTTGAAGCAAAATTATTTTGTACATTGCTTCTGGCCTAGTTTTGAAAAGGACAGGATTGACACAGGGTCTGAGGAGGCTGGATGCATTTTGTAAGACCACAGCATACACCTCTCATTCATATAGCTTGCCAGCAAGTTCTCGTACTACGTTTCTCCCAGTTCACAACATGATTAACTTCCGTGCTAATGGAACTGTACATACTTCCTTGCATTTGTGTTTGAGGGCCCCATATTTCATTTTACCGTATGTTCTTATATGATTTCGAGAGTTTACACGGTGGTTAAACACCGAAGGACATTCTTCGTGGAAATGATAAACTGCCACACAATGCAAAAAAAATACATTTCATATTGTACATGATCAAGGGATCCCTCCACTGGTAATGTATACTGGTACTGATCTTTCTTGGTAGAGCTAATCACACAATGTCGCACCAAAGCGAATAATAAATGAACACTGCAATATCAATGATGATCTCATATTACCAGGGCGCTCTCCAGGAAGGGTCAGTTTGCATGTTCTTAGCGTGCTTGAATCACTGTAGTCCTGAAATGCAAAATGCAAAACAAATGATCCACTAAAGCTTTAATCCTCAAATAAAAGAAAGTGTAATCAGCAGAAATTCATTGTTTAAACACTAGTGAAAGGTTCTATAACATTTCCTGCAAAGCTGTGGTCACATTTTTGTTGAATTCTTTCAGCAATATCAATTTCAGTGCATGGCGACTGGCTTCCAGAGAAAGCGAATGTGGCAGAAGAAGGAACCTGCGGGATTGAATGCACGTTGCATTAGCATTATCTTCAAACTGCATTTTTGTTGAGTGCAGTGACGGAATAGAGGAAGCAAAACTTTCATCAATAAATATCTACTATTGCAGTGATGCTCTGTGCTGGGTACTGCTGACAGTTGCTAAAGCTAGGGGCCCTGCAGACTTACCAAACTATGGTAGGTCTAAGGTTGGAATGAGCTAACTGTACTTTCCCTGCACAGATTTAATTCAAGCTTCAGAATCCACTCAAGGCAGCAATAAGGTTGATCATGCACATATTCTGTGCATCCCCAACTCGTGAATCGAGCCAAACTTGCAAACAGTGCATCCCATCTTCAATTCTCCCAGCATATCAACAGAGTATAAGTGCAGCTTTTTCTGACATACACCTATCTTGTAAAAAAAACGCTTGAACATCACTACCACAGAACCGCAAACAGTCAGTGACTGTTAAAGCAATTATGTCACCTAAGACTTCCAGTCAATCCTGCCAATTTCAGCGCTGTGTTCTTCGATGCAACAAGGGCAACATCTCAACGTCCGCTGTTGACCTGCCACTTTAACATGTTGCCTATACACTTATATCTTCCATTGAAACTGACTTGTTCCAAAAGAAGAGTAGAAAATACGGTTCCAGAAGGGCTTCAAATTCTCCACTGAAATTCAGCAAGAACGGTTTCATCTCTCCTTTTTTTCCTTGTTGTGCTGTCTAGACCACTGACCTTTCTGCTACTGAAGTGCTAAACTGACCATTTGAATTATTTATTGGGTTTGTGGAATTTAACAACCCAAAGCAGCACATGAGCTAGGAGGTAAGCTGTGGTGGAGGGCTTTTGAGCACCTACAGTTCCAACTAAACCTAATGCTAAGCAAGTTTGTGCAGTCCACTCCCATGACATTGATTCTGTAACAGCTGGGAACCAGAATGACAATTTTAGAAAGCCATATCTACTGAGCAAACCATTTCATCCAAGCCACACATCATCTACTTGTACCTGACTTATACAGTTATACTGCAGTGTATATGACAAAATGTCATACTGACCCGCGCGCGTGCGCACACACACACACACACACACACACACACACACACACACACACACACACACACACAGAACGCATAAAGAAACTTACCTCTTTCCACCAATGGCCTCCTTTCCAGCGGACACCACTCCTCTTGCAATAGTTTGGAAGCCAAGGTGCTTTCAACTGCCTAGCAATTTGCTCCGATATTGACCTTGAAATCAAAGCTGCTGTCCCTGGATTGCACAAAATATGAACCAGAATAACTAAGTCAATCGTAAAATAATCAATAAATTACAATATAAGCATTCAGAACAGGCTCCTCCCACAAGAAAGTGTTGTGTCTCAACATTTCCCTAGCATTTTACCAAAAAAGTAGCTTCGTTAGGGAATAACATAAGCACAAAAAGGGGACACTTTAGTGGCGTAGCAACAATCACCACTCCACTGCTGTTCACCACAAACACAAAAAATTAAGGTTGGCAAGATCAACAGTGTGGGTGAAGTGCCTAGAAATTAGCTTCACCAACGGACTGTACGGAGAAGCCAGAGTTATGAACTACTGTGGTTTATTGAAAGCTATTTCTACATAATAGAAATAGTTTTGCGTTGCCACAAGCCAATCAGAATGCGGAGGGTATGGGGGGTATAGAATACGTAGCGCTTTGTATATACAGCGTACTGTAACATGCAAGAGTAGGTCGAGCGGCGGCACGGTGCGCACTTTCCTGTAAAGCGAAAAGCATCGGTGGCACTACAATCAAACTATATATTCCTGCACCGACGCTCATGATGATAGCGGAAAATGTTCAAATTATGTGGTCCAGTCAATGCGGTAACAATTTCCGGGTCACTATATGTCACTGCAGACCCAGAGTGCTGCAAATCGACCCTTGGCTGGTATAATGTAAAACGAGTTATAACTCAATTAGTTTTTATTCCAAATCCACCATTAGCCCTTCATGATAGGTCAAGATGGCTCAGGCCTCGCCCATTAGGGCACAGAAACAGAGTGGAATAGTCTTTGTTATACCCACCCTGGGAACAGAGAGGCCCACCTGCTGAGCCCGCTGCAGTGCGCGCCTCCCGAATGTCTAGTTCGCTCGCAGTGCCCTCAGCCTACTTTTTATTGTTTTGCGTCTCAGCTAGGCAGCGCTGCGCCGCTCAGCCCACTTAACCGTATTCTAGTGATATAGGCTCCTTGATTGTAGAACACTCTAAATACAGCCACCCTGGCCATTCCGACAGAAGCAACGACAGCAGGGAGGGGCCGCGCATGCGCCGGCTACTTGCCAGAAGTGCCTAAAAGTTCAGCATTATAAGCACGAAAATTACGAGAAACTGTGTGGGTGGGTGCCGTCGCATGGTGTGCAAAATGTGAATGGCTGCACTCTTTTAGAGTGCAGTTTTCAGGTGCCCGTTCCTACGGTGAGCATCAGCGTCATCCCTCGGTGTCCTCGTAACCGAGTGAACAAGAACAGCAAAAAAAAAAAAAGAAAAAAAATTAGAAAGCGAATCTGCAGGGCGGATGAAAAACGGCGATAGCGAAAAGAGTGCAAGGAGGAAAGCAGAGGAGGAGGGCGTGGCGAAAGCATGAGAAGAAAAGTGTAGTGGTACGCAAGAGACGGGCTGTTCAGTGGCAATGGCTACGGGCTCGCACCAGAGTAGTGTGCGTCGTCTGAATGGAAACAAAGCGCTGCATGATTGGAGGTCTGTCTGCAGCGCCTGCTGTGAACTGTGTCCACACGACACCCACGCGTCACCCATGTGCTGCCTCTTGCGATCTCCCAATTAGCATGGCAGTCGCGTCGTACTTTGCTCCATTTGCAACGTGCCGCACGAGGCCGATTGTCTGCGCCAGTCAATATATCGCGAAATGAAAACACGTATGCAGCTGCGCTCAAATTTCGCATTAGAAAGTACTGTAATCATCAGTTAATTTTTTCGGAGAACGAACCCGCTCGCTGTTTGCAACCACTGCTGGAGCACATATGCCGAAGCCGTTCTGGCGCAGGAATTTGTTTTGTATCAAAATGGCACAATTGGCGCAGGAGTCCCACACCTGAGGACTGATTGAAAAACTCAACATAAATATTTTGGAATCCACCAAAAATCGGAGTGCATGTTTCATTTCTTCAGACTATGCATGCAAATCTAGTGTATTATGTATTTAAACTTTTGGACCTCCCAACTCTTTTCTCCATGCCCAAAATCTGTCCCGTATACTTCTCATTCATAAGATCTATCACAAACAATTAAAACTTCTTCTTCCAGGGCCATCTTATGTATTAAACAGAACTGATCACTGGCATAAAGTACACATGCCATTCCCCCATATAGAGCTATTCCATGACTCTTGTTCCCAAAACATTTGACAAATCGCACCACCTGCCCATCTGTGTTGCTGAACTGACTGATGTAGTTGCATTTAAGGCTTTAGTTGAAGTTGAACATTATTTATATTCTTAGCAGCTGCACTGTATTGTTCTTGTAATACTTATCTGTCACCCACTCCCTTCTGTAATGCCTCTGGGCCTTATTTTAATCAAATAAATATCCCAAAGCAATACAGCAGATACCAGACACCACAGTAAGAACTCTGGATCAGTCTGTCTACCTGATGCTCTTTAATGTGTATGCAAAGCCTGTAGCACGAAACATATTTGCATAGAAATGCTGCAGCTGGTAGTTGAACCCACAACCTCGTACTCGGCAGCAAAACATTATAGCCACTAAGACACCAGTGTGGTTTAACAGATCAGACATCACCCCTGAAAACAGACGTTCAAAAAACAAACTTGTGCAAGATAGCGCCCCAGGATGGTCAAATGGCTGGTGCACATATATACATCCCCCATTAGACACTCTTCTGACAAACACAGTTCAAAGTCCAACATTGCAGTGAGCACTCTGTGTTTAGTGAAAGACAATGGTACCTTTCAATGTTAGGCTATACAAGTGCAAGTGGTGAAGATGTCTTAAGATTATTTCACAGCTCTTGTGTTGTCCATACCTTATATTGTAACCGGCATCCTTGCCTGATCATTGTGCGTGTAAGGAAATGCAAGCAAGTCAAATGACAATTATTGTTGTGAGGTAAATATACACCCCAAAGGGTGCAACTGTTTTATGAGTGTACAAGTACAAACTGGAGTAATTGATGGTTCATAAAAACTTAATCAGCGACTGCCGGTGAATGCAAGCAGACAATATCTGAAAATGAATGAATGCAGTAATAAATGCCATAGTACTAGCTAGTCTGTAGCTGATAATGCCATAGGCCAGCACAATCAGAGTGCAAACAAGACAGTGGTTCACAAGACGAGTGTAACCTGAATTAAGCGAGAACAGTGGCTGAACAAGGGGTGTTTCAAGCTAGAGCCAACATTTTGACAGAGGTTTAAGACAAGTTGACAACTTGATGAAGACAAGTCTCTTGTCGAAATGTTAATAAATACACTCATTTGCACCCTCTGCTGGGTTGAGGGCATTAGTAGTTTTGAGTGTAAAGGCGAGTGCCACTATGTGCAAAGAGATGCAAGTGTGAGTGTGTGCCTGAATAAAATATTGTTCAACAAATATAGCTTTTTTCTTTCTTTTTATCGTCTAATTTCGCCGGGGCACGGATAAAAGATGCGCTCGACAATAGCCACATTTTGCAACAGCTTACCGAGTTGCTGGTCTACAGCCTTCTCACTTTCCTTGGGTAATTTCTCGAAGAGGAACATGAATATCCTCCTCATCTCCGCCTCATTCGAATACAGGAAGGTCTGATAGCCAAGGTCTCCTTTGAATCCCAGCTCCTAAGGATGTGCAGATGTACAGTGCGTCAGTTTCTGTACAGTCGACCCGGCCACCATTCAACAAAAACTGTGGTAACGACTTACGCTGCAAGCATTCGCTAATGTCATGCCCAAGTTATAGCGCTCAACCATGTTTGTAGATATGTGCAGGGGAAGCTCTCTTTCTGGAGAAATCAAGCGAAGGCAGCGCACCACAGCTTCAACAGTTATTTCTGTGGTAAACTGCTTGAGCGATACAACGTCTTCATCAAACTCGCTGAAAAACAAGATAGGAAAAACAATAACAGAAACCAGCCGTCAAATTACGTCTACAAGCAGACATGGGCAAGGAGCCGATGAGATCTGATATGACAGTTACAACAATCTCCGGCAGATCCATGCACAAATTGAGCGCGGTTAGCATCGCTACTTACCATCCGATCTGGCGCAGCGCATGAATTATTATCTGGTCCACTTCTTCCATCGTTATTTCAACAGTGTGTCGAAAGCAACAAAGGACTCCACTACCAGGTAGCAGAGGCACGCCTTCCCGTCACGAGAGTTTCCCGTACCTTAAGATGCGGTGCGTGAAGATGCGAGCTGTGTCCGGATCACGGTGGTCCGGATCAAGGCGGCTACCGCGCTACGCCCACCATTCCGCAACTTCGTTTTCGCTCAAAGTGGACAGCGCGGCAATTTATTTCTGCACATAGAATTGGTTCACAAAACAAGGAGATGTGTTAACTTTAATCGAGCTTTTGGCTTGAATATCTGAATTCATCTGTATCAAGTGTTTCGCCGTATTGACCGTATCGGCGCCCCGGTCGGCCAGCCGTATTTGTTTACAAATGGTGAATAAAGTAGCGGCTCGTTTGAACCTTATTTTTTTTATAGTGTACACGCCTCTTTCGTGCGATTATTGCGTACAGCTGCTGAGCCGCATGTCCGCCGTGACGAACTGCTTCAGCTCAATAAATTATTATTTTTCGTGACCTCTGGTTATGGATGTGAATCGACGCCGTTACAGAGAAGCGTCTCTTCGGTGAGCTTAATTTACTTATGATGCTTTTGTCTTCTTCGAATGTATACATATCTCATTATTCGTTTCAGGACGTTCGAACCATTCCTAAAAGAATATGACTCGCTGCTGCGTTATATACTTACTGAGGTGCAGCACTTTCAGGTAAAGCGTTGATGGACATTTGTATGCGTGTAATGCGTGCGTCACTTCCACAGATCATTCTTCTGATGTTCCACCTTTTATTCCCTTTCAGAACGTAATAAAATCACTCAAGAAGGACGCGCTCATCCTCGTCGCTAGCAATCGCTGGTAATTCTTGTCTTTTGTTTGTTCTTTGAGCTCTCTCATACTCATTTCTATCTCTGTTTTCAGCCTCCACCGAGATCTGAGACGTCAAGTGGAACAAAATTTAGCGTCCGATCCGCCCCATAGCAATCAACTTCTAAGAGATCTTCAGTCTCATCTGGATATTGTTACAGAGGCAGGTTTAATTATCTCTTTTACTGTGATGAAAAACGCCAGTTACAGCATGCTTTTTTTTTTTTCTTTTCTGATCGAGACATCTTTCACAGGACAAGAATATTACATCCAAAATGCTCCAAACAGCACTGCAGGAGATGGACCGCCTTGAAACCCAGCTAGAGGTATAATTCAGTTATATACTGATATAGAAATTCGATTGTGGTTAATTTCTCTATTGCCTTTCAGGAAAAAAAGGACTTTGTTGATAGAGATACCTTCAACAAATCTATAGAAAAGGTAAGTGTGCTGAGTAGACATGGCACTTTTTATAACAGTTCTGAAAATTAACCTTTAATATAACATTTGTGTTTCTATATTTTAGGTAAAGGCTGACTATGAAAATAGGCATGAGGAAACTTTTCGTGAGCTAGAGAAAACTAAAAATGAGCTCTTTGAGACCCAGAAAAGCCTTCACAACACAAAGTTGCGTTTGACACGCTACAGTGAACCAGTATGCGTGATTGAAAACCAGCTCCAGGAGAAGGTAAGTGGAACTACACTAACTGTGAACATGCACATATCTAATATTCTTTTTCCGTCATATATGCACGCATGTCTATGATTTTTCTGTATGTATTACAGTTCCAGACATCTGGTGCATCGTAGCCTATCATACTAACATGAATGAGTTTCATGAATTAGTGTCATTCTTATACTTCAAATTGAAAAGGACTTAGCATTGAACAACTTAATAATACTTGAATTGACACTACAGAAAATTACAGCCCTGGCATACTAGATAGGTCAGTCCAACTGTGAGCAGGCAGTTGGTCAGCCAGAAAAAAAAAAAAAGAAAGAAAGAAAACACCAGCAGCAGTGCTAGGTTAACATTTCTTTACCAGCTTCCTGTCATGTCAAGGGTTTTTCATGTATCTTCTCGAATTTAGTTGTCTATATATAAGAGGGCTACGTTGCATTCAAAATAATCAAAGACATAACATGACAAGTTGCAGTACTTCTGAGCAACATAAATAACCTGAAAATACTGAAATCTGTGACATCCCCTGGGGTAATTGGTATTGCAGTTTGGATGCAAAACTGAAGAGGAAAATTTGGTGCTCACTTTGTGCTCTATTAATTAACCTTTGCCTGCCAAAGAAACAATGTTTCAATGAAACATTCTATAACAGTGTAAAGTGATCTAGTGTCATTTGTTACCATGTTTTTAGGAATGTTCAGAATGTATTGGCATAAGTTTCTTTGAGTAAGAATCTAATGTGAGAACTGGTGAAGGAGACATGGGAAATCCTTTTCAACTTCAGGAAAAGAAACTTGATGAGGTTCTACAGTGCCTACAACAAACTCAGGAGAAACTCATTTTGGCAGAAGAAGAGCGGACCGATGCGATTTCAAGGTGCTAGTTAACTGCATAATCCATGTTCTTTAGCACGTTATTTTTCTTTTGTCCTGTTTTCACTAGCGTAATGATCCCCATGGCACTGTCATTGCAGGCTTGCAGCAGTTGAAGCTCAGATGAATAAATTTAATGCAGAAAGCACTAACTATTCGCAAGAGTTGAAGTCCTGTCAGAATCGAAGGTTTGTATACACATTTACATCACAGATTGTTCGTATCAGCGATTGATAGATAGTGACAGTTAACTTTTGAAGCAAGTAATTAAATTTCTGTGAAAGTGAATGTAGAGCCAAACAAGGTGAGGCAAACACAGAAAGATATTGGAATGCATAACTAGGATGTCTTACCCTCTGTTCTTTATTGTGGCTGTAAGCATTCAAGCCTATGTGCCACAGCAAACACAGTACATCTACAAAATGCCATGAGAGAGAGAGAGGATAAACGCTGCATCAAAGGTGCTTGATTAGCCCCATGTCCCATGCACTTTCCTGCTCTAATTATTAAACGTAACATTTTTTTGCATTTGTGTGCAGTCATCGTATCAGATTTCCATTAGGTGGTTGTGCTAGTATTCTTAGTGAAGCCATAGAAAGACAACTCTTACTGCCTATGTTAGTAAATGCACGGGCAATATTTCAAACTTTTTAAGAAGCGATTGTGTTGTCAGGGCAAAAAATTACAAACAGCTATGGTAGTTTGCTTCCTTTTCTGTTAATTTGCAGCAAGGCACTACAAGAACAACTTAGCTCTGCACTGGAACATGCGCAGGAGAGCGTCAGCATTGCAGAGCGAGCACTCCTTGAGAAACAAGAAGTGCAGCTGAGGTGTGAGCTGCTGGAAAGTGAAGTAATGGAGTTAGGAACTTCACTTGAAGCTGTGGTGGAGGAGGCTGCTCATCATACAGCAAGTGAGGTGAATTAAGCTTGCTGTGTAAACTAGAGGTCTGCTGCTTCGTTGATCTTGGTAACCTGAGAGCCATAATGATTCATGGTAGTCAATAGTTGCCATGGAGTGAAAGAAGCACCATGTTAAGTAAAAAGTTAACAAATAATAATAAGAAAAGGTCTTTGGCAGATGAGCTTTGTAGTACATTCGCAGTGACAACTTTGTCATTATTAACTCACACATTTTTCCTTTTACATTGACTTAATTGCATTCGCTTGCCTTATATGCAAAGCAAGTTTGCAATTTCAGAAAGGCCTAAGGCAAATGGCTGGTTAAGGAAAGATACCAGTAGTGCTCATGTAAACAACACATCGCATGAGAAGTAAGCAATGTGTAATAAAGTAAGCAGTGTGTAATAACAGTGCCTTCTATTTCTTGGTTGACGCAGTTCATATTTGGCATGCTAGGGCACATAATATCAGCCCGATAGTCTTTGCCGTTTTATATGGTGTGTCTGAAGCAACTGGGGATGTAGCTCTGCAATGGCATGCTTGGCTGGTACACACTAAGTCTGGGGCCAGACTGTGAGTTGGAGTGTGACATTTTTTTTTTTTTTTTTATGACAGTGTTTTTCTTAGTGAGTTACCCCTGTTTTCTCATATGGGTACCTAGATTTCTAGCCCTTTTCGTGGACTGATCCTAAAGATATTGCAGTCTAAAAACATGGGCCAATGCCGAAGATAATGCAGTCTAAAAATGTGGGCCATTCCCATGGGTATGTGCAGTCTAAGAATGTTGGCCGATCTCGAAAATAGTGTAGTAAAAAAAAAAAAATTGAAACAGTCCAAGGTTCTTACTCCCCTAACACGAGGGTTGTCACAATAGAGTGCCAGTGACTCCACTCCACTCTCAACCCTAACTTGCTCAGGAAAACATTGTCTTTGATTGATCATCAATTGGAGGTTGAAATGCCTTCCAACTTTTTTCTTTTGACCTTGCTTCGATTGCTGTTTTTCTACATGCAGCAAATGTTAAACTCGAGGCACAGATAATGCTTGAAGATTATGCAGTTAATTCAGTCACCTGCCACTATGCAATGGCGATGCATGCGGCAGAGTTTCTAAATTTTGCTCTCATTAAGGATATGGGATAGGCTACATAATATCTGTCTGTTAATGTTCCTTCCAGTAAAACAGTTTATCAAACATTCTTTTATGTAGATGCCAAGATGATAAAGACACAGAGTGCAGATTTCAGGTAATCAAAGTGTTAAAAAATGCTGAAGTGTTGTGAAGGGGCCCTGAACCACTCCGCGGGTAGGATACACTGCTGTGAAGATCTTGGCCAAGTTTTGCTGTCGTATGCGGTGCTTGAAGCTTGCAAGCAGATCATAAAGTCACCTTTCTCTCAAACACTGTCTTTCCAACAGAAGGCCCCGTCCTCACTCTCTTCTAGATGCACTATTTCATAATTTCCTTAGACGTGTGCTATTGGCCGATACCTGACATGAAGTGGTGGTCGGCTACATAGCGTAGATATTGTGGCCGCCACGAGGTTCAGCCATGGGTCCACTGGCTAAGTGCACTGCGACTCGCTGAGGACAAGCGCGTTTGGCTTATGTTTAGCCCGTCTTAGGCACCAAAGGCGGAAGTCATGGCGTCTATGATGAAATTTGAACTACAGTGACATTTACTAGGCGGAGCGTTATGGGCGCACCCCACTGTGCCATTGCCTTTGCAGTGCAAGGCATTGATGAAGAAATGAGCACACAGCGGAGGCTGTGTTTGATTGCCAATAACTACGCTTCTGCTGAACGCATTGAAGTGCTTTTTACACCAAAGTATTTCTGAAATAGCGTATTTTCACTTCAAATGCCTTTCTCCACTTCGATAAAAGTGGCTAGGGGCCCCTTTAAGCCTACAGGTTTACAAACAGAACTTCTTAAGAGCGAATACCCAGATTTTGAGACATAATTTCACAATAATAATAATAATAATAATAATAATAATAATAATGTGGCTATATTTCAATTTCTGCATGGTGTACAAATTGAGATACTGTCACCACATGTTTCAAAAATTGAAAAAAAAAAAGATATTTGTATGTCAAAAAGATGTTGCTCATGTAAATATGTTCCTTTGTTGACTTCTTCCCAATTCCACATCAAATGCAGGTGGAGAAGTTTCGTGAGAAAGGAAACCAGCGTATAAAAGAACTCGTCAAGCAAATTGGGCAGCTTCAGCAGGTACAGGCTAACAAAGTTTAATAGCGAGCACCAAGACTGGTTGCATGTTGGAAATCCAAGCGAGCTGTACATGAAATTTTTACTCTAAATATCAGACTGTCTGATGCACTGAAAGAGTCATTGCAATGCAAATCTTGATTGATGTTAACAAATGTTTTTCACTGCAGTGAGGACTTGCCAGGTGTTGCACAGTGCGGCAGTGAAAGTGCCGCAATAGTGTTGTACAGTGTCTATTCTATGCACCTTCTATTCCTGGTTACTAATGCTACCTCTGCAGTTGTGACATATGCACAATCTTGCATGAATATGATGTGACATAATGTGTGCGCATGATTTACAGCTAAAGCAGGCCAATTGCAATTCAAAGCATGCAGCGAACATAATGCGCCAATATCATCCACCTCCTCTAATTTCATGCTTGGAATATGAAGTGGAAATGCTGCAAAATTCTGCCACCAAACAACTAAGTGTTATGGAAGAGCCAATCTGTTGACGGCCAGGGTTCTGTCCAGAGTTTGAACACTCACAAAAGAGGCGTAGGACTAAAGGAAGAAGACATGTATCTTGACTTATTCAAGATCGTTAAAACCTTTACATAAGCAACACTGTAAAATTACTGTCACACACCAGAGTTACAGAATCAATATTGCCTTGTATGTTCAGAGCATTACAGCTCTCACTATGGCTTCACAGCAATGAGAAGCATATTGGTGTGAAGCTGCATGCTCTTCGAAAGAGAGTTTCATGTCAATGTGTTCTGTGTTGCCATGAAGTCACACCGTGTAGCAAAACTGGTGTGTAAAGCATGTGCCCTCCACTTCATACTTCTAAATTTCTCGTATTTCTGGTCTGGGTTATACTTGCGGGAATGTGACAAATTTGCAGACATGTACGACGCCGGATGGTGCCAAGCGGTACATGCCAGACCAATCTTTTTACAGGCCCTACAGCAGCAGCAGTCACTCACAGCTCACCTGTCTGAAGAGAACAGCAGACTAAGGGAGGAGACAGGAAGGCTTCAGAAACGCCAAGCTGACTTGAAACTCAACCGTGACCCTGCTTTTCAGGCACTTAGCCAGACACTGACGCAGGCTGAAAGGATGTGCCAGAAGCATCGACTTGCTGCCGAATCACTGCAGGACAAGTTGTTACACCAAGAAAAACAGTGAGTGATCGTCCAGAGATGCCTGAAACAAGCATGCATCTAGAATGACTGATGAGTCACAGAACTCTTAACTTGGCAAATACCGAGTTTGGAGCAGCTTAAAATAGACAACAACCAAACAAATATATGGAACCAGCTTTAGAAAACAGTGTTTATTGAAGTTCACTGCCTGCAGTATATTAAGCTACACATACCAGTTGTCTCACGTAACTTGAACCAAAATTTTAAAATATGCAAATGCCACGCATCTGGTCAGAACTAAGGTAATATTGTTTGCCGTCACTTGGAGATACTCAGATTATTTCTTGTGTTCCACCTAATTACATAATTAGGCTTAATTAATTAATCATCTTCCCAAATATTATAGATTAAAAGTGTCAGTGAGAGAATTGTAGGGCAACATGAGAAACTCCCAATACAGCTTTCTGTTGCTCAGTATTTGCTGCATAAAACTTTTTCCTAGCATGAGAGAAGCCTGCGAATACACATGAAGTGCCTTGAGTGGCCAGTCGCACAGCAATTTTTTGGTTTGGCAATTCATCAGCTTCTTTCATGCTTGGAAAAACACTTTTATTTAGCATGTACTGAGCAACAGAAAGCTGTGTTTCATGTTGCTCTACAATTTTCTCATTGACCCTTTTCATATATATTTAATATTTGAGAAGTTTATTAATTATTACAAATTATGTAATTAGGCAGGATGCAAAAATTAATCCGAGTAACTCCAAGTGACGGTGAACATTACCTTCGTTCTGTCCAGCTACATGGCATTTCCGTATTTTTAATGTTTGGCTCAAGTTACGTGGGACACCCCATATAAAGAGCAGCACTGCTCAACACACACAACTCGTCTAACAAGAAGACTCAAGGGAAGTGGACAACTTGTTAAAGGGACATTAAATAGAAACAATTTTTTAGCTGTCGCTGTCAGTTACTATTCTGCAATGTCAATAAAGCCACTCTTACCATGAGATGAAGCTTGATAAGCCAGAAAAGTTGCAAAAACAAACAACAGGTGGTGTCGCCGCATTGAAGTACCTAGAGTTACTGTATATGCTACTTTTGGTAGCATATACAGTTCCCATACCAGTCCACTGTGACATGAATTTTGACAGCATCTGCATGGGCCTAGTTGATTATTTACCAGAAAATATGAACCACATTGTATTCTATACGAGCCAAAGGCTGAACTTGGCAAGTTTCAAGAACTCTTGCTGAGCCACAATGGTCCAAATACAAAAAAGTACTTAGAAATCCATGATATCACACCAATATACTACAGTGCTGGGGTGTAAGCGCAAAATTTGATAAATGCAACTTTGACCACTTCTGTGGTCAAAGTTGCAAGGTCAAAGTATATTTTATCAGCCTAAACTGATTTAGCGTATCTCTTTTATGTTCCTTCAAGCGAAGTAAGCTAATAGAGGTCAGCAGTTATCCAGACCCACAGAAAGACTGGAGTTCAAGTAGAAATAAAGGCAAAATGGCATGAGGGGGCCAAACCTGCAACCTCCGCATGCTGCATGCAGCACTATAGATAAGTAAAACAGAACTAGACATCTAACCAAAGAGCACTCATCAAATACTTCTCCTTAACAATCAAACTACTGTACCTCAATTCCTCTGCACTTCCCTTGGTTTCATTTCGACTGTTTATAATTTCATCTGTTATCTTTTCCTAGTCTATGCACCAACAACAGTGGCTCAGTGGTTATGACAATCTGCTGCAAAGTGCAAGGTTGCGAGTTTGATTCCCAGGCCACAGTGGCTGTCCCTTGATGGAGGCAGGATTTGAAAATGAGTCGTGTAGGTTAAAGAACGCCAGGTGGTCAGAATTAATCTGGAGCCTACCCTTATGGCATGTCTTATAGCCCCTGTGTAGTTTTGGGGTACTAAATTCACTTAATTGAGCGGTCATGCCCTACCTGGCAATTTTATTGACCTAGCTTCCGCAAGTCTGCCTAGTCTAATGCCTTTCTGCAACCATAACCATCGTCAGTCCTGAGTCAATCTTTGTCATCCATGCAGAAGTGCATTCAAGATAAAGCAGAGGGAGCTGGAGATCCAACGACTTCAGAGTTTACTACAGGAGGCTGAGAGACATGCTGATCAGCTGCAGCAATCAACGGTTGAAACTGAGAGCCAAATGGCAGAGCTCCGCCGAAGAGTACGCACTTTAGAAGCAGAGTGCATTGCTCTGCGAAAGAGACATCCTGCTGAGGTGAGTCATCGACTGCACATCGCAACTGTGCATCATGTCTTACGCTCCTCGCAGGTGGCTGCCCTAACCGAGGCACTTGAACAAGAGAAGCTAGTCCATGGTGCGAAGTTACAACGGATGGAAGACACTCTTGAAAAAAAGCTAATGAATGCACAGGCACTGCTGCAAGCACAGCAGGCTGTGAATGATAAGTATGCATTGCAGGTGGTTTTGCTGCTGGTTTTACTGCATGCATTGCAGGTGGTTTTGCTAACTTTGCTTATTTTACAGTGAATACTCATGAGGGGCTTATTGCACGAATTTTGGGTTCTCTGAGCATGCATTACCAATGTTACCACCTTTGAGATCAGACCAGTGCACTGGCTGGCCGAGAGTGCACAGGACGGAAAGATATTAGAGACATTTTTTGCTAGTAAAGTTCCTTGCCAAATTTTTCATGCTTAACGTTGCATGCAAGCATAAAAAAATATACTTTGACAGAGGCACGCAAGGGGGAAAATTGCGACAAGCTTTAGCTGCCCACAAACTTAAGGTTGTACAACAATGCACAAAATCGAAGGGTACAGCTGCGCGACATCGTGAGCACTAACACATGCATATGCCTGGTTACTTCGTCTTTTTGTTCTTGTGCGCAGGTGGAAAACAGAGGCATCTAGGATGGCATCAGAGTTTGAAACGGAGTTATTGGCTGCCCGAAAAAAGATATCTGCACTAAAGAGGGTGAACATAGACTTGCAAAAGAAAGTATACCACACAGCAAAAGAAACTCTCAAGGTGCGTACAAGCCCCATTTTAAAATTATTTTCAAACAAGTAGCGAGCCTATAATTATGGGAAGGCGGTAATGTGGTTTTGAAAATTAGGCCGTTATCTATGCTTACTTCGAGTGCATGTTTTTTAGTGTAGGTGTTGTTTGGCAGATTACCATCCACAATTAGCACATGTTTAGCAAGGGTTCTTTTAACTTCTAACCACAGCTGCACCTACTAGTGGCAACTGATTACTTCCCTTATCCTTATCAAGGACAAAAGAAAAGGACATGTCTGTCATCAAAGACATGGAAGTCAAGTGAAGCAGAGTGCAACAGTAAGTGCAATTTTTGTGTCTGCTAGAAATAAAGTTTCATCCAATCACTGAAAGACCTAACTGCATTAAGCACGTAAAAAAAAAAAGTGCCAATCCTGTTAAAGAGCAGTACTAAGTTGTATACGTAGTACCTTGGTCACAAAGTGCACTTTTGATCACGATTGTGCCTGATTGGCATCAAGTTTCTTGACTGCAATTGGCTCCCTTCCACAGCTTGTGCAAAGGCGGCAATCATGATTGAGAAAATCGATCCTAATCACAATCAAAAGTGACTTGTTTGACTGGGGTATTAGTTACTTGTGGAGTGCCAATAGGGCCAAGCCACAAAAGATAAGCGGTGTCATCACCTTGAACTTTCCACCTCAGCTGTCTGTGATGCCATATGAAGGAATCTGCTCAGGACATAGACTAAACCTAGCAAGTTGCGATAACTTTTTTTCTGTACAAAAATGGTCCAAGCATGCAAAAGCACTGATGTCACGCTGAAGTAAGCGTGCAAAATTAAAGAGGAAAGCTCATCCTTAATTTTCTTGGACCCACCACATCAACACTCAGAGGGTTTGGATGAAGCGCACTGTGTGAACCCCTTCATAAAAAAAAAAAAAAGTAATACAGTACATCTTGTGTGTTTCTCTGCAAAAACTTCCAGTTTCGATCAGGGTTTCCCATATTTCCAAACAGGTTTCTGCGAGTGGCCAAATCAAATCAGATTCCATCTGCTCTCGAGTGAATCTTTACATTAGAGTTTGGACTCAACAAAGCGACATGCCAGTAGTATGTACTGGCAAGACCATCACGGCAGACTTGTTGCTGTGCGATTCTCAGGCCCGCAGCGCTCGCGTTGGGCACATTTCATTTGTGCTTCAAATCTAGCTCAGTGTTAAATTGAGATACTACAACTGGCCGTATGCATATTGTATGAAAATATCACTTTATGCAGTTCGTAAGGGGAAGTACGTCGACTGCACATCAAGTAAGCTTAGGCTGATGTGGCACTGAACCACGCATTGATTATTCTGTTTAAACAATTCAATAACTTGTACACTCCTTTTGTCCTCTATTTATTGTCGTTCAATTGATGGTGGTCATCGCGAGGCCACCAGTTAGCACATCAGTGGGGGCATTCTGCGCAACTCCAGGAAGGCAGATGGGGTTCATTGAGGCCAAAATGTTTGGAAACCCCTGGTATAGATGGAGAAGACTGTCTTTGAGCCATTGACATTCCTTGTAATATTCCGCAGGCACTGCAAGAACGTCACACATTATCTGCATAAAGGAGGCCCAGAAAAGAATGACTGCCGATGACTATATGCTGTGAATAAAAACTAATGAGTCAGTATTTGGAAAACTGCCATGCTTTCATATGACAGATTTATTTGGTCACACTTGTGACTGCCTCCTCCAAGTGGCACTCCATGACAGCTGGAAAGCGTGTTCCCACGTCGAGCTCCTCTTTCAATCCTCGAGGAAAAAGAAGTTGCCACTTTTCTTTTGTTCTGTGTCCTGTGAAGAACAAACAATGTGGATGTTAACACAGCAACAGTTTTGTAGTGCATTCTTGTTCTGGCGTGTGGTTTAGAATGTGAAAAAAAAGGACAGAGGAGAGACAATCAACCTTATCAACAGTTGTCAGTAGTGCACTGACACCACACTGGAAAGTTTCATTATTGCTTCCACTACAGGTGCTGGTTTATTTCCCTGTACAGTAAAACCTCGTTAAATCGTACCTGCTTAAACAGTAGTTCCATTTTAAAAGTAGTAAGGTCAAATCCCCGACTCAGCAGCCATTGAACGTAATGTGTTTTGTATCTGCATAAACCGCACCAGCTTACTGCGTACGCATCGGTTAACACATAGTGTTTCCACTTTTTGTCGCGCAAACACGGTGGTATGTCGTCTCCATCGGGCGGCTCAGCAGAACAACAAGCCTCAGAGATCAGAACAGCCTCCAAGTGCCTTGTGCATGAAGTCACATCAACATCATTTCAGCGCCGTGCCAGAGAGCGTTGTGGCGTCGTGCAAGCAAGGACTTGCGTTATTGCTGAAGCTCAGATAAAAAAAAGACGCCGGGGGCTCAGCATAGAAGAAAAATTGGACATCGTTCGTGGTTTCGAATGTGACACGAAGAAGTCGGCGCTGGCACGCGACATAGGTGTACTGTTGACTACGATGTGTGGCATTTGTAATGCGAAGAAGTTGCTTGGCAGCGCTGGTGCGACCGCGTAGAGATGTCGGCTACGAGGTTCGACTTTTCGCCATCGTTGCCTCTGTTGCCGCCTAGCGACAGTGATGAGGACGACACGGGAAGCGACAGCACGGGCGATTCAGGTCCAACAATGGCAGAAGCTGCGCGTTACGTCAGCCTCATAAATGCAATCGTCGCAACGAGAACAGCACTCCGCAATAAAAAAGGCGCCTGTGACTTCTGCAACGCTACCGTGCACGTGCACGGAGAATATGCAACTCCAACGAGGAATCTGCCATGCAAGTGTTTGCCGAGAAGCGGGGGCTGGCTCGGAGCTTCAGTAAGTTTGAGGCCACGGTCGTCGCTGTCAGGCCACTGCGGCATCAAACGAAAATAACACTTTTGTCACGTGAAGTGAATAAATACTGCATGTCTTTTCCTCCTTTCATCGCACTTGAGTTCCGTGTTCTGTTTATGACAGGTAGGTGGGCGATTTCGTGCTATTTCGATTAAGCAGTACTACCGTTTACTATGTACTTTTTCCGAGCTCCGGCCAACTACGTTTTAACGAGGTTTCACTGTATCAACCAGGCGAGCATCAATTTTGGACAAAATTTCTGAAAACTTGGCTGGAACCTCTAAAACGTATATGCACTGCTGGTTCCACATCACAGACCAAGTTTGAATAGATACTATAATTTCATACATATAACCACACTACAAATTGCAACCATAGAAGAAAAGAAAAGGTTCAATGCAAGTCACTA
Source organism: Dermacentor andersoni (assembly GCF_023375885.2). NCBI lineage: Eukaryota > Metazoa > Arthropoda > Arachnida > Ixodida > Ixodidae > Dermacentor > Dermacentor andersoni. Next base: position 38,979,303 of record NC_092817.1, read on the forward strand.
CTTGTGAGAACAAAGCACAAGGCAAATATGTGGAACATTTTTTTAGATGTAATTTCAGTCATTTAGACTCGCAGCAATGCAGAGTGCATTGCCGAGAAGCAGCACCTGACAGTGAAATTCTGCGTGTTAAACCCAACTTCACTTTGTCCTTAAATTTCTAAAATTCTTGGCTTTGGGTTATATGTGCGAAAATATGGCAAACACATGCTGCAGTACTTCAAGATCTGTTACCTTCACAGAGTTGAGCTTGTTTATTCTTGGCCTGTAGTTGTTGGGGTCCCTGCGGAATGTGATATTGAGCAGCTCCAAAAACTTGTTCATGCCTGCCAACAGCATCTGCGGCCTGTGCAACGTAAAAAACGGCAGAAATGTAGCAGCAGCTTCTGAACACTGTCCGGCACATGTGCCAACATCAGCAAAAAAAAAAAAAAAAAATCCATGAAGTTTACACATCCGTAACTCTGAACCAAAAACAGATATGGCAGTTTTACAAACTGCATCCATTTGAGCATGTAAAGTGAAAAAAATTTATATATGAATTTACAGCTTACATGAAATTGTTACAATGTTTACAAGGGTTTTGCAAAGCCCTACTCACAAATTAGCGGTATATTTCAAGAGTATGTTACAATGCATTTTGTTTGCTTTAGATGTACATATAAAATTGTGATACTGTTTTTTATTGCTCAGTTGTAGAGTCGCAAACTTGATATGGTTGGAATCCTTGCAATACTCAAGGATCTTTCTCCAAAAATTGACAGCCTAAATAAAGAATCTCCTTGTTACAGTTACTAGATTTTAACTTTTTCTCTGTTTCCATGTACAGTCAAACCTCAATTTGACAAGCAATTTTCATTTTCCGATTCTAGTTCCATTAAAAACCATGAATTTTTCTTTTTAAATTTAACAAAGTCTTTTTGTGATGCAGTTTTGATTAAACAAAGTTTCTAACCATTTCAAGCATATACTTGGTGCCTTTGTGGCTAGTAAACCTAGAAAATAAGCTATAACAATGCCACGTGGGGCAAAGGTAATCATTTGTATGCTTCTTTCTGCTTTAAAAGATCGAGCAACAAAAACTTCATGTGAACAGGATAATCAGGTTCCTTAAAGTGTGCGTGCGGGAGCGCTTTATGCAGGAAACAACTGTGCCATCTCTCGCGTTAGTAAAGAACTTACGGAGGCCGCAGGCCATGCAGCACCTGTGAATAACAGCAGCTAATCTCAAAGGCCATGCTTCTATGTGTAAAAGCAAAGGAAGCAATTTTTTTTTTAAAGCCGGAAACACATATTGTCGATTACATTCCACCCCCAGCGGCGATTCCTCCAGTGCAAGGGAGGAAGGGGTGTTTTCACGGACAGCCATGGCTACAGCGCAAGGCTGTGCGTGTGGCTGAGCACATATGTAGGCTGCAGGTCGCATCTTAGGGGGCAATCTGTAGTGCGTACAAAGGCCAAGGGCGAGCCAAGGTGGCTGGGGCCTTGATGCACACTGTGTTGCCACGCACCTAGTGTTGGAGGTCGTGTAATCTCAAGTTTCTAAGAGGCAGCACAAAGCGTTTGCTCCCTGTCACTGGCACTCTTCATCATGCCAGCATTGCAGCAGCGAGTGTTCGTGGTCATCAAGCGAGATCTGTTATGTTTGCCTGTACGTACGTGACACCATGCTTGTTAATTAGTAAGCAAATGTTTACGGCAATTCATATGGCTGATAAAACTGAACCTTACATTGTGTAGTTGCCTCTTTGCTATCACTATCAATGCTTTGCCTCTCGAATGAAACTGCAACTTTCTTTTTTCTCATTGGAATCTCCGTATCTTTAATTTACACTATTGTTTTAATTTCTGGATGCCATCTGATGATGGCTGTGGGCACTTAGCACGATCAACCATGGCATCTAAAATTTATGGCATTGTGTGACATGCCACATGCAAATCTCGGAGGCCGTGAGCCATGCCAATGCATTGCTCTCGGCGATCCGTACAGCACCAACCTTCTTGCGATAATTTGATAACTTGCGCTTACTGACAAGATTCTATCCACCAAGAATGTTTTGGGAGCCTGTGAAGTTATTTTTACTTCTAAGACTTTAAAAACTTGACTTACTGAAATTAATGATTTAACGAAGTGTTTTCTGCACATATGACTTATATCTAAGCTATATCTATAAACATATTGTTAAACAGGAGCTCCTGAACTAAAGCTTTCTCTCAACTCCAGTAATTGCTCAAGCCAGCATTACAAAGCAGTGCACTGAATATTGCAGCATTTATCATTATGATTACACTACTGCTCTATTTGCACAAGTACATAACGTAACTAGGAATTCTAGACAACCTAGGTAATTTAATATGTATATATGCTACTATTAGTATGAGTGCTGTAGATACGGAATGCAACAGTTACCAACCACCATGGGCAAACATTTTAGCATATTGGGATGCTCAGTATGTTACAGCCACAGCAGCAATGTACGCTGAAGCAGGTGCACACTGTGGCAAGAGAGTGCCCATCATGTCCTGCTAAAAGCATTCAGCTTGTGCGTGAACACCAAACTCTAGCAGTTATGCGCTTCACCTAACTTCCATAATTTTCTGGCACCTAAACACACACACACAAAAAAAGAAATGTTCAAGGAACCATATAGTACAAGCCCATAGCTGGAACGCTCACATTTAGAAAGCCTCAATAGAAAATAAATGCACCCTTATGACTTGCATTCCGATTCAGTCTATGAAAAATGTGGTGATCAATGAGCCGTGGTGTTTATCCCTCAAAGTGACTCAAGGTTTTGAATCCAAACTAAGCTTTTGCTGCTGACATGCCATGGTTTATGGAGGCTAACCTTTGCTCACCAATCACATTTTAGTTAACCCTTACTCCAGTTCCCAAATTTCAGTGTGCAGAATTTTTGCTCCAGTCAACGCAACGGCATTATAAACCCATGCTGTGCATTCAATGTCGTACAAAAGGGTGGATAATAATATTATTATATATGCCAATGAACTGTTTGCTGGCTCAGTTCTGAAGAACATGCTGCATAGAAACTAAAGTATTGCTTTTAGAACAGTGTCTCCCAGGAAGGTTAATGCTGCCTTCGTTCTGTGAGGCGCTCGTGCAGTGTGCTCAGTTCTGAAGCAATGCTCTTTGCCAAGGGCTTGCAGGCTCTGCCCATAGGAAAACTGGTGACGCAATAAATGCTCCGCTCAAGCATGACTACTTGCACGTAATGTGGTTTACTACGAAATGGTAGAGTTTGACACTTACGCATTTGCCAGAGTCTTGACAGAGGGCTGTCCCTCGAAGACTATAACCCTGTCGGCAAGATAGGTGGCCATGATGAAGTCGTGCTCAACCACGAAGCCCGTCTTCTTAGCATGCAGGATGAATCGCTTGATGACCTTGGCCGCCACCAGACGCTGCTCGGAGTCGAGGTAGGCCGACGGCTCGTCTATCAGGTACACATCAGCTGGCTTGCCAAGGCACAATGCCAGGGCCACACGCTGAAGCTCACCCCCAGACAAGTTCTGCACCTATGGGGCACACAAAAGACATACAGAATGTCAGAGGCATAATTTTGAGAAGCATGTGATACAAAATGCACATGTTGAAGCAGCGAGTTTCTGTGTACCAACGCAAAGCTTGATTGTATATTTGTTGGCATAGGGAGAAGGTATGTCCAAACATGCATAATATAGTGAGAGGAGGACATGCAGGCAGGCGCACACACTTGCACTCTAATGTGCAAACAAACATTGGAGGGAACCTTTGGAGGCACTAGGAGTTTTTCACTGTAAGTACAACTTTGTTAAATCGAGGTTCGACTGTATTCTGAAATGAGCGACAGCATCCTTTTTCTTCTCACTGATTGCGATTGCTCAAAAGAGACCAGCCTTGTCAAGGGACAGCACCTTGCATTTAGTATACCCGCAACTCATGCTGACAATGTTTAGCTTTAGAACAGTAAGCTGTTAAGCTAGTTGGTTTGACATGATTATTGCAAAGTGGAGCACAGAGCCGTTGCGGAAAAAGGAGACGTAGACAGGAAAGACGCTCACTTGCAACTAAGCATATTTTCAGAGACAAACCACCAGGAGCATTATTGCGCATGTGCTGCCCTTGAGAATATCAAGTTTACAGACTTATTTTAAAAATATATATACATATAAAAAACCGCCTAACAATGGGGCATGCATCACTACATCTATAATGACAGCTAGTGTAAGCAAAAGCAACAAGGGCAGCACGTGCAAGTGGCCAGACAGAAATCATTCCAAAAAAAACCTTCACGGCGAGGGGGCATAGAAACTTCAGCCAAGGGCGAGGAACATATATTCCTTATTCATCAGCTGCACTGATGGGGCACTAATACAAAGGTTAGCGTGAGTGTGAATCTGACTAGCCTCGAAGATTTCCCTTTTGAGTCTGCCTTTAGAACGGCTTATAATCTCGCTTTTATCAAAAATAGGTTTACAGCCACAATCCCTGCAGCGCGCAGGAAGGTGTGCAGAGTTGCTCAGGGCCTTTAAAGATCAAGAATGTTCTCTTAGCCTGTCATTCAGACAGCGCCCCGCCTGCCCAATGTAAGCTTTCCCACAGTCGAGTGGTTTCTTATATGCCACATCGGCGGCACAGGGGGCGAGGGGTTTCATATGTTTCTTTTCACAGGTCTTGTTCTTATGGCCGTTTGCAAGGGCGCACAACCGAGAAAGCTTGAAAGGAGCTGTGACGCTGCGCATGGCCGTCAGTGCAGCTAAGCGCATATGCAGCCTATGGGCCCTGTTTTAGAGGTAACCTGCCGCGTTGCAGAGAGTGAGCACGCTGAGATGGTGTGGCATCATGTGTTGCTTTCCTACATGTTTAATGCTGGAGGTTGCATAATCTGGAGTATCGGAAACGCATTGAAGTGAGAGGCAGATGAAGCATTTGCTCCCCTTTGCCAGGTGCTTTTCATGATAGCGGCGTCCCACTGCGGGCAACACTATCAGGCGCAAGGGTGGAGTGCACGCGAAAGCATAGCTGACTTCGCTTTGTACCACCCATGTGGAGATATTACGACATGGCATTAAACTATATCTTTCGTTGCCAACTCTTAAATTCAACAAAATTTGTTTTTATTCTCATTCAAATTTGCCTTTTCCGACTGCCTGATAATTTGGAAAATTCGTCAGTCCCTTTCGTGTATGAAAAATCCGTCGGCAACTGTAATTATTTGCATAAAAGGTAAAATTTTGATGCAATGAAATTTTGATATAACGAAGCAAATTGCCAATTTTACCGACTTCGTTACGATGAGGTTTAACTCCATTATACAAAAGGCTGCATACAAAAGTTTGAAGTGGATGGCATGGTGGAAGGCCGTGATGTTGCGATACTTACTTCCTGGTCAATAATGGCATCGATCTGCAGTGGTTTCATGACGTCTGCGATGAACTGCGGGTGCACATAGGCATCCCTTATTTTGTCATGAAGCAGCATTCGCACAGTTCCTTGAGATTTTGGCGAAATCTTTTGGGGCTTGTAACTGATGTTTAAAGAAGGGACGTCGCCTGCGTCAGTAATGAAAAATATAACTTTTTACACACTTTTGCACTATACACTTTTACACACACTTTTTACACACTTTTGCATATAAATTTTGCACAAGCATTCAAGAAATGCCACCATCATCACCATAACAAATGTGCAACCATGTCATATGTGTAACCACATCGTCATACGTTCACTGAGATAAAGGCAGTCATCTATAGCACATCTACCCAGAGTCTGTCCCTGTCTTAAAGGTCAATACACATTCAAAAATATGGAACATATTTTTCACACCCAAAGCGCTGCCAATTAATGCAAGCGCCTGCAAATAACACAACTTCGTAACTGCCACACTGATGCACCAATAATGGCAATGTTTAGTATCTGAGATAAGCGAACAAAACAGGCCTACAGACTTTAACCACGCTTACGATTTACCCCAAAATACATCAGCATCAGCCGTGGACTGTAAGCATACACACTCTCAACTTGAACATAAATCCAAGCTTGTCTTGAATGCATAGAAAACACGCATTATGAAAACGCACCTCCTTCATCAGGTTTCAATCGGCCAGCCATCATACGAATGAACGTTGTCTTTCCTGTTCCATTCTCTCCCAGCATCACTATGATCTCAGAATCTGTGAATGTCCCAGCATGTACACTCATTTCAAAGTCACCTGTGGTAAAGAAACAAATCAACATAAAAATATGAAACTTCAAAGCTTCATTTACCCACACGCATGCACGCACACCACCTGCTCAGTGACAGCTTACCTAGGTTTTTTTTCATGTTGGGATACTCGTAGCGACACATTCGCTTGATTTCTTCCTCTGTAGCCGTTTCGGCAACTTTGAACACCAGTGAAGTGTCCCTAAACCTTAGATTCTCGGTTGGCACAAAACCATCCAGGAAGATGTTAATGCCTGCGTAGAGTACGACAACAATAGGGAATGAAATCAAATGTGCAAGCAGTTTGCAAGACATTGCACTACAAAACTCGTACAATGTTACATGCTTAAAATAATACTCTTACCTTCCCTGACAGAGAATGGCATGGTAACCACACCGTAGCAACCAGGCACGCCATATAAGCAGCAGATGAAGTCAGACAGATAGTCGAGCACTGACAGGTCATGCTCCACAACAATGATATACCTGCAAAGGAAACAAGAGCAATGCCCTTTATGCACATTCACTGTACTATAGTGAAACAAGGCACTCAAAAGCTAATAGCACTACTTAAAGGAGTACAAACGCAACATGTTCTATGTCACTTTTTTTTCCCCCATTATATGGATATCCAAGCCCTCAAACTGTTACAGTGGCCAAACGGGACCGTGTGAGTGGGATTGCACACTCAAGCCCCGTCGTGCACAAAGCAAACGCTGCGCATACACAGTACAGTTTCATGTAGCCGCGGTCTGCTATGTAGCGTAGATACTGTAGCGGCCGCAAAGAAGCCACTCACTGAGGACAACCGCGTTTGGTGCGTCATAGCGGTTAAGATCGTAAATAGTGGTGCCTCCGTGAACATCCAAAATAACATTTGAACTGCGTGCCACGGTGACATTCAGGAGGCAGATCGTCCCACTCCGCTGCAGCTTTCACAGTGCAAGGCACTGAAGGAGCAGGAGCACCACAAAGGGGATCACAGGTGACCTTCGACTGCCAATAATTCCACTTCTGCTGAATGCATTGAAGTACTTTCTGCGACAAAGTATTTCTGAAATAGTATATTTTAACTTCACATACATTTCTCAACTCCGATAAAAAGTGGTTCATGGCCCCTTTAATTAGTGCTACTGACAACTGTAGTGTTACCAATTAGCCCTATATCTCATCAAAATTTGATTTTAGATTATAAGGCAAAACTAATAATAATGATACTGAAAGGCCAACATCACAGAAAGCAACAAATTATAAAATGCGTGTGCCTTGCACAAAATGGGTTCCATCATGGACAAACAAAATGCAAGAAGGAGGATTCATTAAGAATAATAATTTTAACAGAACTTATGCAAGGGAGCAACTTGTTTTCAAAGAATGGTGCATCATGCGTCAAAGTTTTGATCAAGCGCAATGATGTGTATCCCTTCTTTAAGCACCAACTATGACTGTTCTGATGCAATCTGAATATTCTTTTTTGGGCTTCATTTGTTTGAGACAGCATGTAGGTGAATAAAATTTCGTGACAACTTCATTTTAGAAAGTGTTCTTCAGTCCATAATTAACAAGCCTTGCAAAAAATTTGTTCTGCATGCCATGTTTCATTCTGTGGTATTGTAGGTCCTACCCCTTTCCAGACTGCTATTTCAGAGGCCTAACATGCAAAATTATAAATTACAGGTACACGCACGCACACCGAGTCAGCCTTACTTTTGTGGATGAATCAAGGAGCGGATTGCCTGAGCAGCCTTGAGCCTCTGCTTCACATCCAGATAACTTGAGGGCTCGTCAAACATAAAGCTGTGAAAAGAAAGGAATGATGAGTTGATTGAATGATGAGTTGATGATACCAGCCTGTGCTAACTAAATGCTTATACTACCAGATAAACAAGCACACATGCTTACATGTCTGCTTTCTGTATGCACACCATTGCACAGGCAAAGCGTTGAAGCTCCCCTCCGGATAGTGCGTCCACATTTCTGTCTCTCACATTGTTGAGGTCTGTGTGGAAGACAGAGCTGTCATAATGTGTTCCACTTAGTCTGGAGAATACAACACAAGGTTTCGAGCAGAATACACAAGCATTAAAAGGAAGCTTTGTCTTGGGAGCTCCTATCAGAATATGTGGAAATATAGAAGACATTGAGCTAAGTGCCCACTGAAACAATTTTGATGAGATTTGTCGAACTTAAAAAGAAAAAGGTATTTAAAATGTATTGATGTTTGATTAAGGAATTCAAATTGTTCAGAAAAACTGTAACTTGAAGAGTTAGAAAAATAAAAAGGGAGAGTGCCTAAGTTTGTAACTTTTAACTCCACGAGGAAACAAAACCACACAGTAAACTGCCTCGACTACGATGTCAGGAGTGAACAAAATGGCTAGATTGTACAACCTTCCTTGATATCCACGACTAATAAGTGAATAAGACTTTTGCGAAACTCGGGTAATGTAACCGTTCCATGTAACCTGTAAACTAAATGTACAACATAGTTGTATGATTAAACATTAAAAGATGCAGTTTACTGGATTGCAATAGTATATGTTTTTGATGTAGGGCTAGGGCGTTGGAAACTTTGTGCTGCATTTCATTTTTGTTAAACAATCATGAAAAGCATTCATAAAAGAGGCCTTCATTCATAATTCTGCTTCCAAGAGTCAGCAGAAATTGACTTCTCTTAAACGCAACAAGTATTGTTCTATTCGGTTGCCTAACAAGATATTTCAGCGTTTCAGTTGAATTTGAAGAGGAAGATCAGACTTGGCTCCAAGTTAAAGCTTCCTTCTCAAGAAAATATATAGCCTGAAACCAACCGAGTACTCTGCACACTTCATCCTGATTCTTCATTTCGTCCTTTTTGTCTATGAGTTGCTGCACGGATCCCTGCAAAAGAGTACAAAGTGTGCAACCTCCTACACAACAGAGTTCAACCCTAAAATTTTTCACACTGCAGATGAATCAGTCCACCAAGCTTACTGCAATGCTACAGTAAATGTAGGGCCTGATCAATCCCTCCATAATTTTGAGAGCTGCCACCTTTTCCAGACTATTGCCTGCACTTGGTGTATAATACGTAGGGGCAAATTTGGGCAAAAAAAATATATATATATCTTCCTTTGGTGATCTATAAAAGCAAAATTTGGCTGAAATTATTTTTTTATATATTGTCGGAAAGAAAAACACTGTCGAGCAGTAGAACTGTCGGTTCCTTACTAGGCTCTGTAGAAGTCAATTGTGAAACCTACCAAAAACATTCTCGTCAGCATTTTCGTAACAAAACAAGTGAATCAAGTTATGCAACCAATACGCAAGTTCGCTTGCATATTGAGAGGTGCCGGTATCAGCAAGAAATATTGCATGTGCGTAGAAACAATCGTTGTGGAGCTGATTTTTGCTTTAGCATGGTAAAAGTTGCAGGCACAATCAGGACTCATAATTTTCAAGCATGCCTATGACACCTCTATTGTGCTTCATCGCAGTCAAATATGCATCATCAACTGGCCCCAAATTCTACTCTTCAAAAATGCCTATGATGTTTCAAAACTAAATCAGGTTTAGCCTGCATCATGCGAAATTTGAACGTTAAAATATCTACAGTCCATAGACATTCCAGCAGTCCAGCAAATATGATAAGCCACATCAGTGCCAGTTTGGCGTGTCTGCGTGGAATGAGACTGATATTCTGCACAAGGCTGGCACTACCTCTCCCGCGTGCGAGGGGAATGCTGTAAATCACCTGAAACTTGCACCATATCAATGGTGACATGCAGGTCTCACAATGCTGCACTTGCAAAGCAAATAGCTAAGTACACCACCTCCTGAACTGTCGTCAGCGACGAGAGGTTAAGAATGGAGCAGCAAATGCGGCTCTAAAGAAAGATGCAAGCACACGTCAGCAAATCGCCTTTTCTGACTTTCTGCATCCCACATATTTATATTGTCTTTGCCTTGCTTCATCATTGCTGTGGCATTAACAAACTTGCCTCGGGGGAGAAAAAGGGAGTATTTGAGAGTAACAAACGACACATCTGTCTGTAAAAGTACCTACTCAGACTTTTCTGTTGCTGTTTCTCAGCTGCGTGCATAAAGTTCTCTGGACGCCAGGCAAGGTAAGATCATCCCCTCCTTTCCTCCCCCCCCCCCCCGGAATACCTTCTGCATGTGCATTCTGCATGTGTTGTTAGCTATACATACATCCTCACATCTGCCTATCTCGGGTTTTCACGAGTGCTGTTTGTGACTAAAATTTTTCTTTGCTCCGAACTACAGCGCAACATCTCATTTGTGCCTGTTCGATTTGTAAGGGGGCGGGGAGGGACTATCTTTAAAAGATCCCAAGGTTTAACATCCTGAGGCAAGACAAAATCTAAGAGACATGCTAGACTGGATGGGGGGGGGGGGGATCAGGATTAACTTGCACTTAAACATAAGCACACAATCGTTTCGCATTCTGCCCTCATCAAAATGTAGCCATGGCCACAGAAAAACAAACCCTCGACTTCATGCTCAGTAGCAGAATGCCGTAGCCATTGAGCCACCACAGTGTGTGAGGGGATTTTCTGGATAACTATTTTTTGGAAACGCGGATAACTATTTTCTGGAAACGCAGGGGCTCGGCAAGATTTTGTGTGTGGAGCTTCTTCTGCATTCTTGACCTGTCACTGACTACGTATGGTGTATGAGCGACAGGTGAATGGAATTAGCCTCTATGCTCACTTTTGTAGCCTGCAAAGGTTCTTAGTTGTTGTAAACAGTGAAGCTGGAAAGTTGCAGTTGATAATGCGTACCTTGACAGCTTTGGGAATCTGGTCAACATACTGAGGCTTGATGATCGCCTTCAGGTCATCTTCCAGAATCTTGGTAAAGTAGTTTTGAAGCTCCGAACCACGGAAATACTGAAGGATTTCTGTCCAATCTGGGGGATCCTGTTTGTGCACGGAAAGAATTCACAAGAGAGTCGAATAGTTGCTTACTTTCCGTACAAAAGATACTGTAGCCTACAATGTGGCCCATGCAAGAGTGCGATAACATTCAATACATTCAAGAAATGCAGTAGTAAACAAATGAGAATTGCAGTATGACATAGTAAGGTAGAACATAAAAGATAGTGTGGAATATATTACTAGAAAAAGTAAAATTGATAGAAGTCATCAGAAGAAAGGCAAAATAAATCAAATCGATAGTACAGGTGCATGAATCCCAGAAATTTCAATGAATATGAATTAAAACGGTTAGAAAAATATGAACACAGTAAATATAGCAGGAGACAGTGCTCAATAAATAGACATATGTAATCAGTCAAGTATATCAGCTGAGACAAAACCACAGTCTGCTGTTACAGATGTTGTTGAGGTGGGAATGTCTTGTACTTCTATATAATAATGGTTGAAGGTACACCGACAGCTTTAAGCGAGACTTGCAGTTGCACAACTGAAAAAAGCAAAAAACTAATTTACTAGCTTTCTTAGTAAATGTGCACAAGTTAAACGGCAATTTCTAATTTAGTGAGTTGAATTCTGCTGGTGGCAGCAACTAAACGTGGAGGAAACTAAAAATCTGTTATTTGTTCAAGTTTGTTTTGTTGAATGGCTCAGCAAGTGAATACAAGTGAATACAACTTACTCCGTAACGCCCCAAGTTGGGCTTCAGTTTCCCAGCCAAAATCTTGAGGGCAGTTGATTTCCCAATTCCATTTGTCCCCACTAGACCCAACACTTCACCAGGTCTTGGAGTAGGCAACCTAGAGCATTAACACACGCCGTTTAGTTCTGCTCCCCTAGAAGTAGCTAATTTTTATTACTCACCTGTGTAACTTGAAGGAGTTCTGGCTGTACCTATGAGTTGTATCTTTCTCTAGGTTACTAGGCAAATTGATAATAGAAACGGCTTCGAACGGACATTTCTGGAACAAATAAACACTGTAAATCAACGCGACGAATACTGTCGCCGCCGCACTGGATTACAGCGGTATATTTTGCATAATAAACACATGAAAACGTCGTCAATTACGAAACGCCTTATTTTTGAGGTGGACGCAAAGGACGTCATTCAAAGATCAGAGACCGATTACCTACCTTGACGCAGATACCACAACCGATGCACAAGTTCTCCGATATAGCAGCGATCTTGTCGTTGGGCGTTACTTCTATGCAAAGTTTGCCTGAGCAGAAGAAATGCGTCGGAAATGTGAGCAAGTGAAGCAAGAACTCAGCTGGCTACATACGGCAAGGCTAACGGGAGTCATTCTTACCCAGTCTTACAACAGGGCACGACTTTTTGCACTCTTGTTTACATCTCTTGGGCTTGCATTTGTCTGTATTGACGATGGCGATCCTCGTTAACTTATCCTGTGAACTCATATCCGCCGCTTGTCAATCCTCGCTGAAAAAAAAGGAACGAGCTTGCTAAAAATGTTTGCCGCAGGCGTGACCTCCTTCCTTCAGACCATATGTTTACTGCCAGAAGTTAGCGAGAAGTGAGCCGGAAATGAATGAACAGACGAAGACTAATGACCTCAACCACATTCGATTACAAATCGTTTCCAACATTTCCTAAATTACGTAAAGTAAATATTAAAGACGAGTTGCTTCACCGCTCACGAGTCGCACAGGCAGTAATTATGCGGCTAATCCGGCAAGCATTCGTGGCTACTATTCCGGAGATCAAACTAGCCAAAAGTTGAGATGGGGAGTGGTACTTTTTAGCCTATTGCAAATGTTTGCGAAACATTTTCCACTTTTCCGCGTGCTCACTTTGCTTGAAGCCGGCTTGAAATACTACGGATGCACAAACATGACAGAGTGGTACTACGAATCAACGCCCTCCAGTGAGCGATATGCTGCGGCTAATTTGATCGGCAACCAAGCGCACAATTCTTCATTGAAGAATCAAACAATCGTTTGCACAAATAAATGGTTAAACAGAACTTAATTTGACAGTTACCTGACCGCAGCGAGGATCCACGTGAACAAGATGGCTGAAAAGGGCGCCTAGAGGTGTTGCGCCAAACTACAACACGATGGGCATGTTTTGTGCTGCCCCCTACCCCCTAAAAAGCAAAACCGACGCTTAGTAATCAAACACCACGCCAAACACAGTGGGCGTACCGTTGTTGGCAACCATATATAGCTCTGGAGGTTTCGCAAGCCAAAATAACAATTTCTGTAGGCTCAATGAAAATAACGACCTGAAAAGGCACGCCGTAGTCGAATTCTAGCTTAATTTTAACTTGGGGTTGGGGTACATTTACGTTACGTGGACTTAAATCTTCCACTGGCGCTACTGCATTTCACCTCTGTCGAACCTGCGACCTCGAGCTTTGAATCGCAACGGGTAGCAACCATAAGCCGCATACGCTAACGTCATCTTTCTTTCGTACTCTTTGCTTCTGGCGCATGCTGCGCGATAAAGCGAGGCGCCAGTTTGAGCTACGAATGCGCAGATGCCCTATGAGAAATGCGTGCATATGTGCAATTTGATCCATGCACGTACAGTGGGAAGGTACTACTAAAGGCAGCCTGTATCTTTCACACATTTTATTGGCCTTCCCGGGAGACATTTCAACACTCTTCCTTGACCACTGAACCCTTCTCGGAGACGTAGATGCCGTCCAAGAACTTCCGGATATCCTTGTTTTTGACAAGTGTCGACTGCTGGATTCTTGCAGCTGAAACAATGAGCAAGCAATCAGTTAGCAAAGCTGATGCTGTGGTGCCTTTAGTTAAAAAAATGTCAGAAACAGCATGTCGTCTGGCAGAAATAACTTGACAGCACAGAAAAGCAGTCAAGCCAAAAAACCAGAACTACACTATTGCACCTGTTGCGACCTATGCTCCAAAATTGAGGATACAAAGGGTAAAAGAGGTGCTTGCAGATTATATCAAATCAAATATCAGATAATATAAAAACCGGCAGCTAACTAGTACAGCTCAGTAAATTAACCGAATTTTTTCACGTGTAAGCCACACTAAAAATTCAGCAGTGAAATCGGTGCAAGGGCTATTTTATTTTTCATAACAACGCAGGCCGGGTTGGCCCAAGCAGGACCGGAATCCGATTTAAAAAATGCAGGTACCAGACATAACGCGTTAACAAAACATTAACAATGAGCATAAACGCTAACAAATGAACAGGGTTATATCTCTGCAACTGTAAAAATATAAATTAAAACAGAAAGCAGGTTACTGTAACACATGTTCAAGTGCCTTGCAAAAATCAGTGGCCTCTTTATATGCAAATTATTATGCCTTAAAGCATGGCTTCATGGCAGTGCAGCACGTGCTAATCCCTAAGGTGACGCCACAGTGCAATGCACAAGGCATATTGAGGAGCAGGTTATGTGTGTGACAATACAGTATGTTTATAACTTTTACTCTTCAGTTTGCACTTCAATTGTGATTTGCCAACCTGTGAGTTACATTCTAAAGAAGTTGCTCTTCAAGCTGATCTCTTATGCCTTGAAGACCCTGTTTTGACATTGTGCCTGGTGCCTTCGCAACAGTTGTCCAAAGATACATCTATAGACATACGAATACTATGTACTGGTGACCAAGATTTGGCTCCGGAGAGGCTTGGACCCACGATTCCTCAACTCTTGCATCCTTTTTGGCTGTCTGTACAGTCAGATTTGCAACTTTCGTGTCCACCAAAGGAGTCAATTGGTTAATATGGTAGAGCCCCTTATGAAAATGAAACAAGTTATGGCAGTAATCTCTACTGCTCGATATGCGTTAAATTGGCTAATGCGATTTTTATAGTACGTCAGATGAATGGTTTAGGTTTCTCCAAGCCTCCTGTTACATTTAGTGCTAAAAAAAACACACACACACACAGCTTAGTCAAACCTTAAGCTGGAGCAGGCAGCCCACAGAATTGCTTCCCGTGAAATTAGAGGTTATGGCAGGCACATGCTGGAATCTTAAGTGCTATAATAGTGACATCAACAATAATGAAGCCTAAACATTCTTGTGCAGCACAACTCTTGAAAGAAAAAGTACATAAAACAACAATAATAGTCCTTAAGGAAAGCTTCATGAGATGACAACAGTGCTGCTTCTATGCTGATAGAGAAGTTCTCTATTCAAAGGCTCGAATTGCATATGCTCAATGACTTTACTCCTTCAGGCTGTTTGGTATAAAGATGAGTAAACTGCCCACACCAATGCATTACACAAATTTAACCACGATTCATCCACTGGAAAGTCAACAGAGATGCAAAGAGAAGCGCGTTTCCCATTTCCTGCAGAACTGCAAAATTCACTCGCACACACCCCATCCAGATGGCAACGTCTCAACATGCACTCCCTATTGTGGGAGGATTGTGTTCCATGACCCCCACCAAGGTTTGTGATTAGCGACAGTGGCTAAGACTCCCAGGGTTAGTTATAGTAGTAAAACATAAAGACCCCAGAAAGTTGATGGGAAAACAGTGCCATGGTAGCTCAATTGGCAAGAGCATCACACGCGTAATGTGAAGTGGTGGGTTTGTATCCTATCTGCAGCCAGTTGTTTTTGATCCAATTTCATTTCCATTAATTTATAATTTCTTTAATTCAATTAGCAAGCACCAGTTCCCCTATGATGTCCTTGGTGTCTTTGTTGGCTCTTCATGATATGATTAAAAAAAATCGGGGGCCCTCTCGGTTTGTTTTCTTCTTGTTCACACACACACACACACACACACACACACACACACACACACACACACACACACACACACACACACACACACACACACACACACCATACCTGCCAACACGGCGAGATAAAAAATCTGGAGACTTTTTATTCGCGCCAACGGGGGTGTTTCGTTCAAATTTTCAGGTAGTGTTCGATGAGTCCTTTTGCAGGGACCTTGCAGTAGCAGACTTTGCTCACCTCAAAAATTTGCCGGGGTAGCTTTGCTCTAAACATGGTCCAGACTGACTGCCCTTCACTAGCAGCGGGTGCTGGAGGGTTGTGTTCCACATTGATGAGTGGAATTCAGTCCCAATTTTTCGCGCCGTGCTAAAAGTCCTCTCACACTCTGCCTTGCTATGCAGTATCACGAGTAAATCGAGCATCACCTTAGCAACTTGGTGAAACATGTTTTCCATCAGTCTTTTTCATTTTTCCAACCATAGACCACTGCACGTCCAACCTTTATTCATTTAGAATGTCCTCTTGAAGACTACGCCTGAAGTATGGCAAACTCAGCTTCGAGAGCATCTAAAACATCTTCAGCAGATTCATTGGTATCTCAGGGCAGCAGACAAGTGAAACTCTGAATAAGAAACGAAGACTCGAGAGCGATGCCTGTGAAATAAATTTGAGGTTGGCCGCCTCTGCATTCTGCAGAGTTGCGCCCACATCCATAATGCTTTGCCTCGTCACATTTCGGAAACATTTTCCGTAGAAGAGGCCTAACGTGGTCGCTGACACTAAGGGGTAGGTTGTGTTCGACGAGGAATCCCGTAAACAGGCACTCCACAAGTATGACACTGTCGTCGCAGTTGTTTCGGAGAAAGTTCACTATGTTGTCTTGCTGCTCAGCGGTGGGAACATAGCTTTGATGCTTTGCCATGGAAACGTGGTTTCAAGTCGCCTTTGTCACCGTGAGACACGCTGACGTCGCATCCACACATTGTACAAAAAGGTTCTTGTCTTGATGTCAAAAAGCACGGAAATTCAGAAGTACAAGATTGCAAAAACTTCTGCAACTACCTTTTCTTGGGCTTTGATAGCGCCATGGCATCAAGCACACGAGGATTGTAACTTTACATGGTGTACCGCACACACACGCCTAGCCAACACTAAACATACACACAAGCAGCAGCAACAAGACGCACCATGGAGGAAGGCATGCATGAAATGTAAGAGCTACATTGGCTCTGGCTTTGGTCGGCTTACTAGGCACCATATTCAGCTGCTTTGTCGATGATACCGATGGTGCTAGTGCTGTGGTGTATGCTAGTGCGGCCGTTGTTGGTGATGCTGACGATTACGATGCGGCTGTAGATTCCACGGTGCCGGTTTCATAAAAACCATTATTGCGTGAACAGAGACCACTTTTCGGGAGACATAAACAGTGATCGTACAACCGGTAAGTTCAGTAAAAAATTGGGAGTCTCCCGGGCAAATCAGGAGGGTTGGCAGGTATGACACACACACACACACACATACAAAGGGGGAGGAGGGAGGGGAAGAGTTCATTTTCCCTACAATTTTCTTGGCTCCATTTGATCAGGAATAACTCAAGCTCCTCAGTTCGCCCCCAATTCTTCTCATTCTGAGCGATAAATGTGATGCAGGAAGCAGAAACAAACCGGAGCGGGAGACAAGCTCAATGTCATTGCCCTCCAGGATGAGCTCATCCTTCTGAGCGGTGGAGTTGACACACGTGACTCCAGGCTGCATGCGGACCCTGCGGATGTACTTCTCGCCCAGGAAGTTACGGATCTCCACCAAGGTGTTGTTTTCAGACGTCGTCACGTTGATGGGGAAGTGGGCATAAACTGTGCGCATCTTGTACTGGAAGCCCTGCAATGCACACACACCAGTGTATCTTAGGCCAATGCAAAGCTGGAAACATCTTGCCTCGTAAGCTATTAGCAAACAAAATGACACTTTGTCATATATCAAAGTAGGTAGTAAACATGAACATGCTAATTATGTCATTTACGGTTACCTCTACCGCCTTCACTGCCATTTTAACTTGAACAAGTTTCAAGCTTTACACCTACGTGCAATATAAAACTTAGAAATGCTCTCACGAGGAAACTGCTGAAACAAATCGAATCTGTCAAGAAATACCTACACGCTGACTGCTAGGGGCTAGTACTTCAAATTTTATGCAGAAAGTGACACAAATAGATCTATTTTAAAGAACTGAAGCATTGCATTTACAACTACACAACGAAAGAGATTGCAATTCTGTAACAGCGGCTGATAGCTTGTATACGAAATACCTCATTTACATAAGTTATGCACACACCTTACTCTAATATAGTGGTATTTTCTTACATTAGGTGCAATTTATCAATTTTGTCCCCTTTAAGCATATTAACTGCTGTTTGAACAATTGAGTCTATTCGTTATGGGCCCATTGTCGGCATGGCTGGTGCACAGCAACATAGCCAGTAAGTTCACAATATATTTGGCTGCAATTCTTTCCTAGCAGAAGGAGTTAAATGGAACTTGTTGCCTGGCAGAAATAGCTTGACACCACAAGAAAGCGCCAAGCCAAAAAACCAGAACCATGCTTTCGCACCTGTTGCGACCTCTGCACCAAAAGCAGGATGCAAAGGGTAATGAAGGTGCTTGCAAAACTATACCGGCACAGAAAACGTCAAAACACATTTCCCAACAGATCGGACACGTACACTAAACTTCTCAAGTCGCACAGAAACTTTAAATGGGCTTCTTGCTAAATTAAAAGTGATTTCAAGATTACCATCTCAAATGCCCAGCAAGCTATCAGCATATATCCTATCAACACATAAGGAGTGTTCGAATATTTGTAATGTTGAATAACAATTGAACAAACTTCGAATAGTAATTCAAGAATTACTATTCAAAGTTGTCGAATATTTGTTTTCTTAGAATATAAGAATAGCAAAAAAAAAAAAAATTATGGGGTTTTACGTGCCATAACCACTTTCTGATTATGAGGCACACCGTAGTGGAGGACTCCGGAAATTTCGACCACCTGGGGTTCTTTAACGTGCACCTAAATCTAAGTACACGGGTGTTTTCGCATTTCGCCCCCATCGAAATGCGGCCGCCGTGGCCGGGATTCGATCCCGCGACCTCGTGCTCAGCAGCCCAACACCATAGCCACTGAGCAACTACGGCGGGTCATATAAGAATAGCAATACTGGCTGCCAGTGCCATAGCTAGTAAGGCGCCCTCGCAGGTCTGTGTTTAAAATGCATCACTGCAGTGAAAGCAATATGGGGACATTCTTGGACTATCACTTTGAGCGATAGTTTCACTTTTGCAATATTTCTCGAGAATAGGCACTGGACATATGCAAAAAAAAAAAAAAAAAAAAGCGCAAACACAAGAAAGAAGCTCTCGCGGGCTGAGTCTCGCGAAATTGATTGCCCTAGAATACCACCCATGCTCTCTACTAAGCTCGCACTAAACACGACTCTTACTGCACCAATTAGATGTTGGTCATTCCCAGAGACATTGTTCGAAACCTGTGCTCTTGAAAGCCAGAGAATCACCGATTCCAAATTTCCAAACACCAAACTTTATCAAATGTCTCAGGAAGCAATCAGCTGCAACCTAGTGTCATTGGCACTAGAATTATCTTTCTCTGTGCTAGTGAAGAACTAACCTTTTCACAGCATCACTTACGCACTGCATAAAGCATGGTTGTTAAGCTAGACTTCTGGTAGAAAACATTACAGCTTTGTAGTTTCACTAAACCAACTCTCTCTAGCAATCCTAAAGAAAACACCGATTAGACACCGATTAATGACGGTGATTGAAAACTTACTTTCACTGCATTTATTACTTCTACGGAATCATAAAAAAGCATACAGCTGCAGAAAGATTAAGAATTTAATTTTGTTTTTGTTTTTTCAGGTCTACAGAATGTGGACTCCACGGGAAAGCTAATTACAGGAACATCAAGTATGAAAACATACTATTTCAGATCTAGCAGGTTTGAAAAACACATATCCAGCAATACTAAAAGAGAAAGTAGCAGTCGTTTGATTATCTCAATGAATGAATTTGTTGCATGAGTGCTTTTGTGGGGGTCAAGATTAGAATACAAAGCCAAGAGAGAAATTCACTAAAGGCGGTTCACTCAACCAGTAAGCCAATCTGTGACATTAACGTTGAACAATTTACCTGGCTTTGTTGAAGTTTGTTCTTTTTTGTATCTTTTTTGCTACTATGCTGCTGTGGCAAGCAATGTTTTAGCTCTACACTTATTTTTGCCATTAGCCTGTGCCAGGTTAAAGGGACCGTGGGCCTTATCAAGCCATTTTCTGGCTTTTAAGAAGTCCACAGCCCTCAAATCTATATTTCTGTGATGTTGGAATAAAGTGGCTTTGTTTTTGCGTCTATCATTTTCCTATGTAAAGCAACTTCTACATGTCCATATGTAGGAGGGTTTCATGCAAGCCAGACAGCTGCCCACTACATTTCTTGCACTGATTAGAACATATACAGAGCAGTGTTTTGTGACATGCAGACTCCACCATAAATATTTGACAATGCACTGTCATCAGTAAACTTGACAGTTCCAGTTCACCGAGCAGACATTACGCAAACTACTGGCTACGTAGCCGTGTATCCCTGCTCGCAGGATCATTTGAACACGCCAGGCTAAACATTACGAAGGCACAAGCGGAAGCAAGACCCCTACCTTTGTGACCCCCTTGATCATGTTCTCCACGTGTGAGCACACTGTCCGTACGGTGGCCAGTTCCTTGCGGATGCCGAACCACTTGCGCACTTGAAGACGCTTCTTGCCGATCATGCTGATATCCACCTGAATGTGCCTGAAGTCTCGCGTGAGAACTCCGCGAGGCCCCTTTACACGAACGCGCCGTGAATTCGCCGACACGGTCACTGAAGGAAGAACGGAGAGACACTTTCAAACACAAGGCACAAAACAACGGAAAACAATAACACAGCTAGCAGGCCATGTCCGGCCACACTACTCATTAGGTCGCGCTTATCAAAACAAACTGACATCAGTTTCTAGCACAAAGAAAAATGACACTTTTACATTTTGGCGTAAACGTAAAACGTGCGCACTCAAGCTGACAGCACTCAAAGGCGCCACACAGCAATGTCAGCTGCAATTTGCCGCACATCGCACGTTAGCACAGACTAAAGGCGTGTTTAACTAACCTGAAATACAAATGAACAAAATGTTCAGCGCACTTATTGGCACTTCACTAAACGAATGTTCGACATGTTTCGTGCAATGGGGCAAATTGCTGTGGTTCACTGGTACTCTTCACTTGCGATCAACCTCAATTCAAGCAACATTGCCGGTGCATGCTGTGCGATACTTTAGGAGACAGCTTACCATTGTCTGGGATCTTGACGATTTGCTCCGCTTTAATCGTCTTCATCGTGGCTGAGAAAGAAATAAATAACACTCCTTAAGACTTTTACAAAGCAATAGTAAAACCACACACGTCGCGAGTACACGGGTGAATGAAAACCTTTCTGCAACTATCTTGCGTCAAGGAGCGCGACTTTCCATGACAATCTTTTACAGACCAAATAAAATAAATAAAATAAATATTAACTACACCCGTATAGTATATAATGCATATTCTTTCAGCAACTAATTGCCCTAGTAAACAGTGTGTTGGTATATACGATTAATTTAGATTTTAAAACATGTACACATGCATAGCCTACCTGCTAGCCAGGAATGGCCGTCGAAAAGAGAGCAGTAGTGAAAACGTGAAAAAGAACGTAACCGCGTTGTCATTTAAAAAATAAATATTAAATATATTCACTTAATAATATTATATTACATTATTCATTAATTATACTATACAACGGGGTTTGAGAAAGTTTTTATCTGCATAAATATATACATATATATATTTTCTTTCGTTTCGGGTGTTTAAAACATCCCACATCGCCATCTTCATATATCGGTGTGCGATTCCGTGTGTACTACAAGCGATTCCTATTCACAATATGACTACGCACGAGCATTGAAAATGTGAATCATGGACGGCACTGAAAATATATGAAACAGTTGAGGAACTGTTGCAACGTGCCCAGTGACTTGAAAGGCAGTTGTGACAATCGAGCCTTTCAAAAAAATCATAGACACGACTTATATATTAGGCTTAGGTGCTTCCTATTGCGCTTATAACCAATATTAAAAGGAGGCGTACGCAAATTATCGGCCACGATGATAATCGAGAACGCAGATGCGCTGAAAAGCTGGCTTACGGGCTGCCTAGAACACATGTAAGTAACGAGAGTTCTGCTGTCCTTGTGTGAGCAAGGCACCTCTTTCGACGGTTACTGTCCACGTACCCAGAAACGAGCAACATTCTCGTTTATTTGTTCGCTGGGCAAAGAAAACGTCTTGTCGCAATCGTGTATCTTTATATTACAAGCTATTCTTAAATTTTGTATCCCAGAATAGGTGTTATTGCTTGCGGTGACCTCTATTCTCGCTGTGGTCCTGTGTAGTAGATCTTTGTAAACACAGCTGTCCACACCTGATCGCAGTTTCTGAACCTTCGAGTGTGATCTGGAAACTAGTGTCCGGTGCAATGTGGCACACGGCTCGCTTTATTCACGCCTCAAGAAGCAGCCGATCTCGCCGTATGGCACCTTTTCAAGGGGGTCTGCTCTACGTGTAGGTAGAATGTGCTTGTGGTGGAAGGATGCTGTCAGTTTCTCTACCGGAGCCAAGATTTTCAATCCCGGGCCGATATTTGCATAGCGCCATCAGCCACACAACTGCTTCCTATGCTTGAAATTGTGAGCCAGCTACATTTCCGATCAGTAGCGGTACCTATATGCCGAGACCTGTTGCTTGAGTCGTTGCTACTGCATTCTTAACCAAGCGACTTGATGGTGTCCGATCTTTCGAACTCATCGAATTGCGGAATTGCTGCAGTAGTTGAGTTTTGGTTGCTTATGCGTTGGTGCCTTAATTGGGCCGCGTTCAAGACGCACCATGTAGTTTGCCATCGTTCACTCAGTCATAGATGAAGCAAAACATCGTGGAGATCTGGAAACACGCCAGAAGTGACATTAGGTACACTGTTATTATAGTACACTGATTAAATTTACCAGATGAAGCTTTATGCCAGTGATTATTCCACCTGTGCAATCAGCTGGGCCTCTGTTGTTTAAAAGTTGCTTTTCTTGCCTATGCTCAATGCATTTTGAATTTGTAGGTGTGATGCTGACCCCGCCGCTCTCGCAAAGTATGTCATGGCGCTTGTGAAAAAGGACAAAAGTGAGAAGGAGCTCAAAGACATCTGCTTGGATCAGCTTGATGTCTTTCTTCAAAAAGGCAAGATTGTGCTTCCATTACTGCTGCCAGCTGTTGCCACTGTGTTCTCTCGTGTCTTCCTGAATAGTGTCATGTGATAGTTTGTTGTGGGTGGTATGTGTGCGCAGTCGTGGAACAGTGTTTTCAGGGTCAAGAAGTCATTGAAGTGCATCCTAGTTTCTGTTGAGCGCATTGTGCACTTGGTGTAGTTTCTAGGGCTTAGGTGTAATAGAGCTAGAATGCAAGGCACAAAATCTACACTTGATGAGGTACATGAAGCTTTCTGTTTTTGTGTCAAGGCATAATAATCATAGGCATAATATAGTCAGTATCGCAAACGTATGTATTCTTATACATTTATCTTGCATAGTTTTTGCACTGTTCAGGTAGCGAAGCTTCACCTTTTAAACAATGTCTCTGCTTTTCAAGTTCATTGATGCACCATCATGACGAGGTCTCCTAAAGGAAGATGCTTGTGCACAGCACGTCGGCTTGCATTGCACACAGTGGTGCTATGTCTGCGTGTTTTATTTTATTTCGTTTATACAGCATATTGGTAAAAAGCCAGTACCTGTTGTACGTAATGTAGGGCTACACCCCCGTAGAGACATGCATGCACAGTGACAGCTGTCTTCTGATGAATATGCAAGAATCTTTGTCATGCTTGTACCTTAACTGACAAGTGAAATCAACATATCCGAGATCTGTCAGTTCCATCAACGATACTTGCACAAAACAGCTGATGGAGCTTATGGATTTCATTGTCCGAAAGACTCGATTGTTTGAACTGCCTGTGTGACACAGGCATAATATGGATGACAGCAGTAATGGTGTTTGTGAATGTACAAGCAGACAAGCAATGGATTCATTGATAGAGTGAACACTGCAGGGCAGCCAAGGTGGCTGAAAGCTTTGTACTGGTTCAGTCTGAGTACAAAGATGTAGCACTTCATAACAGTCCAAACTGGCTGATGTTCAATTCAATTCTCTTTATTTACCATAAAATATCCTGGCTGGACTGCTGTTCATATGTCAAACTGATGAACAGTTATGCTTTTACATTAATTTATTTTAATAGATTGGACATGGTGAGAATAGAAGTTTCTTTAAATGAATGTAGCATTAAAAAGTATTTAGCCATTAACTTTTTAAGGATGAGACATACAAATACCTAAAAGGAAATGTTTATTTTTTGTTGAAATGTGTAAAATACTCCTGTAATATACTGTTCCTATAAAAGGGGCCCTTACAATGCCCTTTAGGAAAATTTGGTTATATGCTGGAAGTCATAAACCTCCCTCCAGGGCCATTACTATAGGAAGAATTTTTCGAAAGGGTTTAGTTAAAGTGTATATAAAAACAAACAAAATGTTGTGAAGCAATAAGCGATGGTACGAGGAGACAAGCTACCCTTCCTGCAGCATGGACATGAAGGGCCCTCTCGCAGTGCGTTGAGTGTTTGCAAGCATGCCTTGCCTTCTCTGCTATCAAAGTTGAAGATCTGTTGCAAGCCCCATCTTTTTTTTTTTTTTTTTCACTGTCACGCTTTCTTTATGGCACATGTCCAATGGCAGTTTTGTACGCTCTGCATTTCATAGCGTGTCTACCAACCGGGAGAAACCGTGAATTCTCAGGGAATTTGAATAGTCTGGAAGTACTCGGAACACTCACGAAATTTGTGCTCTATCAGGGAAAATTAGCTGTAATTTTATTGAAAGTGAACAAAAGTCATAGTAGTGCTGGCTTTCGTAACAGATAAATTGCGACCAATCATATTTGACGCCGTGTCATTGGCTCGCGGAGCATGCAAAGCACAGTCAGTGACTGATTTTCCAGACTTCCGATTTTTCTGACATGCCCGATAATTTGCACGATTTCGCAGCGCCACCATGTGCCCCATAAAGTCAATGTATAAGAATGTCTGGAATTTGTGATGCAAGAACACTTCGCTGACTGATATTTCAGACTTTTTACCGTGACTGCAGTACCAAATCGGCATTAATCAAAGCCACCACTGCTGCCATTTTGATTATCTCGCCTCCTTGAACCGGCGCTCTAGCAGGCAGATCCGCTGGCAGCCGTAGCCACCACCTTGGCAACGCCAGGCCTAGCGGCTTTTACGTTCGCTATTAAACTTCTTGTCGTGCGGTGCCATGTTTTTCATTGAAACACTTCGCCGCTGTCAGCAATGGCACCGACTCCGCCATTGTTATTCTCCGGATTGGCTTTGAAGCTCGGAAAACAATGCATTGCATAATGCTGGTTCTCAAAAGTCAGCTTCGCCTCAGTACAGCAGTGTTAGGTGGCGAAGCATATGAAAACTATTGCGGTGAAGCTTAACAAGCGTGGGAAAGGGCAATTGTCATAAGACACAGTATGTATTTATTAATTATACATGCGTGCATCCCCATCTCCTTTCACACTATGAGCACCAATATGCCTAATAAGTTTACTGGCAGGCCTCCAGAGCTTTTTTGGACATCCCTGTGGCGATTTGAGCCCTTAAGGGCAGGCAGTTAGACATGCATTCATTTTTTCGGACTGCCTAATTTTTCGGACATTCTTGCGGCCCATTGGGAGTCTGAAAAATCGGATGTTGACTGTGCAACTGACCAAGAGGATGCTTCAAATGGTCCGTGGGGATAAGGTGTGGTGGAAGGATGAGAACGCAAAGGATCCATGCATTGAGGAATGAACGGGAAAGGAAGCGTGCCGCCGCCTCTCTGCAGAAGCTTGAACTCAAAAAACAAAATGTTGGCTGACGCCGAGATGCAGGTGTCCCTCATCTTAACGAAAATAAACTTTAAAGCAGTGCAACCCAACACTGATGTGTTGTGTACGGGCTGAGAGTATGTTAGAACAGTTGAGGTTGACTTTCCAGCTGCTGAGCGAGAATCTTAGTTGCGACAAAGTTCAGGCCTCATACCAATGAACTTGCTATCAGTTGATAGAAGTAGCTCATATTCAAAAATGTTCAGCTGGATTTGGAATAAGTTTTGCTTTTATTTTTCAAAATATATTTCATTTGTTGTGCATTTTACTAACACCTTGCTTCTGTTTTCTTTTTGAATACAATAAACATTACACCTTACTATTCAAACTGGATTAAGTCATTTTTTGTTTCAACATGCTTACTAAAGAGTGACAGCATTGGGCAACATGGTGTCAGCCCGTCTTGACATAGAACAAAGTTCTGTCTCATTCAGAAAATTATGCAAAAGCACTCAGGGAAAGCCTGGAAAACTCGGAGTGTGGAAATGTCAACTTGGCAGATGCCTTTGGTTTCACGGGTACCCTGTGTTAGTGTTGTGCTGGCAATTTCTGCGATGGCAACAGGACCCATTACGTGGTAAGCGACAGCGTTGGTTTCTTAGCTGGAGAGATGTCTGGTTGTTCCACAAATAAGGGTGTGTAGGTTTTTGTTTGAATGTTCAGTTGCTTTCACAGTATATACAGTTAAACCTTGATATAACGAAGTGGGTAAAATTGGCAATTTGCATTGTTATATCGAAATTTTGCTGTATTCAAATTCGACCTTTTATGCAAATAAGTACAGTCGCCGATCTATTTTTTTACACGGAAAGGGGCCGCAAAATTTTCCGAATTATCGCGCAATTGAAGAAAGCAAATTTGAATTAGAAAATTCATTTTAGTAAATTTGGGAGTTGGCGATGAATTATACGGTTTCATGCCACGTCAACGATACCTTCACATAAACAGTACAAATTAAGCAAAGCCAGCCACGCTTCCGAGAGCACTTCGCCTCTGCCGCTGATAACGTTGCCCGCACTTGGACGACGCTATCATTAAAAGCGCCGACAGCAGGAAGCGAATGCTTCGTCTTCCTCTTGCTCCAACGGGTCCCCGAAACTCGAGATTACACAACCTTCAACACTAAACGCCCAGGAAGACTGCTTGCACGATGCCACACCTTGGCACGCCCACTCTTTGGACAGGGAGCAGATTACCTCTAAAGAAGGGTGCGCTGCTGCGTACCCACTCAGCCGCGCTTACAGCCGTGCACAGCCACGACCGAAACGTGCACCAGAAATCAGGACGCGCATCAACTTACCCACTCCCCCCTGCCTCTCACGCATGCTTGATTGCGTTACTGCGAGCTCGCTCCCTCCCCCTTTCCCTTTGCTCGCGCGGGGATGCGGCGCTCGTGCGTGAAGCCACCATCTTTCGTGTCTCACTCTCGCAAGCTTCCACTCGCACCTAAAGCCCAAAGTGTGCAGCGCGCGATAGGATCTTATCGCATTTGGACTTTATATGAAACATGGTGCGGTTCCACTTCGCCAGTCGCTCTTGTCGTACCGCGCGCAGTTAGAGAGGTGCGTTTGCAAGCTGCCGCTTATAATTCAATCATTTGACCATCTGCGTCCACAGAAGTTTCCATTTATTGTTTCAGCATTCCTTTACTGCGAAATCGAAATTTAGTTATATTAAAATTGTATGCAAACACTCTTCGTTATATTGAGGTTCTAATTACATGGTGTTCTATGGGTAAAATGTTATGAAAAGTTAAATACTTTGTTATATCGAGAATTTCGTTATATTGAGGTTTAGCTGTACATAGATGTAATAGTCTGCAGACAAGACTATCACTGCATCATTCCTTACCATGCTTGTTTGCTTGCAATGCTTAAACCATTGACAGGCCTTTCAACATGTGTTATTCCTGATGCGGTATGCGCAGAAACCAAACCCTTTGTGGACATGCTGTTTGAGACCCTGTCGAACAAGTCGTACCTCCAAGGGAAGCCTTACGTGCCAGCGGGAAGTGCACCCGCACCCTTGCCCGGTGCTGTGCCCAACTCTCCTCAACAGCCGCCGCCACCCCAGGCCCCTTCAGTCACGCTGGTGCAGCAGTCCAGCATGGCTCCATCTGTGCCTCCCCCTGTGCTGCTTGCTGTTCCGGCGCATAAGGAAGGCGCGGGGGGGCTCGGTGCCGCGGGGCTGGCCCCCGCTCCACTGCCACGAGTTGCTGCAGAAGCCTCTTCCCTGCCCACTTCCACTGTGCTGGGTGGCAGCAAGCCCACAGCAACAACTGCAACCGCAGCCACTGCCGCTGCCATACCTGTGGCGGCAGCCACTGTTGTATCTGTTCGCAAAGATGAGGTGAGCTAGCTCAAAAAAGAAAAAAGAAATTTCCGGTGTACCAATATTTGAACAATATTTGAAATTTTAATTGTGAATCGAGAACATCTTGGTTTTGAAAAAATAGGTTGATTTGAGGATTCGGTGCTGAATATAACAGGATTCTACGATGATTGCAGAGTGCTTGGCCTGGAAAAGGCCCATGCATGTGGTCCATTGCTTAGTAGGAGTGCCTGTTGTAAGCACGCAAGGAATTGTTGGGGTCTTTCACATTTTGTTAATTTGCAATGTTCCCACTTTGAAATAGTGTTGTAGGCAAAATCCTTTTATTCTTTCCCGCATTTCCTTCACGTTTAGAAGCAGTAAAATATTCATTATACTGTTCATTATTTGATGAGAAACTTTCACTATTTGAGACGTGTACACTGCGAATCTGGTTTGATTTAACATTTCTCTTCAGCATTCTTTAAAATGGTGAGCTGACACATATGCTGTGTTGCAGGTGCCTCCAACAGAAGAGGACAAGGAACAAGCCAGAAGCAGCCACCGAAAGTCAAAGAGCAGGTCACGGAGTCCCGTAGGGGGCAGGAGTCGGAATCGGAGTCGGTCAGTTTTCTTTGCTGTTTCTCAGTAATCTATGCATCCGGTGATTCTTATGACCGTTAAAGTGGTGTTGTAGGTACGGCCATTTGAGCCTATCTACGTCATTTTGGTATAAGTGCTGCATACTGCTGCAAATGGATTTTTCTTTTTACCAGCGCCGCACCAAAATATTTTTTTTTAATTTGGAGGAGCTGGGGCTGATGCCTAGTTACATGAGCTGTGATGACAGCCCTGGGATGTGTAGGTGTCCTCTATGTCCAAAGATGCTTTATGCACACTGAGTATGTTAAATCATGTATCTGTTAGTCTGGATGGTTAAAACTGAGGGACACTACCACTGCTGTCACAGCTGAGTGCCGTATTGTAATTGTAACGTGCACCCGTTTGCCGTGACCTAAAGAAAGAAAAGTTCTTTACAATACTGCGCACCTCATTCTTTCATACAGAAATACAACTTTCTCTCGTTTGGAAAAACAAACATTCACTCCTAATGCATTAAAGTTACGATAAATTTAAAAAACTCGCAGCTTCACCCGAAAGGCGAAGCATCAATTGCGATAGCATATTAGTAGACAGCTATACGAAAAGTAAGTAAAGTAGTTTTATATGCTGCATAAACTTTTAAACATTCGCTTACTAACTCAATTAACAAGCATGGTGTCACGTAAACACAAACGTGAACACGCCTCACTCAATGACCGCAGAAACTCTATCAAAATGCTGGAGTGAGGAAGTGCGGTAGCAGCAGCATGCGAATTGACCTTTGTGCGGTCTCTCGCTTTAATGCGAACTAAGCGATGAGAACAAATAGCAGTTGCCTAGACTCTATCGCAGATCACTTTCAAGATGTTGGGCTCACTGGCGCACCAGTCCCGCACGCAAGTTTCGGGAACTCCAAGCGCCAATGATGCGGCCTGATTTCCGTCTGTATCTGCACATGTGACCACGTTCCTTTTAATTGGGGCATCGCGATGAACTCGGCTTGTCTATACTGTCGGAACTTTCATGCTGTTAGAGAAAACGCAGAAAACGGGCAGATGGACAGTAGACTAAGCACATGGGCTACGTGGAGGAAGCTACAGCAGCTAGGCACGAAGCGTGTACGAAGCAGCCATTGTGAAATGCCGATGGCGATATGGTAACGTAGATTTAGGGTCATACTCAATTGTAACGTGCATGCAAATTTTTGGATCCGTTTTATCGGGAAAAAAGTGCACATTACATTCAAGTAAATACAGTAATCCATTTCACTTGCATCCAAGTATGAGCCTAGATATTGAATATCACTTCATTCAGTATGATAGGGTTCTGTGTAACAGATTATCTTTCTATGGCTGAATATAGGTAATCCTCCTAATGCTTTTTTATTCCAAGGGACATGCCAGCAGCCCTCACCTTCTGTGGGCCCTCATGTCATTACAGTCATTGTAGTGCATGGAGGAGGTGTTATGACCTCGCCTTTGACAAACAAAAGGCATCAAGATAGCTAAATATCTACGTGAGCCATTCCCAATGTGATTGAAATATGCAGAAATCAAAAGGCAGGTGAGATGTAATTCTTATTCAAGAGTGTTGTCTATCAAGCACCTGCTACAAAGATACAGGCAGCTGCTTAAACTGAGCCATTATAGAACCTGTTCCGATACAATTGTGGCTGTTATCATAATTGGTAATGGCAGAATTCAAGGGAAAGCTGGGTTCTTGTCTTCTTGTTAGGAGCACTACAGTCAATGTACAAGTTTTATAACTCCTTTTAGAACTCCGCAAAAACGTTTAAAATATTGGGCAGTCCGAGAAAATGAATGCATGCCTTTTGCTGCCCCCAAGGCCTCAAATCGCCACACACACATGCAAAATAGCTCTGAAGGCCTTGCCTTTGCCTCGTGTGTTGTCGACAAATTCGACTTCGCCCTGCCATCTGCTAGCCGCCTGGTTAGCTCAGATGGTAGAGCGGCTGCCCCGGAAAGGCGGTGGTCCCGGGTTCGAGTCCCGGACCAGGACGAATTTTTCTTCAACTATGAGGCTTTTCTTTCGGGGAACCCGTATGGGTTTCCTTTGTAGCAATTGCTACGAACGGGTGGATGTCTGATTTTCCCTTTATTCATTACTTCTCTCCACCTTCCGGGTTTCCGCAGAACTACTACGTCTACTGTTTCCCGTGACAATTGCCCCTTCCCACTCTTGGTATGCTTCACCGCAATACTTCGCATATGCTTCACTGCGTAACACTTCTGTATTGAGGTGAAGCTGATTTTCAGGAATCGGCATTATGCAACACATCGTGCTTCTCCTGCTTCCAAGACATTCACGAGGATTACCAAGGGGGAGTCGGCGCCGGTACTAATAGCGGGGAATTGGTTCAATTGAAAAGTCGGCACCGAACACAAAGAAGCTTTGTAGTGAACGTCTAAGTAGCTAGTAGTGCAGTGATTTGGGCTTGTTGGTAAGACATCGTGAGGCTTATAGCGCGTGAGGCTGCGCTGTCGCCGGGGTGGATGATGGTGACCGCTCAGTGTGTGCTCCAGCATATAGAGACTGCTCCATTGTGGGAAGAGTCCAAGGAAGATTAACTCGCGAAATTATTGAAGCAGAAACTATTGATAGGCTTGGGGATAACTGTATGCCAAACCATCAATTTCCCTTTCCCGCAAAGAATTAGCTTACCTGTGCAATGGTGTGTAAAGAATTTTTGCAAACAGCGCATATATGATGATGTACGCGAAATGTTGTATATATGTATGGGTCCCTTGCTCAAAATAAAGATTGTTGCAAGTAGCGCCTGTGTGTGTCATGTCTTCCTTTCGTCCTTGTCTTTTCACGCGCTATAAGCCTCACGAAGTAGCTAGGCCTAGCATTGGTGGCTACGGCTGCCAGTGGATGTGTGTGCGACAGTGCCGGTTAAAGAAGGTGAGATAATCAGAATGGCAGCGGTGGTGGATACGATTAATGCCATTTCAAACCTGCAGTAATGGCAAAAAGTCCAGAAAATTGGATGGTGAAGGTTTTTTGCTTCCAAAATTTCAGACGTTATACATTGGCTTTATGGGGTACGTGGCAGTGCCGTGAAGGATTACAAATTATCGGGCATGTCTGAAAAATCGGGCGTCCGGGAAATCGGTCGTCTGTAATTACAGACTCTGGTGCACTCTTACCATTCTGAATTATCATAGTTTTATGTTTTATGTTCAGTGCATCTCATGCATAAAAAAGATTTTGAGTTGATTCAAGAAAACATTGGTGGCCAGGAGAGCGATGTTTATTTCACTTCGTCGAGGTACAGCTAAGGAAGTCCAAATTTTGTGTGGAGTAGAGCAGGCCTTGCTCGTTGAAGATATTGATAAAGACTGTATGAAAGTGTCAAATCGGTTAACATGTGGGCTCTATACAGGCCATTTAGCTGCTTGGATGAAGTCTTGAAAGTAATTTACACTGCATTGTTAGGTGAACCATTGCTTACTGCATGCAGAGAGGACGAACGCCGGTCCGGACGACGGTTCTCAGACGATCGAAGACGCCGCACAACGGAAAGGAGGCGGCATGATGCTGGAAACCGACATCGGGGAGACACAACTCGGAACCGTTGGGCTGGAGATGACAGAGCAGCTCGGTCAGCAGGCACACGGGATCGGTCACATAGTGGCCGTCGATCTCGTTCACCATCCCGTTCGCGTTCACGGTCTCCTAGGTCACGCAATCGTTCAAGAGGTAAGTGGCTATAACAACTTTTTTTTGTACTTGTAATTGCTCCGATCTCAATCCTGTCTAGCTGTTTCGGGCCATACCTGGGGATGTATTCAGCAACGATCACTTTCAGCGAAAGCTCAGCAGTCATGGAGGCATTACGGAATCGGGGTGTAGACGAGCCGTGTGTAAAAATACTGAAAGATATCTATAGCGGCTCCACAGCCACCGTAGTCCTCCATAAAGAAAGCAACAAAATCCCACTAAAGAAAGGCATCAGGCAGGGAGATACGATCTCTCCAATGCTATTCACAGCGTGTTTAGCATTGGGAAGAATTGGGGATAAGAGTTATGGAGAATACCTTAGTAACTTGCGATTCGCTGATGATATTGCCTTGCTTAGTAACTCAGGGCACCAATTGCAATACATGCTCACTGACCTGGGGAGGCAAAGCAGAAGGGTGGGTCTAAAAATTAACCCGCAAAAAACTAAAGTAATGTTTAACAGTCTCGGAAGAGAACAGCAGTTTACGATAGGTAGCGAGGCACTGGAAGTGGTAAGGGAATACATGTACTTAGAGCAGGTAGTGACCGCGGATCCGGATCATGAGACTGAAATAATCAGAAGAATAAGAATGGGCTGGGGTGCATTTGGCAGGCATTCTCAGATCATGAACAGCAGGTTGCCATTATCCCTCAAGAGAAAAGTGTATAACAGCTGTGTCTTGCCAGTACTCACCTACGAGGCAGAAACCTGGAGGCTTACGAAAAGGGTTCTACTTAAATTGAGGACAATGCAACGAGCTGTGGAAAGAAGAATGATGGGTTAAGAAGAGAGCAGATTGGGTGAGGGAACAAACGCGAGTTAATGACATCTTAGTTGAAATCAAGAAAATGAAATGGGCATGGGCAGGACATGTAATGAGGTGGGAAGATAACCGATGGTCATTAAGGGGGGACGTGGCTTTGAAAATCAACTTTCTTATTTCTTCATAGATTTTGATTAAAATTGGCACAAATGTTTAGAATGTCTCCCTGATGCTTCCATAAAAGTTTCAGGGTGATACCTTAAGAACATTTTATTAAATTTGATTGAGCAGAATGTTTCAACCTCGAACTTTGTGAAGAGCCTGGGGAACATAAAAAACGTGATAGAAGGCTTGTTAAGTACTGATTGCATAGCTAAATGCACGCTGAAGGTCGTGACATTCTTGCTTTTGTTTTGTTCAACACAAATTTTTTTGGAGTGTCATTTTTTATGTTACCTTCGTATCAAGCACACTTTCAAGGTGAACAAATAGCCACATCATAAATTTATAAAACGTCAAGGCCCAAAAGCAAGAATGTCACGACCTGCACTGTAGCCCAAGGAACAAGACAAAAAAAACAGAGTCAGAATAGGCCAAACGGTAACAAAGAAATCAGCTCCGCAAACTGAGCAGAAAGGCAAAAACACAGTTTTGAGAAAAAGGCCTTCAAAGTTTTGCCTTGCCTCCACTCTCCTAAAATGCACCAGGATTGTAGTCCTTGGTGTCCTTAGCACAGCGGGGCTTCTTGGGCATGTGGCCTTTCATCTGATGTTTTTTCGATGCCTTTTTTTTTCGTAGGGCATCCTTTTCTGCAGCTCTTTGAAGGGAATGCTTTCCTGGCTTCAAGCCAAGTGAGGCACAAAACTGTCTGTATGCACGAAGCGTTCCAGCATTGTACTTGCAGACTGCCTCATTGACAGCTGTCTCCGCTGCGATCAATGAAGCATTTTGCTCTTTTGGTAGAATTGACCAAATGACAGCGTGGAGACTCTCGGCTGCATTCTGAGTCTTCTTGCCTTGGCAACGGCTGAGTAG
The DNA here is from genome assembly GCF_023375885.2 of Dermacentor andersoni. Classification (NCBI taxonomy): domain Eukaryota; kingdom Metazoa; phylum Arthropoda; class Arachnida; order Ixodida; family Ixodidae; genus Dermacentor; species Dermacentor andersoni. The sequence continues at coordinate 39,013,715 of NC_092817.1, forward strand.
CTGAGGATCCGAGAGGCGTTGATACACAGGCAGCAACGCAGCTGAAACATGTGTTGCCAATTTGTACTTGTGTTCTGGCGGAGCTTTACCTTCAGCTTCTGCAGCCTGGTGTCTGCACCAGCTCAGGGGTCCTGGAGGGCAGAGCTCATGATGAGGGTCTTTATCTGTTGAAGTGATATGATAAAAGGTTGCCATTATGGCCCTTTGCATATCATCTACTTCACTATTGTTACGTATGGCCATGCCATAATAATTGGTGAGCTTTTTGATTAGGTCTTGGGTCAGGCCACCCTTCCCTCCAATTGGTTTACTTCTTCTGCTTTTTGAGACAAGTGTTCGCAGGGCTGTACCCATCCTCTTTTTAACGTGATTGATACAGTCCTCTTTGTTGAATGTAATGAAGCCGTAAGCCTTGTCTTCACAAAGGGCCTGGAAGGTACGGCTATCCCCATCACAAACAACACATGTGTAGCGGAGGTCATTCCTTTCCAGTGACCTTCTGAACAAGATCAACGCTGCCTCGACCTCCATACGGCTTGAGTTTGCATCGGTGTTCTTTTGGCACACGTGATTCTCTTTCCATTCACTGTAGCCTTCATCGTTTTCTTTCGGCCCAAGCGTGCATCCATGGCATCTGTTCGAGAGCACAACGCAGTCAAGCACCAGACCAGTGTAAAATTCAATTATTGTGCCCACACCAATATGGGATGCATGACCACGTGTCATCCATGTGCCGTCGTAGACTACCGTCACATTTTTTGTGAATGCCAGGTCCATTTCGCTGTAAACTTTCCGCACGGCTGCCACAGCATCAGAAAAGAGACTTGCTGCAGCCATCCCACCAGCAGGCCTGAATTTTGATTTCAGGTGTCTTTGGAATGTCTTATGGTGCAAGCCTCTGTGTGAAACGTTCATTACTGACCAAAAGTCAGTCAGTGCAGTTGCCCCTCTGCCGGTGGTTTTAATTGCTTGCATTGCACGCATATTCACGTCAAAAGCCTTACCACCCTCTACTCGCGGCGATGACCATTCACTTGCAACAACGCCGCAGGCATTGCAGGTCAGTAGCATTCGTGCAGCCAATCCATGCCTTGTTCCCAAATGAACAGTCAGTCCCGGCTGAGAGCATTCTTGGCACAAGGCATTCTTGTACAAAGCATTCAATGCTGTGACCTGCACAACCAAAAACTCATCCGCCAGCTCCACATTGGCACAACTTCCTCTCTCACCTGTGAGCTTCATTTTTCTTTCGGTCGCCGAAACAGAACTGAGTGATGCTTGCACTGTCTCGGCTCGCCCACGAGAAGCTTCTATCGATATGTAGTGCGGTTCCAAGTGAGCCTGAATTGTACTGCCGAATCTCGACTGCGTTTCATCCACGCGCGAGGTGCTTTGTCGCGGGTCCGAGTCGTCGGCGGGTGAAGTGCTTGGTCGCGGGTCCGAGTCGTCGGCGCGTGAGGTGCTTGGTCCCGGATCCGAGACGTCGGCGCCCGAGGTGCTTGGTCGCGGGTCCGAGTCGTCGGCGCCCGAGGTGCTTGGTCGCGGGTCCGAGTCGTCGGCGCCCGAGGTGCTTGGTCGCGGGTCCGAGTCGTCCGCGCCCGAGGTGCGTCGTCGCGGGTCCGAGACGTCGGCGCGCGAGGTGCTTGGTTGTGGGTCCGAAGCATCCATACATTGAGGGAACTGCTGCTGTGTGTCCACGATGTCCGCGCCGCACTGAACATCAGCAGAATCAGCACTGGAAGCTCTTGATGACGCTCTACTTTTGGGCATCGGCGACTTGCGCTTACGGCTGCCAAATTGATGCGAAGTTTTGTATTTCTTCTTGTGCCGTCGCCGATCCATGATCACAGCCGAGATCCAACGCGAAACTACGCCACAGAGCTTCTGAGCCGCTACCGAAACTATGGAGAGGCTCGTGATACGGGCGATGGAGAACGTAGCCTCGGGAAGAGCAGACGACGCGCGGCACTTCGCCCGCCGTTGCTAGGGGCAACCGCTCCGGAGACCAACGGGGCCGCGCGCCGCTGTCACGTGGCGCGCGCCGCCAATCAGGAACCTCCGCGAGACCTCGAAACTTTTGCTTTTTCTGCATTTGTTTTCGCTCGGAGGAGGCCGGTAAGGCGGCAGATTTGAAGCTGAAGAAATGCTCTTTCTGTTGCGACCAAGATGGCGGCGTTCGGTTGCGCCGTTACGGAGATGTCGTGGCTTGAAAAACACCGTCTTTTTGCGATTTCCGCAAAACTTCTCGTCGCCGTGGCTGATACAATAATTTTTTTAAAGCACTTCTAAGCGGTTTTCAGGGAAGATATTTTGGAATCAGGTAGAGAAAGGGTTATAAAAACTGAAAATGTGATTTTCGAAAAATCGGTTTTTCGGTCATTTTTCGCGATGCGAAAGCCGCGTCCCCCCTTAAGGGTTATGGACTGGATTCCAAGAGAAGGGAAGCGTAGCAGGGGACGGCATAAAGTTAGGTGGGCGGGTTAGATTAAGAAGTTTGCAGGGACAACATGGCCACAATAGCACATGACTGGTGTAGTTGGAGAAGTATGGGAGAGGCCTTTGCCCTGCAGTGGGCGTAGCCAACTGATGATGATGATGATGACTTTCGGCGGTACTATCGCCTTTGCCATCGGCATGTGCTGATTGGCTGTTTTAATGAAATCAAATGAGCTGATTGGCTGGTTGAGCACTATGTCATCTGATTTTGCTCAACCAGCCAATCAGCGGACGCCTGATGGCGATATTATCATGGTGGCAACATTGTTGCCGAAAGAGATCGTCGCAGAGTACGTCCCCTGTGCCAGTCTTCTGACTCTTCCTCTTTGTAGTGTGACTGCCTCTTTCTTAAGAAGGAATTGTTCATGAATGGAGCGCCAATAGTTACCACAGTAGATAGAATTAGGCATTGTCTATAGTTCACACAGTCCCTTTCGACTTTTCAGCATATTTCTTCAGTAGCAAGCTAGGGTGGGGTCTATGTAGTTATGGGCTATCATCCAATTTCACCAAAAGAGTACCTCTTGCATTGTACAGTCGAACCCATTTACATTAGAACCTCGTTGATACATTCCCATTACGTACGTTTTCCCGGCGCCAACGTTCGCAATCGACAACGCAAAAAATGACCCAATAGAATTACGCTCATTTTTTACTGGTTTATATGTTCCCGGAAAACACAATTTTTTGGAACCAACGTTCAATAAGTCGCCAAACTGCGATTGTATGGTGCGTTTTCTGGCTGCTAGATCTCGTGTAAACGAGAAACTGCACGAGGCGCGCATAACCGAGAACAGTATATAGCTGCCCGCTGAGGCAGCTTTGCCACAATACTCGCCTGCCTGTCTTACGTGAAAACGCCGATTCACACTGTTTCTAATTTCGGTAGCAGCAAATCTTCTCTGGCATCGTTGCACTTGGCATTCACAGCTATCACTGCCAATCCTATTGCGATAAGCATCTTCGCCTATCTGTTTCACAGTGCATAGTGCTGTCGGAAGCGTAGCGCCTGCTTATAATAGGCAATAACTGAGACGTGCCACCGTTCCCTGCTGCAGACTGCAGTTGTATACGTTTTCCTGCGGCTAGGTCTCACGTGAACAAGAAAAAGTGTGAGGCGTGCGCGGTCGACAACAGCATCTAGCTACTTGTCGCACATGAGAACGACAGCGTGCACAGTTTCTTATTCCGGTGCAAACAAATCTCCGGCCAGGTCATCGCACGCCGCATTTACAGCTATCGCCACCAGATCTATTGCGATAAACATCTTCACCTATCTGTTTTACATAGTACGTTGTGCGATTGGTAATGTACTGCACGCTTTTAGTGGGTGATAATCCAAACGCAGTGTGGGCATCACGTTTCACCTCAGCGGCATCCAGTGCCGCTCACCAGTTCAATTTTGTTTCGGTTTCACGTTGCCCTCTTAAAATACTGGGCAATAGGAAAGCGACAAAGCGCGTCTCAGGCCACCGGAGCATCACCAGCTCGGTGTGTGTCGGCATCTCGTGCTGCAACAATTTGTGTGACGCTTCGCATTACATAGATGTCAGCAATAGTTGAGTCTGTCAAATTTTTTAGTTACTTCGGATCGTATTTTTTCCTGGTTAGTAAGTTTTTTCTCGCAGTTTTTTTTTCCAAATGGTATGAACAAAGTTCTACTGTATAACGAACTTGATAGTACCGTAAAAAGTGGTCGTTATATCAGTAGTTTGTTATACGTGGACTCACATTTAAACATGCTCAGGGTGTCTACCAACCGGGAAAGCCGGGAATTCCCAGGGATATTGAATAGTCTGGAAATACTCAGGGAAAACTCAGGGAATTTGTGCTTCTATTAGGGAAAATGAGCAGTAATATTGTTGAAAGGGAACAAAAGTTGCGGTAATGCTGGCTCAAATAACAGAGAGGAATCGTAACAGATCCTCTTTGGCGCCGTGTTGTCCGCTGGAGGAGTTGTCAATGTACCGTCAATGACCGACTTTCCAGATGCCTGATAATTCGGACGGCTTCGCGGCGCCACCACATCCCCAGTGACTAATGTATAGTCAATGTATAAGAACGTCTGAAATTTCGGATGCAAGAACCCTTCGCCGTCCGAGCTTTCGGACTTTGCCAGGACCACCGGTCTGAAACTGCATGACTCAAAGCCACCACCATTGCCGCCATTTTGATTACTGTAAAAACCCGCGTATAATACGAACCCGCATATAGTACGAGGTGAAATTCTTGGGACACGAAATGGGAAAAAAAAAAGGTTTATCTGCATATAATACGAGTTAGGAAAACTCGAGGAAAACATTTATTTAAATTGCACTCCTACACTTCAATCACTCTCTTTCTCAGCTGCGCTCTCTTCGGATAGTTCCTCGGACATATCTTCCCAGAGGTACTCATCCTCTGTGCCATTGAGCGCTTTCAAGATGCCGCACTTTTTTAATGCGCGACGCACAGGGTCCTCTGGTATGCTGACCCATGTGTCCACGTCACTGCAGGCTCACCTGAGCGCATCCAATCGCTTGACCGCGTCCTTGAATGGCTTGTTCACGCAAACGTTTCAAGGCTGCAGCTGAGATGTCATTCCACCTTGGATAACGACGAGTTCAGTGCTGGATTAGCGCAACAGCCTCTTCACTGAGTCGGCCAAATGGCAACGAAATGTCCTCGCCAGCCTGTGCCTTGTTATACCGCATCAAATGCCTGTAAACTAGGAGGCATTTGACCCTGTGCCAGTCCTCACTCATCTCATTTGCCGCCAAGCAATAAGCTCAGAATTAGGTCGTGGCGCTGCAACAATAACAAAAAAATAACTAAAACTGCACCCTTGCTCTCTGCAAACCCGTGCCCCTTGCTATCGAGAGGCTGGCTTTTCTGCACTGTTTAGCCATTTAGTGGCTAAGTGTGCTTTACAGGCAAAATTTTGCTAGCAGCACGAAATCGTCGCAAGATTCAGCACAATATCACTCCAATATTCTTAGATTAAAAATAAATGCTAGGAACCGTGTTTGCTCCCACACAGCCATCAGTATATTCGATTTGATTCGAATATTCATATCCAACCGCATATGTGAACATTCTTAAATATCTATTTTTCGAATTGAATATGAATATTAAAAATATAATATTCGATAATATTTGTACTTTCTGAATATTCACATGCCCCTACTTCTTAGCGGAGGCATTCGACTGCAGTTGGTGCAGTCCAAAATTCAAGTCATTATGAACTGTGTGGCAAGCAGCCTTTGTGGGTCTTGGTTGCAAAACCTTTTTGCTTGAAATATTGACTGAGACTTAGCATTTGCAATGGCTTGTGAAGCTTCTCTAAAGCCTTTTGCATGTCACGTGTGCCTCCAGAGTGTGCTATATGACAAAAACATTTACTTGCAATAGCAAGGTTTTGCACTGGTTCGTGTTATCTTGTCTGAAACCTTTTGTGTCTTCAAGACAACAGATATTTGCCGAGTGCATGCTTAGATGGTGCCACAAGGGCACGCAAGTTCGTCAACATGCACCCGATGAGTAATAGCATGTACATCAGCACTATGGGCAAGAGAGACCTGACCTTTCTATTGCAAGTCATTTGAGTCAAGGAGCCTTTAATTCTTTATGTACCATGTTAGTCAGTCTGTAGTAAAAAGAATATTTGGTCATTGTTGGAAACAAACTTGCTTTCAAGCAGTAAAATGGTGCAGCTTTAGTCATCAAAAGCTTTGCCAGGTCCTTGAAGGTCCCTAAAAACGGAAGTATTCATCAGAAAAACTGCTTCGAACAATTGCTATTGTAGGCTGGATTGAGCATGATGTCTGGTTCTCTAGCATTAACCCTGAGGTAGTTACTGGAGATGGCACCAGGTTGAGCAGCAAATGCATATTGCTTGCACAGATGGAGGCCAACGTTCAGAGGTACGGAGCTCAGGCACGCACAGTTCAACAACTAATTCCGCCCCGTCAGAGCCACGTGCACCTGACACACCACATGGTGACACTGACTACAGACCAGGACAGCCACCACCTACCGCATCGACAACTATGTCATCAGACGCTGGGCAGAGCTCGACCACTTTCCATGCAAAGGCTTCCAAGCGCTGCCGAGATTACGATGGTTGGTGAACGCCTGCAGGAGGGCGGTTTTATTATACTTTTTTTATTTCCTTGTTTATTTTGTGTGTGCATGTTTGAAAGGAAAACATTGTATAGAGTTCCGTAAAAGCCATGCCACCAACTTTTGAAAGGTCACAGAATTAATTGAGCATAAGGCTAGGTTCTTTCCCCAAGATTCTTAGTCTTGAAATCACTTCTCTGTCTTATATGCAAGGTTCATTGGACCAGCGACTCATTCACTGAATTAAAAAACATTGGTAGGTGAGGCAGGTGTACTTACTGCACTAAATTGAAGGAAATTCCATTGATCATTGTCATAATCAACAATCCATAGAGAGAACAAAGTCTTGTGTCAACAGCTGGTGGAGAACAGTTGTGGAATATGCCAGAAAGTAACAGACAGCACACCACTCAAATTTTACTTTCTGAGCATTGCATTTATATTAGGATGCATGTTTTACACCCCACATAGGCATGACAGATTTGTGACATCGTCTTCTATTGGCAAGAAATTCTTGGGCTGCCAGAATGCCAAAAATCAGGAGAGACCTAGTGTCAATTCCTCTTATGTTCTTAGGTTTTAATACTCCAGGTAGTCATTAACCTGAGGCCGCTGCCCCCTATGGCGTTTTTCATATCCTTAGTCTGGCTTCAAAAAGTTAAACCTCAGGAATCAAGCAATTACCAGCATCATAGGACTTCATCCGATACTTGAAGTATTTCTGACATCCAGTCGTGCAGACAGGCAGTTTCTTCTCGTCTTCCTTGTTTTTACCCATTGTGTCTGTGTCTTTGGTGTGGTGTGCTGAGAATTGTTCTGTCCCTGTATCAGCACTTGTGTGTTATATGGCTGTTAGAAAGCAATCAGATTTTAAAGAAACAAAAACAAAACAGGACCACACGACACGAAGCATACAGTTCGTTCTGTCTGTTAATTGTGTTTATGCATGTGTTCTGGGGTGTTTGCAGAGCGAGGGTACTGCATGCGTGGTGACTACTGCCCCTTTGACCATGGCAACGACCCTCTCATTGTGGAGGATGTGTCAGTACTGCGCTTTGGCCTGTCAGGACCACCCCCGCCCCCGCCACCGAACTCTGCCTTGCCCCCTCAGCCAGCACTGCCCCAAGGTGAGGCCGCAAAAGCTGTGCACTTGTGAGCTGTTCGCCAGTCTTAGCTTCATTTTTCTGCACTAGAGTCTGAATACGAGCTAGTTGGTAATAAGGCAACATCTTTGAAAGAAAGAACGCAAAAGGCAGGGCACCATGAGTGGCAAGCGAGCACAAAGAGCGCTGACTTTATTTGCACTGACTTTATAAGCATTCACAAAAAAATAGTCCAAGCTACCCCAAAGAATAGTACGCACACAATGCTATCTATATTGCTGTAACTTTTTTTCCTTCCTTGTTCCAGTGAACTGTCATTTATGAAGGACAATAACTGTAATATTGATTAACATTTGGGAAGATTTAACAGAACAGCAGGTGCTTGAAAAAACTGAAAGTTGTCATAAATGACATGAAGTTTTTAAAAAGAAAAAATAAATTAATAACTCAAGAAAGAGATTGTCAAAAAATAAAAGATGACAATAAAGAAAAACATCAAATATAAGTATGTGCAAATACTGAATAATACATTTTAAATGGAATCAAGAAAGAGAAAGCCTAATATCGAATTGAATATTAAAAAATTTATCGCTGTGTTTATAGCTTACAAATCTTGTGCAAAAAGAGACAAAACTGCACATGCTTGGGAGTCTACTGGCATTGTATATCAAGAATGTTGCAAGCTATCCATAATTGTGCACCAATACACCTCATAAGGACAGTACAAAAGAGTGTGGACAACTCGCAGTGCCCCGTGTTCGTTACGTCTGTATCTGTTGTCAATAACTGTGTATGTGTGATGTCAGTGTGCGTTTCTTCATCAGTTGTCCCAACCCCTAGTTTGGTCTTTCTAGGAACCCTTAGTGAATGCAGTCAAACCTTGATATAGTATTACTCGCAGTGAAAAACTTAATTAAATTAAGAATTTCTTTATATCAAGGATTTAAAGTTTCAGCAGTAAAAAGGAATTCATAAAGTTCCAGAGCATTCCTGGAGAGAAGTATCTTGCCAGTAAGCACACATAAACAAATCGTAAGGAGGTCGGGGCAAAATACCGCGGTTATGAGCACTTGCGCGTGCGGTGCAGATCCCGCCAAGAACAATGCATTGATGTGGTTTGCATGTGCTATGTCATGCGGCGCCGCAGATATTTGACACCATGGCTGACTGCAGTTAGTGCCCGCAACCGTCATCAAATGGCACCCACAAAATAAAATAAAAAGTCTAAAAAGAGATGGGTATTCTGAATATTTAGTAGTTGGGCTAGTTGGTTCAACATTTTGCAAAGGGGAGCGCTGAAGTGGTGCGGAAAGAAAGACACCAGACAGGAAAGACACTCTTTCCAGTCTGGTCTCTTTTAAAGTGCGTGCTTGATCACGTTACAACGCATTCACTCCCTCCCCATTCCATTTGTGCAGAAGCAGAAGGAGTCGTCAGCTCTCATGATTTTCCTAGCACTGCAAGCTGTTGTGGCCTCCACAAATTGTTTACTTATAAATGCAACAAATGGCATGCAGCAGCGTTTGCCTTGTCCTGGCACATGCATGCTTTGACGCTTTTTCGATGCTCAAACTTTTCATGCGGAAGGATGCGTGAAATAACTTTAACCTCAGCCGACATTTTTATAATTTTTGCTAGATTTACTAGCCATACAGGCTCCATGTAGATGCTTGATATGTCCGAAAGCTTTGTGAAATCGAAACAGTATCACAAAATTGCTTTGTTATATTGCAAAAAAGAAATAGTTTTCAATGTAACTAAGATCGAAAAACGAAAATAGTTTATTACATTGCAAATTTTTCGTTAAGTTGAGGTTTGTTATATCAAGGTTTGACTGCATATATTTTTTGGCTATTTGTAAAGTGAAGCTTTTGCCTACACTTAATTTTGCGACCATGTGGGTACCTTGTTTCCTGGCACACAGGTGCCATGCAGTTGTTTGCCTGTGGCTCACCTAGTAGTCTTTACCAGCCGCAGTAGCCCAGTGGCTATGGCATTGCACTGCTGAGCTCGAGGATACGGGTTCAAATCTGACTGCAGTGGCCACATTTTGATGGGACCAAAATGCAAAACGCCCGTTAAAGAAACCCAGGTGGTCAAATTAACCTGGAGTCACCCTCTACGTCATACATTGTGGGGGCTCAAACGTGCTTTTGGGACAACCAAACGACAACACAGTAGTGCAGACAGTCACAAGAACACTTATTGCGTCTTTTATACAGCAATCTAGCTAGCCAAATTATTACCAATATAACATGCCGATGGGTGCATGACAAATCGAGGGTCTCGACTCACGACGACTGGATAGCGGGCGAATATATTCACCCCCATGTTGGACACCAGTGCCTAATCGTTCGTGTGTACGGTCACGCGAATGGTGGCACGTTCAAACGATCGTGTTGGTCTATCCGGGGGCATTGCTCACAAGCCTTTCGCAAGATGGTCCCACGAATGGCCGGCGAGCGCGCGGAACATCCACGCAGCTAGCCGACCCCAAGCCAAAGAGAACAGGCTATACCTTTTTGCACCCGAGTAATCCCACCATCAGGTGGTGTTTGCAGCACAACACTCGCACCATCTCTTGTACTAGTCTGCAACTGCATTGACTGCCGCCGGTGCAAAGCCACGCGGCAAAGCCAGATTACAGGAGGCGCAAGCCATGCAGGGAAAACAGCATCAGGGCACCCCTATCGTGTTTACAAGCTCCTATATCTATACTATACTATACTACACTATACAAGCCCCCTATAGCTACCCTCAGCACTTGAAAGTCATCCCCACATCCCCCCCAACCTTAAATCACTATGCACTCCAGCAAAACATTCTACACGGTCTTAACATCAACACGTGCTTCGTGTTGGATGTGGTGGCGTGGGTGTGACCGCACCAAGGATGTGACCATGCATTCTTGTCCATAACCTGTGCGCCGACTATGTATCTGGAGTACATCACTGACGTTCGTTAGTCACAGCAGCTGCTCTGCAGACTCAGCGACATGATTCCAAGCCAGGATTCCAGAAATGGCAGCGTAGTAGTCAGCACAAGCAAACGTCTCTCGTGCCGACATGCCCTGCTGGCAAGAGCCGCAGTAGCTGTTGGTAACTGCTGGCTTTTGTCCCAGCAGCCTAGGGTTGCCAGGCGGACACAGTTGGCTGCTGAAATCGCTGCGCCTGGCCGGCCGCAGGCATCTCCGTTGCCTGGTCTGGCCTGACCGTTGTACTGGGCAGCTGACAGAAAACGAGGGATAACTCCGTTCACGCTGCATGCTTAACGTGCTCGACAAACACCAAGGGAGGGCCATTCTGCATGCGCATCGCCCACTTGGTGCGATGTGCAATTTGGCTACAAAATATCAGGCGACTACTCAGATGCTAAGTTCACGTGAACAAAGCTCGCTTTCTTATGTCGAACCAGTAATTTCAATTCGTGCGAGGTGGACTAGAATGAGGGAAGCAAAGTGCGACACCTCAGCGCCATGGTTCACCAGATTGTGTCCCTCCACATGCGACACGCAACTCCGAAAAGCCTTAGGCGTAATGAGTTGCTACCATGGCAACAACCAGTATCCAAAAACAACACCCAAGATGGGTGCAGAATAGGCAGCCACGAGGACACATCAGCTCTATGAGGTGGTCCTACTCCGCTCGGTGTAAACAGTATCCAAATGGACGGCGCCTACCGTCCCAGACTGTGTTGGAGGTCTCGGTGCCAGGCTGCAATACCGGACAGCCCATAGCGGCAACTGTGGTCCGCAGCCACCCAGCTCCCGGAGTCAAAGGAGTTAGAAGGTCATATTAACATAATAAACTCGGACCACCCACGAGGCTTCCATACTCACTCACTTCAGGCTTGCCAATGCTCTGGAGGTGCTAGGCCTTGCTCTACCAGGATGCAGACCATGTGACCCTCATACCAAGGAATGTTGCTTAAAAACACTTGCAAAAAGGCTTAGCATGTTGAAAAGTTAAAACATGCTACAGCAGCCATCACCTCGCTCAAGAAAACACGCCGTCGATGCTACCAACCAAAATCAACACTAGGCCTACGCATCAGTTCAAACAAAAGTTGACTTGAACCAAACAAAACTGTCAAAAGTATCGTTAGATGCCTGAAAAGCTTCACGTTGGACAGCCAGGTCTGAGGTCTTGAATGTGCTCGTGGGACAAACAAGGGACAAGACAGTACTGCAGACTATCACAAGGGTATTTATTGCACCTTTTATACGTCTATCTAGCCAGCCGAATCATTACTAATGAAACATGCCGATGGGCTCTCGACAAATCTCGGAAGTCTGTCTCACTGTGACGGGATAGCGAGCGAATATGTTCACCCCTATGTTGGACACTAATGCCTAATCGCCCACGTGTACAGTCACATGAACGGCGGCACGTTCAGACAATTGTATTTGTCCATTCCGGTGTCTCGCTCATAAGCCTTTCGCAGGACAGTCCCGCAAACGGCTGGCAAGCGCACGAAACGTCCACGCAGCTAGCCAACCCCAAGCAAGTGAGCAACAGGCACCTTTTAGCACCTGAGTAACCCCACCGTTAGTTGCTGTTAGCAGCGCAGTGCTCATGCTATCTCTCATGCTAGTCTGCAACTCCACTGACCGCCGCCGGTGCGAAGGCAGGCGATGAAGCCAGACTACAGGATGCACAAGCTGTGTGGGTAAAATGATATCAGGGGATGCTTAAAAGTTGGGCGTCTTCGCAACCTCATAATCAGGTCGTGGTTGTGGCACATAAAACCCCCCAAATCTATTTTTTTTTTCCACCTAATCCCTGCTATTGCAATGCTGTAGTAAGTACAGCTGTTCTTTGAAGTTGCAACTTCAAATTTGCGTCTTTCTGTAAGAGTTGGGACATCTCTGAATAGTATGCCCTCCAACCAGCTTTATGTCTATCATCAACTGTTTCTACTAAAATAGTGTCTCACATGCCTTTTTTCTTACGGCATTATAAACACTTATTATTATTAAAATGAGAGTATGTATTTATGGTGCATATTTATGCAAAATTTTGACTGTGCCAACGATTGGTCACTGATATTGGAGGAAAAACAATGTCCTCAGTAACTTTGTCCACAGATTTTGATTGTATGGTTCTGTTTTGTTTGCTACTTCTCTATAAATGTATTTGTGGGGAAACTTAGGTTGAAGGCATGTTTTGCAATAACAAAGCCTTGTTCTAAATGCTTAATTACAAGAAAGCTTATATAGTTTCATCTCCATGTCCATGTTTTACGCTGAGCCACATTCGAGCCAAGCCGAGCTTTCCGTATTCACTGGTATTCCCTTGTCCTTGCAGTGCTTCTTGAATAAACTCGCTTGAACAGTAGTATCATGTTTCCCTCTTGATAGTACAGTAGGAAACTCTGTGGGGTGCATGTGGTTGTTATGGCAAAAGGAAGGCACTTTGTAAAAGATGCCCTACCTAATAGAACAGCAAATGCTGTAGCCTGGGGATCTCATTTTGATAGCGAAACGCTGTTGATTCATTTCATTACTTCTATGTTCTACATCTTTCCGTGACGACTGTCGCTGACTTTGGGATCATCCCATTTCATTGCCTGTGGCAATGCAAAGGATGGGAAGATAATGTGTGCATTGATCAAAATTCTTTGCTGAATTTATTGCACTTTAACTTGGAAGCAAAAGAAAAAAAGGATGTTGACCAAGTTATACAGGAAAAGAGACTATAAACGTGTAATATCTGTTTTTAGCCAGCTCATTCAGCTAGATTGCAGTGAAACCAAGCGATCTGAGAGGTGCTTTGCAAGCAGCTAATGGTAGGTGTCACACAATATTGCACATAACTGAAAAAGATTTCACAGGAAGATAAAAGTTGTTTCATGTGCCATAGTCTCCTATATACACTCTGTGCCTGCTGGATCATTAACAAACCAAGGAAAAGCAGCTGTCATTGGAACTGTGGTGCTGGCGCCACTTACGTAGGGTTGTCTTGAGTGCACTTTCTACATTTTTGGTGCTCATTGCTGACAAGAAAAAAAAAGAGAAAAGAATGGACATCATTCAAAGATTGGTAGTGGCCAAAGGAAATATGAATTTTTTTGTCTAATGTTGCTTTTCAAAATGAAGTCATCTGCTACATCAGCTACCACCACACACGAACACTGTTGTTTCTAGAGCACAGACAAGTCTTTCCCTTTACCATCAATAGTCTTAGGGTGCTGGCAAGGTTTTATCATTACCCTGCCCGAAATACCATGACTCTTGCCCTACATAAGTGGCGCCTCCGTAAACGGCAGCAGTTATTGGGTGATTCAGCAGGCACAGAATATGTACAGGAGGCCTCTACATGACTGTTTGAGTGTGGTCTGTGGCACTGTTGGAACTCCTTGGTGGTGGGTGTCCTCTCTCTCTCTCTCTCTCTCTTTCTCCTTCTCCTTGGTGGCTGCTTGGCAGGTGTGCCCTCACTGGCCCAACTGCAGCAGGTTTTGCCACCCATGGTGGGCAGCAGCCAGGAGTCTCTGCCGTCAGCAGCAGCAGCCGCCGCAGCAGTCGCCGGTCAGTGAGCTCTCTGCTGCCACCGCCACTGTACTTGTGGACAACTTTCTGTGGCGCTTGCCGTGGTGGCTCAGTGGCTATGGTGTTCTGCTGCTCAGCGCATGGCCGCGTGTTCAATTCCCAGCCATGGCAGCTGCATTTTGATGGGGGCGGAAAGCAAGCACACTTCAAATTAATTGAGAGCTGACCCCCACTACAGAGTCTCTAATAGCCTCTCTGTTGTATTGTGATGTGATTAACTCCACGATTAGTTAAGCCTACACGAAGAACCTGAGAACCATGCAATGGGCTTGTAGCAGATATTTGCTAGAAAACTAGTGGCTTCCAGTGGCATCCTAATTAAAAAAAAAAGCTTAAGTATATGAGCATGCACATCATATAAAATTTTTAAAAATCTTTTCATGGAATTTAACGTTCAAAAGCAACACTGAGCTATTAGGGTTGCCATAGTGGAAGGGCTCCAAATTAATTTTGACCAACTGGGGTTCGTTAATGTGAACTTAAATCAAAGTACATGAGCTATTTTGCATTGAGCCTCCATCAAAATGCAACCGCTACATTTGGGAAACAAACCCGCTACCTGGTGCCCAGCAGCAGAGCACCCCAGGTGGTTGAAGTTAATCTTCAAGCAGTCATCCTTGTCGGCTCATCTTCGTGTGCTTTCGCTCCCACTCAAAGCATACAGTATGGGGCGCGATAGGATCTGATCGCACTTGGGCTTTGTGCACAACATGCTACTGCTCTGTTTTGGCTTGTGGGGCATGCGATTTTAGAGGTGCTTTCGCAAGCAGCAGCTTTTAATTTGACCATCTGCATCCACAAAAGTTTTCGTTTATTGTCTCCATATTCCTTCGAGATGGAAATAAAATATCGTTTTACAGTCGAACCCACTAATCCCAGATATAACAATCTATCCAATATAACGACCACATTTGAGCGAATTTACAATTTTCTGACCCTGCCTATTGAAACTGCTTCTAGATATAACGGACATGTTTAAATCGCCGTACTGTTATATAATAAATTCTTCGAGCCGAGTCACGGTAAAATGAGAGCTCACGCGAAGTACCAAAGCACAGAAGTGCGACAAAACTGGACGCACGCAGCGCGCGTCCCCCTAAGTTCAACCACCTCGATGATACGCCCCTCGAGATAAGTGAGTGACTGCTGTGGACGGATTTCGAAAGCCGTGAGGAAGGTCACTCGATTACATGCCATGAGTTGAGGCTTACAACATAAACAGCATATCCTGGAGTGCGCATTGGCATTTGCGCCGGTGCAGTATCAGATGCCACGGTGGTAGCACTCTTGTTTTTGTGCGATTGTCTGTGCCACACCACGTGCATTATGCCTATTTCAATGATTTGGAACAACTATCTACGTCCTCCCACCATGGGATCCACACTGCACCACGTGCTGCCGCCATGTAATGTTGCAAAGGGCGGGTGGATCAGAAGATCATGGTTCAGCAACACTTCGTTTACATGTTGCCGACTGCTGATAATGGTTCGCAGTGACGTTCCACCTTTCGAACATCGAATTTTTTTCACCCAAAGTTACATAGATAACTTCATTTTACAGCTCTTGTGTGACTGACGTGCTGTCTAATACCGAGGCCACTGTGTCCGAGACCTTCACAGAATGGTGGCATGCTGCAGTAGTTTCCAAAGTTTACACTTACGTCCAACTAGAATGCTTCGCTCTCTTGTGCAGAATACAGCCATGTCTCGCTGGTAGTAAAATATATCACTAGTTCTAGTTTTTAAAGAGTCGATTTTGGTCTTTAGATAGACATTTCTAATGGAAATTTGCAACTAGGTGCAGGGACGTACCGGGAACAAAAATAACACTTGTAATTTGGTTTTCAGACCACAAAGGGCTCCGGAATTGTAACTGCTGACGCCAGCTTTAGTGCGGTTAATATAACGAACTACTGATATAACGACCACTTTTTGTAGAACAATCGAGTTCATTATAGACGGGTTCAACTGTATTGAAGTCAGATGTGAAAACACTTCATGATACTGTATTGAGGTTATAAATACATGGTGTTTTATGAATAAGTTATAAAAAATAAAGAAGTTCTTCATTACATTACATAACAAAAGTACTTCATTATATGGAGAATCTTGTTATAGTGAAGCTTGGTATATTGAGCTTTAACTGTACAAGCTGTATTTGTTAAGTATTCATTTTATAATTTCACTTGCCTCTTCTGTGTTTTTGGCAAAAAACATTGTCACAAATAGGGTGCTGTCAAAATATGCCACACTATTTGGCACAGTGACGTGTGCAGAAGCTGCTGTGCCCCTGTAACTATCCCTTCATTGCCACCGAAAGTTGTCCACGAGTACATATCTTCCTCCCTCTGCTTCCTCTCTTTCACCTCCTCTGTTACCACAGCTCACCGCTTCCGCCACTTCTTCTATGTTACTGTATACAGCTGTTCAACTGCCGCACAGCACATGACCCTTTTGCATAGCTCTCTATAGCCCACCCAGAAAAGTCTACAGAGGGTATTGCCATGTGGCAGACAGTGCAGACGTCATGCATGGTGGGGCCTCTGAGATAGGGTGTGCACTCCAAGGCAGTGTTTCTAGGCTGCTGTGAGTTTGCAGACTCCACTTTGGAGTTTGCAACAATGACCATTCTTCCATTGCTTGGTACATCAGCCATGAGGTTCACTGCATGCTACACTGTGTGCCGCTACACGGTAAACAGTGAAGGGGGCCTGAAGCATGTTATAGCCTTTGAGATCAACATCTGCTGACCAAACAAGCCTTTTTCATGGCCTCCCATCGTGGGGCACTGCGGCTTCAACCATGGCAACTTGCCGCGATGCTCTCCATCATTGGATGATTACCATGTAAGATTTTTCCATTGTATGCTGCATCACAGTGCACCTGGCTCTCCCGCTAGCCATGCATGGAAGTTAATCAATTGACATTAATCAAGAAGGGTTCTCAGTCCTAGCAGCCAAACTCTCTTCTTGCAGTCTCTCTTATCCCTTCATTGTCTACCATGTGGTGTAACAGCCGACAGAATTTTCAGGTGATTAACTGAAAGGAAATAGAATATGTGAAGGTCACTCAACAGCAAAGCTCTGATGGACACTGCTCATAGCCTTTTAACCTGTGCCCCACAGAGCATGACAGATGTGCATAACTGTTCCTCTGAAGTCTGGATTCTCGAAAAAGGGAGTGACAAAGATAAGCATTAATCCTTTGTCGGTTTATCGCATATAGGTCATTGGCCATGTTACACTAAGCATGCTAGTTCTCAACATGTTGCCAAGGGTAGGCAGCAGAGGGCTCAGTCAATCTTTTTGAGTGATACATCTGGAAATGCCATTTTTCATTGGCTCCTTTAGCGCTGCTGAATAGTTCATATGTTTGCCTGAGGGAGGCAGTAATGATGTCCATGCCCAGACACATTCCCTGTTTCCAGCTTCCTTAGCAAGCCTCACATAAATAAATTGTATTGCAACTAGTTTGTTCATTTCACTATTTGTCATATTTAGCTGTTTCAGCCAGTCTAGTAACCCTCTGCTGCTTCCAGGCTTGATAATTGCCCTGACTGTGTTTGGGTTCGCAAATTTACAGCAACGCTGTTAAAGGCCAACTGCTATGTAGTTTCAGTTTTTTATTTATTTATTTATTCAAAATAACTTACAGGCCCGAAGAATGGGCATTGGGTAAGGGGAAAAAATTTTACACAGTATATAGAGCAAACAATTATACAATATTGTACAATGCTTTGTTAATAATAATACAACGAAGAGTCAAGTTTACACAGACTCTAAAATTCTAAAAAAAAAAAAAAAAAGTTGGCCTTGGCCAATCTTGGCAAAGCTGCAGAGCTGGTAATTGTACAGCTTTTTGTTAGCAGTCTTTAAACAGCATCCAAGAAAACGATGCATGCACCTGGTAGTGTCGCGATGACACTACCAGGTGCAGCAAATCCCAGCATGCCACGTCCAAGATATTTTTTCAATGCGCCGCAGGCATCAGGCACATGGGCTGGTTCGCATAACCATGCCTTAAAAACCACAGAGGTCAATCACCAAACCGTAGTCTGACTTAAAGAAGGCTTGTTACTACCGCGGTATACATGCTACACAGCAGCATGGCCTCCAAAGTTGCGGAAGTCACCCCGAGGAGATGTGCGTAATGTGATGTCACATCCAGCAAGCATTGACGGCATTTTTTTTTTTTTTGTTTTGTTTTGTTTCAGTTTCACTGTCCAAAACAGCTATTTTCGCAAGCTTTTCGTGATGCTTCCGTGCATATTTCAAACGTCAAATTTTGCACGGGTGCTCCTATATATCTATACATTATCTTAAACTAGGCTTTTTATGCAGTCCAAAATTTCGCTGCAGTTTGCCTTTAAAAGGTAGCTTTAACTCGGCTGCTCCTATCTAAATACATGTAAAAGGAGAATTAGTTTTTCTCGACCACTACTGCACCAAATTTGACGAGGTTTGTTGCATTTAAAAGAAAAACTTAAAATCTAGGGACTGTTGGTTTCAAATATTTGATTAAAAATTGGCAAAAATAAAAAATTTTCAGAAAACGAAACTGTCAAGTTTACAACTCTGTAACTCGGCAAGGAAAAATGATAGCACAATTCTGTGCATTTCATCCAACAGTACATCTAAAGCGGACAAAATTGATCTGTTATACATGACCCTCAAAAAATTTACTAATATGGAAATAAAGCTTTTGCAGAACCCTTGTACTGTATATAGTGTAACCAATTCACGTAAGATATAAATTGACATATCGAGTTTGTCCGCTTTGAATGTTCTAATGGATGCCGTTTACAGAACCGCGATAGCTGTTCTTGATACAGAAATGTCTTGTAAACTTTGTGCTTCTACTTTTTTCAAACTTGCGATTTCTTGAAGATCTTAACAAAATTCAGGCTGTAAATCGAAATTCCGCTTCCAACAGTCGCTAGAATTTAACTTTGCCGCTCAAATGCAACAAATTTCATTAAAATTGGTCAAGGGGTTATCTCAGAAAAATGTCTTTTTGTGTTTTACATGTATTTGAATAGGCCGCATCGTAGTTGGCCCCGAGCTAAAGCTTCCTCTTAAGGGGAGTTTTGCAGGTGTTTTTCTACAGCGAAGGCAGGCTTGCTTGCGACCTGCTCCAAAGACCCACATTTTTTTCTTCGAAATGCAATTATCGGTAATTGTAAAATAAATGTTACCCTGTACACACCTCACATAAATAGACAATACCTTCATTGTGCAGCTTTTTTTTAGCCAGTCATCCGTAATTTTTGTTTCTCACATCGTATTTTACCAGCTCCACATTGGAAGTCAACTAGGAGTTTGTACAGCTGCAATGGTAAACATAGCGGCACAGTCTGCATGGGAGCCCCAAAGTGGCTGTATGACTAGGGCCTCAGTGAGAGCTTGCAGGTGATATCGGTAATGAATGATCTCTAAGAGCCAGTAAATACTAGACCCCTAGTACTTCCGACAAAAGGTGTGAGAACTCGCTAATACAGCTTCACTGTCTTTGATGTATCAGTTGCTTAAATTGGCATTCATCTGCAAAGAATGTTTTTCTTTATGACAACCATAGCTTATTTTTGGGTGTCCTTCTCCTCCTGCAGAGCCGTACAACCCAGAAGCTCCAGGCATGGAGCGTCCCCTGAGAGTGGGGCCGCCCCCTTTCTGGGGCCCACCACCAGTCTTCCATGCAGCCAGGGCCCCCCACAGGGAGCTGATTGGAGTGCCAACCGTGCCCCCTTCGCAGGGTGAGCACTCTGTAACTTGGAAGCTGCTCTTGCATGTTGCAGAAAGTCACAAAGGAACATATAAGAAGAGTGATTGGAAAAAGGAGTGTTAGTGGTTCTTGGCAAATATGACACAGATCTCCCAGAACATGGCCTTCAATAGCTACAGTGTACTGAAGCAGCTGCAGATCTTGGAGGTCATGCCTAGCTGTTGCACTGGCTCTCTGCATTACTTCCGGCGAGCGATTACAGTGGCAGTTATATAGTTCTTTCTTTTGTTTTTTTTTATTTATTTCTGTTCGTTAAGGCGTCAAAGACATCCATTTTCTAGCTTTCCGTGTCGCATCCATTCATATGTAAAACAAGAAGTTATTTAGAGAGGCTGCTTTATAGGTTCTACATTCTCTCAAACATTGTGTAAAGGCCGCACTTTTTTTTTTTTCACAATTTTGACGAGGTGCGGCTCTTAAAGTGGGATTGAACCTTTTGGTGAAAACGGTGCTGGCGTAGCCGGTGACTTGGGCATGCCCTGGATCCCCTGATTTACCATTGCATTAGAAGTAAACATGCAGCTCTCGCCATCTAGTAGCAGCACATAGAAGTATGCAGCGCACAAAAATTCACCGACGCACGCGAAGCATCAGGGCACCAAACATGATGGCTTCTGCATTTGAATTCTTTTTTCCGGATTTTAAGATGCCAAGTAAGGGGTGTAAGTAAGTAAGTTACGCAAGTCTACACAGTACGCTTTTTTATGCAGTAGAAATTTTTTTTTGCAGTGAACTTTGAACAGTGGTGCCTAGACTCTGCTTTGGTGTATCTTTATGTACAATTTTTTCCCAAATGGGCCTTAAACAGTGTGTGTAGTGTAGTTAATGATTCCTTCTAGTTCACGGTAATTAATACAGTCAACGACCGATTTTTCGGACATGCCCGACAATTTGACACCTTTGTGTCACCGCCACGTACCCTTAGAGCCAAGGTATAAGAACACCTGAAATTTCGGACACATTAACCCTTTGCCGTCCGATTTTCCAAACCTTTTGCCATTACCATGGGTCCGAAACGCAATTAGTCAAAGCCACTACCACCACCATTTTAATTATGTCGCAGCCTTGAACTGGCATTCTCACACGCTGATCTGCTGGCAGCCGTTGCCATCACCATGGCAACACTAGGCCTAGCTGTTTTGACGTTTGCTACCAGACTTCCTGCTGTTCGCTGCCATGTTTTTGATTGAAAGAATTCACTGCTTTCGGCAATGGCACCGACTCCGCCTTTGTAATCCACGCCAGTGGCTTTAAAGCTCGGAGAGCGTGTGAGCTTCGTGTCAATACAGCAGTGTTAAGCATTGGAACATGTGCAATGTATTGCGGTGAAGCATAGCAAGACTAGAAAGATGCAACTATCACGGCACACGATATGTGTCCCTTAATTATGCACGCATGCACCTGCCATCTCCTGTCACAGTACAACCATCGATATGCCTAATAAGTGTACCGGCAAGCCTTCAGAGCTGTTTTGTACGTGCCTGTGGCAATTTGAGCCCTTGGGGGGGGGGGGGGCAGTAAAAGGCATGTATTTTTTTAGATCTTTTCACGGCCTCTAGGGAGTTCGAAAAATGAGATTTTGACTGTATAATTGCGTTGTTTACAAGATGGATGTATAGGTTCAGTTTCATTAAAGGCACTTTTTCATCTAATCACTGTGGAGGTATGCTTAGGATTGTCTCTACTGTAACATTACTGCTTGCAATAGTGAACATGGAGCTCTCTTTTGTAGTAATGCCGATATTAGGCTAAAAAATAAATATGCTTGCACTAGAATTCTTTATCATTACTGTTGGTGATCTATGGCTGTTATGAGTCTCCTTGCTTTGTCTTTCTTTTTTTCAGCTCTTTGAGGTTTTTCTGTATTTTTTCATGGGCCCTATTCTTGGCCAAGCATGTGGGCAGTGTGTGTCATGCTGAATGCCATTGTTTTGTTCCTTTTTGTTATTGCACCTTGATAGGGATAAGAAAAAAAAAAGCAAATGTAGTTTAGACTGATAAAGTGTTTTTTCAATACTCTATTTTTGTTAGTTTTGCAGGAGGTTGTGATTACTGAAGAATAACCCCCGTATTCATAAATGCACCTAAACTTGAAGCCCATGCTTGACTTGATATAAATGAAGCCTGGTGGAAATGCACCCAATGGGCTCATTGCGTTTCCTCTGGGGTGTTCATGACGGGCGTCATTTAAATCAAGTCAAGCATGGGTTTCAAGTTAAGATGCATTTCTGAATACGGGGGTAAGTCCAAACTTTCCCCCCTCTCCCCTTCCTGATGCCTGAACCCTAGGATTGGTATGTCAGTGTGAAGTCATGGAATCAAGCCTCCTCTTATAGTGAAGGTGTCTTTTCTTGGTATTGTACAGGCATAATTTTCTAGTGAAGCTCAACCAATTTTTCTCTTTAGTGTCCCTTAACAGTGATAACCATGGCAACATTGACCTCGCTGCAGCTGATTTGAGTCAGCCTCCGCCACCACCTCCGCCCGGGCGCACTGTTCTCGGTCCGCCAATGGGTCCTCCTCCTCCAGGCCTTGGGCCTACGGAGGAAGGGGGCGCGCTGTCCGCTGCCCCTCCCCCTCCGTTGCCCCAGGGTCCGCCGCCACCCATGCGAGGACCGCCCCCACCACCGCCCCACCATCATCATCCTCATCACCCTGGTGGCTCGCAGGGAGGACCACGCTATGGAAGGGGGTCAGTAGTCAACTTCCTCTTATGTTGTGCAACATTTTTTGCAACCATCGAAAGGGGAAAGTTGAGCAGAAGCTCACTTTATTTCATTTATGCAATTCTGTAGACCAGCACAGGTCCAACCTAGAGAAGGAAACATACATGCAGTATAGACACTATGGCACTGAAGAAAAAGAAAGAAAATTACGCTGCTGAGCTGAAGTTGTGAGTTTGATCTTGGCCATAGCAGCCACAATTCAATAGAGATGTCGTAAATGAACACTTATATACTTAGATTTAGGTGCATGTTACTGAACACCAGGTGGTCAAAATCAATCCCTCACTACAGCATGCCTCATATTTGATCGTGGTTTTGGCACCTAAAACCTCCGTCATTCTTATTTTTTTTCCAGAATGGCAGTAATACAGAATGTCAATACAATTTCAACATTGAACTATTGACACAGCAGGTCTCTGAAGCGCAAATTTTTCTGGAAGTAAATTGCCGTCGGAGATTGACTTAGCAAGTGGAAAGATCCATTTTTCTTTTCCAAACAATTACTTTCTAACAAAAAAAAAAAAAAAGCGTGGCAGTTGAAGCATGAGTTGTGGATTTGGTGATTGCTGTACTTCAATTGGTCGGCGGAGGTTGGCGAAGAAGTTTACATTTGATGTTGCACGCTTGTGTTGTAAACAGGGTGCTTGTTCTCTTTTGCCATGTGTGCTGTTTTTGTTGGCATTGGTATAAAAGCATGGAGAAGGTACATTTGGCTGCAACCAGAGAGTACAGGGAGCTGCTCTATAAGCATAGCCGGTTTGTTGCGACGTTATGGATAGCGACGTCATGGCCTCTTGGCGTGTTTTCCCCTTCATGTCTGCAACCATGTCTGCTACGTTGCTCTGGGCAGGGTTCATTGTGTTCCTCGAAACATTTGGAAATGCTTGAATATCAAAGTGCGGCACTCAAGGCCTTGAAAATGTCATGAAAATTTCGTGACGTGCTTAAAAATTCTTGAATTTCGTTTTACAAAGCTTAACTAATTTTGTTCAGACGTCTGGCCACTCAGCTTGATTCAGAAGTTAAGCCAGTGTTTGCGGAGGTTTGATTCTGAGCCTCTCATAGGTACCCTTTCTTTTGTGTTCATTAAAACATTTTAAAAAGAAAAGAAAGAAAAGTTTTCTCATTGTCTCAAAAATGAGACTATGTCTAGAATAGCGCACATGCATGTGTTTCTTTCTCTTTCATTTTTCTTTGTCTTTTTTTTTCTTACATAGCTGTTATTGGGTGCTTGAGTATAATGCTGCTTGTGCTTTTACTGACAATTGCAGAAATCAGTGCTCTAATGAGCTCTATGCAGCATTTGAAGTAGCTATGTGAAGCCATGCTCTTTATGGTCTCTTTCTGAAACAGGGGAATGCACGGCAGTGGTGGGCGGGGTCGCATGGACTACGGTCGTGGTGGCATCAACAACCGGGCAGCTAACCACTACGACCGCTGCGAGCTTGAAGTGCGCAAGGTGCCACGAGCTCTCAACACAATCACTCAACTGAACAACCACTTCTCACGCTTTGGAAACATAGTGAACCTTCAGGTGCGCCATGCTCTGCGTTTTATTGAGTTAAAGCTCTTGAAAACAAAGTTGTGGCGTGATGCATAGAGTTTCCTATGAAAATTAGTGGAGGGAACTTGAGCACTGTGATTGCTCAGCTACACTATGAATAATGGGTACTACAGTAAAACCTTGCTAATTCGACCATTGTTAACTAGGGAAATCAGATAATGCAGACTCGTTCTTTGGTCTCGGCAAGCGTGTGCATTATTCAATGCAATCAAACTCCCGTTAAGGGGGGACCCTGCGCCTGAAAACTTTTGTTTTAATTCTTGATCTATTTTGATGAAACTTGCTGAGTTCATGTATTTCAATGTGCTAGTTTTAAATATACATCCAGTTTTCTTGCAGAGTAAATAACTTTCCAGAAATTGAAGGAATTCAGCTTTATAGCATAATTTGCTTGAAGGTGAGCTATCTCCCAAGCTTTGCATGGCATAATAAATATCGACATACGAAAGTGATGCGGGAATAACTAAGAGTGCAAATAAGCAAGTATAATCAGCAGCCACTCGGTATAATTCATGGTCGTTTGGCCATTGCTGATCGACCACATTACATGCGCTGCGAGTATGTTCACTTCAAAAGGATTACACATTTTCTGGCGCTCAATTCTCCTTGAGCTCCATCCCGACGCAACTTCACCGCAGATCTCACAAACCACAGTCAGTTTAGTAGCAAGACCATAATCCTGATCGCTCCGCACCAGCTGCACAGAACCACCGCAAGTATTGCACGAGAAAACACCGAGAAGATTGTTCACTGCTGCAAGTCCCGATGACAATGTATGGAGTAGCAGGCTTCGTGACCGAAGCTGTTGTACTATCGGCAGTCGAATCTTCAACAAAACGCCAAATCTTTCGCTCTGTGGCCGTCGTAGATGCAGTATTGTCAAGCATAGCTTTCTCATGTGCTCTTATCTTATCCACTTCCTCTTCAGTTACGACAGCAGTGTTTAATTCTTACGTAAGTGTAATCGGCATGTGGATATGCGTGATTCGGCAATGCAGTTGAGGCATCGGCATTTGGCGGCGGCACGACTTCACTGGTGAGCTGCCGGGTATCCTGTGCCGACTGCGACGACGGACCCGCTTTTGGAAGTTTATTGTGTCTCGTACATTTCCAAAGATTTCGTACAATTCACAGAACAAAACTTGGTTGGACCTCCAGCATATCCAGCGTTGCAGTTGCGAGATTAAGACAAAATGGCAGCTGTTTTCGTCGTTTGAGTGCTCGTGGTGCTTGGGGCCAATCATGACTCGTCATCTTGGTCACATTATCAAACTGGCCAATAATAGCGTGCGCCGCGAATGTGTTTTTCTGTTGTTTTTTTCGTGACCGCAGCACCGGCAATGTTGCCAACCGACGAATAAAGAAAGCCAGAAACATGAGCTTTTGAATGATGCCTAACTGGTGCTGGCAGAGCGCGTAGTTATCGAGTTATGCACGGCGAAAATCGGGCATGATTTGTCCCCACTTTAAAGGGCAACGCTTGTGGATTCGCATCTTTAGATCACGATAACGGAAGAACTATGAGGTATTTTGTAACCAAATTTCGGAGATAGGCGCGAAAACTCGTCAGGAACGCGTAAAGTAAAAATTGGAAAATTCGAATTTTAGGCCGATTTTCGGTCCCAAATACCCGGGTCCCCCCTTAATTCGGACGTATTTGGCTGCACATCGGTAAATTCTGACAACTCTCAGAGCTCGGCGAGTGCGGCATGCTGCGAGTGTGCAATGCAAAAGAGCAAGAACTTCGATAGCGTCCAACTAAATTGAACCAGTGGAGTTAGCATCGCATCAGCAGAAATCATACATGAATGACAGCAATGCTTGCGACATTTGTTGCAAACTGTGTGCTATTTTGTTGTGACTCGGTGTGCGCAATGGCTGCTTGTCTTCAGAACTGCAAGGTCACCGTCCATGGTCACGTCCATAGCGGCTGCTGTTTCTTTTGCAGCAGTTGCAGCAAACATTACCGTATTTACTTGCATAGTGATCGCACTCGCGTAATAATCGCACCCCTGAAGTTTGTAGTCAAAATTCGATTTTTGTTCTTTCCCGTGTAATGATCGCACCCTGAACTTGCCGCAGCAATATGTCGTGTGCCAAATCTGGCTAATGATGATCGCACTTACCATCTGTCAAATTCTGTCGAATGCTACGCATACGACTCTTCAAGACGTACAAAGCGGTCTGCACGCACCAAACATTCTTAAGCAGATGCCCCATTTCATTCCTTTCATCACTTTCCGCACTTCCATGAAAGAAAAGCTACAACCAAACTTGCCTTGGCTTTATTATTTGTAGGCTTTATAATGGTTGTGGCCAACAACAATAATAACAAAGGTGTTTTTCGATTCTTCTCGTCTGCACTCGTGGGTACACAACGAATCGCGAGTGGAAACAATAGTAGCCACGTTTACACTGATACGTTAGAAGTGTACCCTATTCATACGCCGACGCTTGTAACACCGCTAAGATATTCGCCCACCCTTAGTGAAAACGTGCCGTATTAGGATAGTAGTGAAGACAAATGCTGCAGTTTCCGCAGCTGCCCGCCATGTGTTTCTGTGTCACTGGCAGCTAAGCGCGCCCATCTCCGTTTCTGTCCCCTCAAAGTGGACGTGGCTACGTTATTGCCGCAAACTTGCCGATATTAACGATATTATTCATTACTGGTACGGAAGAAACTGTTTCAATGCGCGTAATGTACTCACGAGAAGAAAAAAGATCTCGTTCGGCGCATTCGGCTTGCCCTGCCGGTCGCCATTTTTGTTTTTGTGTCCTGCACTGTTACAGTGGCATACGTCTGTTTGTTGACCTGGTGTCATCCCGCAGCAAACGCGGGATGAAAAAACTTTTTTTTCCTTTCGCGGGAAATTTAACCCGCGTAAGGATCGCACCCCTGAATTTGCATCAATTTTTTTTACAAGAAAGTGCGTTCATTATCCGAGTAAATGCGGTAGTTTCTCTACGACTCACTAAGCACGTCGACCTCGTGCCTTCATAACTGTGTAGTCACCATTTATGATAGCAGTTTTGTCCACAGTGGTTGCAGCAAACAGTATTTTCATTTTGACTCAGTGCGCTCGTTGGCCGTGTCTGTTCAAACCGCAAGGTCACCATCTATGATCGCATTGATAGTGGCCGCGGTTTCGTCCGCAGCGGTTGCGGCAAACAGTATTTTCGTTTTGACTCAGTGCAAAGCTATCGAGGATAAAGAGCACCAGCTACATCACGATGGTCGGACAATCTGTTGGAAACCAGCTCACTGGTGAAAAAATAATCAGGATGTGCACACGGTAGTGAAAAGCGTGTCTCAGATAAAGACGTGTTCCGCGTCCGCGCTGCGAAGGAAGTTACGAGGACTTCACCGCTGTAAGGTCAAATCAGCCATGAGATCACGAGAATTGCAGCTTCTCACTGCTTTTGTGCAAAAAGGGGGGGGGGATTTGCTAATTCATTCAGTAAATTTGTTTGTTTCCTTATTACCCTCGGTAATTCTACATTTGGTTAATTCGGACCTCTTGTTCAGCCCCATGAAATCCAGATTAACGTGGTTTTACCGCACGTGGCTTTGTCTGGTATTCGTGATTGTGTCCTGAGATGTTCTTGTGGTCGTACTTATCCTTTATCAGCATAAATTTCCAAGCCGTCATATTTTTCTAATGCATGAATGAAGCCAAGAAAACTCCGCTCATCTGCATAATTATTGCAAACGTTGCATTAATAATGCAGTATATCAACCCACCGTGGTAGCGCAGTGGCTATAGTATTCCTGACCGTCGAGGTCACTGGTTCGATGCCGGCTGCTGCAACCACATTTCGATGAGGTGGAAGTGCAAAAATGCATCATTGACTTAAATTTAGGTTCACATTAAAGTACCATACTTGGTAAAAAAATTTGTCTAGAGTATATCACGACAAAGTGCCTCGGGATCAGATTGTGGGTTTGGCACATAAAACCCCACTATTTAATTTTTTAGTGCAGTATTTTGTTGATTATGATCAATTTGCCAAGTGACAGAATCGTTTAACTCTTTCCCTACCATGAGGAAAATAGTTGTTATTTATAGGTTGCGCCAGATCTTTCTTTTTTTTTTTTTTCTGAAGGAACTACTGCACTGAATACTTTATGTAATACATTAACAAAAAGCAGAATTAATGCACTTTTCGGGCATAAAAGTTTGACTAACGAGATATATATCATAAAGAAGATATAAATTGCGAGAATCAAGATTGTGGGATAACACTGAACAAAGTTTGTAAAGACACGTCTTCTATGAAAAATATGTAATGAAAATCTGGGGGGGGGGGGATATACAAAATGTATTGCTGTCTATTAGGCACTATCTCCCAAAAAATCAAAACTTTTCATTGAACTGTTATCCCAGTACAAAAATATAACTGCAAGCAACATCAGCGGCCGCAGCCCGGCATGCCCAACTGTAATGTTGGGCATGCCGGACTGCGGCCGCCGATGTTCTGGGCTGGTTTGCGTTGTCGTTGCTCTCAGAGTCTAAGTCTGATGAAAAGGCAGAATCCCCAGGCTTGCTGCTGGTTGGTCCATCGATAAAATGAGCCGCAGACGCCGCTGAATCGCGAGATCTGTGATCTTTTGAAGTGCGCATGCCGCTTCCTGAGGCAGCCATTCTTGATTCCTACTTTGACGATCGCAAAACTTCGGAACGGGTTCAAAAATTACTGCATCTAGGAAAAAAAATCGAATGGCTTACAAAACAAAAATATAGTTCTCCTGCTTCACGGTCGATGGCGAAGTGTGTCCATGAGCAGCGCAGGAGGTCTCCAAAGCAGCATTTCAAACATTCAGTAGCAGGCTGCCATTTCTGCTTTTTACTTTGATGATCACGAGACTTCAAAGTGCGTTCAAAAATCACCGCCTGGCAAAAAAAAGGAAACTGCTTAGAAAATTAAAATATAGTTCTCCTCCTTCATGTCCGATAGTGCAGTGTGTCCGCGAGCAGCACGGAAGGTCTCGAAAGCGGCGTTTCAAACCATCGTTAGCGGGCTAACAATGCACAATGGGCGTGGTACGAAAAGAGTTAAAGCCATATGAACGAAGTTAAGGCAATCCTATGTATTACCCATCAAGTACAAAGTACTCATGGTACTTGCAGCTCTCATAGACACTAATGTCAGAATTTCCTTGTGTAGTTATTATAGAACATGCAGTGGCATAATGTTTACATTAATGATACACTCATTATTTGCATTGGCTGGAGCAGTAAACAATTTAAACCTTTGTTGTCTGTCAGTGCGATGTAGAAAAAGAAAATAGCTTCCACTTTGCACAACCTTTATGTTCATTAATTTGTTGAACCTGTGTAAGCCACATGGCACCAAGTAGAACATTGTGCACCATTTACTATCAGTAAAAATCAAGATGTGAGGAAGAAATAAGAACACATTACATTTATACAATCTCAACTGACTGTCTATGGATCAAACTTCACTTACTGCGCATACTTAGACAAGGGACCAAAAGAACGACGAAGACAAGCGCTGCCTATGGAGCTGCTGCAATCAAGGCTCCTAAGTGTTTTACAAAACTGAGCCCTTCCCGAGCTTTAGTTTGCATTGGCATGCCACTTCTGATAGCAAATAGTAATAAGCGTTTGAATCATGACATATAACAAACATGGATATAATGAAGTAGATCTAAAATTTTTAATCGCTGATACAGTCAAACACACTTATAACAATATTCAGGTGCCACGAAAATTTAATTGTTATAACTGGTAATCGTTGTAACCGGGTTGCATAAAAAATCAAGATAGGGGGATGGCAGAGCCGTTGTGAGAAAACTATAATGGCGGGGAGGCCAGTGCCCCTCCCCGCCACCTACCTCCATCTGGCTGCTGATTGTGTGCACTCATTTAACTGCTTCCTGGGCGCTCCAATCGTGTGTAACAAGCCGTGGTTGTCGGCATTAAAGAATGGCACTGCTATAACAACTGCAAAGAGGGGTCACGGGTGGCAAGTGATACGCAAGCATGGTCGAGGCACTGCTTTGGTGTGGCCCCAAAGGGGGCCTTGCATGCTCTACGCAAAGCTTGCCGACATCCTGCTCCAAGGCATCCAGCAGAAGGTTCCTCGCAAGAACGAAGCCCCGGAGGGACAGAATCATCTGCCGGACCTCTTGTGAGGACAATGCTGAGGCAGTCTGCCCTACCGCGTCATCACTGCCGTCGCTGTCTGATGCAAGCACATTCGCGACGAACGCCTCATCGGGCAGCCTGCCCTATTGCATCATCACTGCCGTAGCTATCCGATGCAAGCACAGTCGCGGCGATCGTCTCATCGGTTGGAAGCTCTTAGTTTCCAAATCTACAGCCGTGCGCTTTCTTTTCACTGGCAATGTTGTGCATTGCCGATGATCAGCGGGTGATCAGTCATCCTCCATTTCGGCGGCGATAAACCCTGTGGTCGGGAACAATTTCAATGCAAACGAAGCCAACGCGAGCAATTAAGCTGTTTGCAGAACTGCACTGAATGAGGAGCCAGCGAGCAACACGCAGGCAACCTGCGATTAGCGCAGTTGGCTCGGTCCATTCGTGTTTCGGAAGTTGGGACGGCATAGAGCTTTGGGCGCAGCCGAGCTTTGCATGCAGCCTATTTGTGTTCGGAGGGGTGAAAGGGCGACGGGAGAGAGGTGCACGAAGATGGCTAGAAAATGAGCGCGCGGCGGCTGTTGGAGCAGTGGCCCATCGTGCAGTGGCTCAAATTTCTCGTTTTCTTTTTTTCTTTTCAAGGATTTCTCATTTCACTACCTTTCGGCTTGGACACCCACCAGCCAAACTTCATTGTTATAACCTATAATGCGGCATCTGGGCATTATAGTAAGCGGGTTATTTCATCATGGAAAACATACAAAAGTTGACGGTGCAGCAGCTTCCAATTATTATAACCGAGATATTGTTAAAACCGGTATCGTTATAAGTGGGTTCAACTGTATTAGCATGTAATTAATATAGTATGCTTTAATGAATATCAGATAAACTAGCATATTTTCGTGTCAAATGTAACATAATTATGATGCGATTCAAATGCACTGAGTAAACACCGTTGTTTCTCAAACTGGCATGAAGTTGTAAAAACATTGACAGAGTTCAAATAGTGTTCGAAATTAGTTGTCAAAGAAGTTTAAACAGTGTCAAGAATGGGTATCAACTTTCTTGTGTCATTCATTAGTACCGGCCATCGCAGAACTGCTGTGGTAACAGGCATTTTTCTATTATACACTTCAGGTATGCTATGACGGAGATCCCGAAGCAGCCCTGATTCGTTTCTCAAACCATGCTGAAGCCAACGCTGCATATCGGTGCACAGAGGCAGTGCTGAACAATCGTTTCATCAAGGTCTTCTGGCACAACAAAGACCGAAATGCGGTGCCCACAGCGAATGGCAGTGGATCTGTGCAGGACACTTCTGGTGCATCTGTCGCTTCTGGTGGAAATGCTGGAATGGCCAACCAGCCCACCAATGGTGCCACAGCTGCTGCTGGTACAACGGAGACGTTACCCACCAAGAACATCAAGGACCGGCTAGGTGCACCCCCTGTCGAAAAGGTGAGAAGGTGTCCGTGTCCAGAGATGATGGGCACATGCTTGTGAACTTCTTGATTTGACACAGGCACCGTAGCACTGAACCGAAGGACAGACATGGATGACGTGCTGTTTTCATGTGAAATTTTTTTTCTAAATGTGACATATTTGTGCATGAGCTCAAGTAGCATGTCTGTCCTTCCTTTTGTTCATGTCCGTCAGCCATGCACCATGGCTCCTAAGAGAAATGAGTTGCAATGCTTCTTCAAAGGAACACTTACAGGCCTTTTTTTTTACCATAGTAGCTGTTGTGGGGCTCTTTTCTAGCTCAAAGTGATGTGGGCTGGTGAAAGAGAAAAATTGTCATCGATCTGATAGTAGCATGGAGCTACGAAGGAAACCCATACGTACAAATTGCTCGAAAAGAAAGCTTCACAGTCGAAGAAAAATTGGTCTTAGTCAGGAGATTGAACCCGGGACCAACACCTTTCCGTGCCAGTTATTCTACCACCTGAGCTAACCAGGAGACTAACAGATTTATTTATTATTTATTTATTATTTACTTAAGTATTTCAGTAATAGTGCCAGCCTTCGTGTGAAGGCTCTTGGCCGGAGTGGGTGTTATATGAAGCACAGAAAGATACAAGGCAAATAATACAAGGGAATAATAACAAAACAATTGTGTGACACCAACAAACACCATACTTTAAGATCTGATGTGATGATGATGCCTAGGTATTTGTAGGTATCTACGAAGGATAAATGCTGACCGTTAGTCATATAGGAAAAGGTTAATGGCTGCTTTTTGTGAGTTATTCTCATGTCTACTGTCTTTTTCATCAATGTTCATCTGCCATGTTGAGCACCAAGGCTCACTTTTGGATAAAGCTACCTGTAGGAAGGCATGATCACTTGGGCTTTTTATCTCTTGATAAATGATACAATTGTCCGCAAATAACTTAATATTCACATGTGTATCATGAAATATCTCGTTAATAAAAACCAAAAAGAAAAGTGGACCCAGCACGGAGCCCTGTGGTATACCAGACTGAACTGATGCTAACTGGAACTTGCGCCTTGAAAAAATACACTCCGTTGCTGGTCACATAAGTAGGCCTCAATCCAAGCAAGCCGTGTACTGTTTTTCAATATGGCTTGCAGTTTTAAAAGTAGTTTCTGGTGGGACACAAAATCAAAAGCTTTTCAAAATCTATATATATGATATCGATTTGGCCTTCAATGAAATCATGGGTAGTTTCCACTAATTTCGTTATTGTCGACAGCCCTTTGCAGAAGCCATGCTGTCTGGAATCAATTGCAGGGCAAGGGAGAATTAATCGAAAACTCTAAGTGTAAGGGAGGTGGAAAATGGCAAATGAGTTCTTCAAAAAACCTGCTAGGTGAAAAAAGTGTTACGAAAGAGAAAAAATTGTCATCCACTCGAGGGCAGCACATAGCCACAAAGAAAACCCATACCGGTTACTCAGAGAGAAAGCTTCGCAGTTCAAGAAAAATCCACCCTCAAACCAGAAAAGAATTCTTTTCCACTACTTGGGTGCAGCATTGTCACAAGCTTCACAAAGACTGATCATGATGTTATCATAAGGCTGTTATACATTTACTGTTACATACAAAAGATACAGAGTCTGATAAAGTGTTGGGCTGCTGCTGTGTCTGTGCTGCAGAATCACGTAGAACTGTAGGATTTTAACAAATAAACATGATCGAACCTAAGTGTAATGAAATTTGTGATTTCTCCCAGTTCTTTCCTTTCTTTCTTTCCTTTTTTTCCCCCTTGGTGGCAAGGGACTCTACCTTACTTCTCTTCATTTACAGCTTCGACTGCTTACAACATAAGTCACCGGAGCCTCAAATTTCCGCGCTATAAGCGGTACCGCAATGCAGGGCAGTCCACTTATAGTGATAGCGCATAATAACGGCATATTGGTTATGACGATGAGTCAACTTAAAGGAGTCCTGAACCACCCTTCAGGCTTGGCAAAAAAACACAATCCACAGATAGCATACGCTGCTGCGAACATCTGAGCCAAATTTTGAAGTCGTATGCGGGTGCGTGGATCTTGCAAGCAGATCGCGAAGTCTCCTTTCTTTATTCTCTTTTTTACAGAAGCCTGCTCCTCACTTTTTTCTGGACACTTCATTTCATAATATAGATGATTCCCATATGGGTCTGCCATTGGCCAATAGCTGACATCAATCAAGAAGGGGCTTTGAATCAGTGTGCTTCTTCCTACTGTTGCTGTTTATATTTATCGACACAGTTTAATAAACAGGCTGAAGTAAGTGAGAATTTGCTTTTGAAATTATATAATAATTACCGTGAAAACCCACATATGATACGAACCTGCATATAATACAAGGTAAAATTTTTGTTACTCGAAATGGAAAAAAAAGTTTCATCCGCGTATAATACAAGTGAGGAAAACTTGGGGAAGACATTTATTTAAATTGCCTCCGCAGTTCAATCCTG
The DNA here is from genome assembly GCF_023375885.2 of Dermacentor andersoni. Taxonomy (NCBI): domain Eukaryota; kingdom Metazoa; phylum Arthropoda; class Arachnida; order Ixodida; family Ixodidae; genus Dermacentor; species Dermacentor andersoni. The sequence continues at coordinate 39,048,076 of NC_092817.1, forward strand.
GACTCTTTTCGGATAGTTTCTTGCTGGACATATCTTCCTAGAGGTACTCATCCCGTGTGCCATTGAGCGTGATCGAGGTGCCACACTTCTTCAAAGCACAACGCACAAGGTCCTCTGGTATGCTCGCCCATGCATCCACAATCCACTTGCATAGCGTCACTGCAGGCTCACATGAGTGCATCCACTCTGCATAGCACTGCTTGACCGCGTCATTGAACGGCCTGTTCACGCAAACATCTAGAGGCTGCAGCTGAGACATCATTCCACCCGGGATAACGATGAGTTTAGTGCCGGATTCGCACAACTGCCTCTTCACTGAGTCGGCCGAATGGCAATGAAACGCGTCCAGCACAAGGATGGACGGGAACAACCGTGCGCAGGGCCGCCTACACCACACGGACTTTATCCAGTCGAGCATAGGATCCTCGTTCAACCAGCCTTTCTCATGGCATCTCAGGATGGCATTTTTTGGCAGCTCCTCACCTTTAGGCACTGTCTTGCACTTGGAGACAACATTGGGCGGGAGCTTGCGGCCGTCTGCCGTGCACGACAACATGATGGTCTTCTCTTTGCTAGTGTACTGGACATAAACTTGTTTAAAGCCCTTTTTGTGCACGGTGAGGGGAGATGGCATGTTCAGATAAACCAGCTTTTGGTCAGCATTGCCGATTTGCCCTAACTGGAAGGTCTTCCACTTGAGCAGCGAAATAATGTGGCGCTGGAAAGCCACAAGTAGCTCTTCGAACGATTTGGGCAGCTTTTGCGAAACTGAAGTTCGGCGGCGTAAGGAAAATCCAGCCCGGCACATGTAGCGATAAATCCAGTGCTTTCTCGCTTTGAAGGCAGAGCTCGGTAGCCCTTTTTCTCTTGCAAGCTCCCTAGCTCTTGCCTGCATATGCTCCATGCTCACTGCTAGATGCACGGCTCGCTGTTGGCGTACGAACTCCGTCAAGGCGAGTTCAATTTCCAGGAATGTTTCATTCTTCGGGCCACCAAAGCTTCTTTGCATTTTGCTGCACATGAATAGGGCTTCCCTCTGTCGTCGCCATCTGCGAATGCTTCCCTTGTTGACGCCAAGCTGCCTCCCGGCTGCCCTGTTGCCGATGTCCTGTGTGGCAAAAATCGCCTTTCACTTGAAAGCAGCCGACTGCTGTTTCCGTGACCCTGACATCTTGGTCCTTCACTGCGGTATAAAAAAGATGAATAGACAACATGAAGGTCACTTCGCTCCCTGCTGCTACCGTGTTTCCTCACGCCAGCGTTTTGATAGCAATTGTCCGCAGTCATCGAGCGTGATGTGTTCATGTTTGCATGTGCGCACTGACACCACGTTTGTTAATTTAGTTCCTAAGCGAATGTTTGCAAGTTTACATGGTTGATAAAACTACTGTCGTTACTTCGTATAGCTATCCACTAATTTGCTGTCGCCATTGATGCTTTGCCTTTCGGCCAAAACTGCGACTTGTATGCATGCATACCAGCAGGTATGGTGAAAGCTTGTGCCTGGACAGCGTTCCAAAGTGGTTAAATTGCGAAACACAGTTTAAACTGACATCATTGCGGAGTCAAGATCACGCGCGCAATATCTGCCCTCCACAATGACGCGCATCACGACGGGCGAACGTAAAATGCACTCGCGGCATCAACCAATTTTCCGCATCAGTTCCTGAAAATATCTGTCAGCGACTGTGTCTACTTTCCACACACAAACAAGAGCCCATGCAAGAGCCAAGGAGCAACAATGGGCATGCGTTCGGTGTGGACCGCACACTGCTGAGCCGGCACGCTGCCACCACTGGCTTTTTTTTATTTCCTCTGTTTCTTGTTTGTTTGCTCGCTTCACTAGTTTGTCTTGCGATGCGTGCCATTTTCCGGAATGCCAAGAACATGTGACGCAAATTGTTGCCACTGCTACTAGCTTAACATGTAAAACAACTTGTGGTATGAATATTTGAAAATTTGGAATATTATAGAATGTTCTATTTTTTAATAATAACTTGTATTCAATGAGAAAACCAGGTATTCAAAACAAAATTAATATATTGCTGGCTGTGCGGGAGCAAACATTAATCTTAGCATGTGTTTGTATCTAAAGTATGGATATGTGTCTGATTTTGTGCCGAATTTTGTGGTGATTTCGGGCTGCTGGCGAAATTTCGCCTGTAAAGAGCGCTTTGTTACTGAACATCTAAAAATTGAATTAACCGTAGTCGAATACGGAGATCGACCGTATAAGCTAAGGTCATCTTTGAGGTCACTAACACTTAAATCCTTACGTTTTTACAGTCCGCTGTGTTCAACCCCATTGCTGGAAACTTGTCACGCACAGTGTTCAACCCTGCTGCACTGAAAAAGAACAACGTTATCAACACTGGCCTGCCTAAGCGCACAAAAGAGGAGCAGAAGACTGTAAGTATAAACATTACTTGTTTTTGGCCAGAGCTGCTGAAAAAATGCAACAGAGGCAAAGCTTAGGTTAAGCTACAGTGATAGATGAAGCGATGAACAGTAGGTAAATGGGAGAAGTTTCAGGCTCTAAACAGTGTTTTTGAATAAGATGCTTTTGAATGTAGGTGAGCTACTCCTAGGTGTCCCAATGATAACTTTTATCGAGAACTGAGCTTTCATAAGCAACAGATAATCGCAAACATAGCACAAGATTGGAGGGATCACTAGGAAAATTTCAACCAGTTCTCAGTTGGCATCTAATGTTCTGAACCGCCTACAGATTATAAAAAGATAACTGCATTGAAATTGAGCATTCATGGAAATGCTGTTTTAGCACTTTTGTGGGATTTTCCTGCTTAACTACATAAGTTGCTAATGCTGCTCCTTCGCACCACTTTTTAATACTATAGATTAGTACTTCAGTTTGGCCTAGTTGGGGTCTACTGCATCGCGGTCAATATGATATGTTTTTAATACTAGTTGCAGAAGTGTGATACCTTCTATGTGTGGACCTCGGACTCGCCATGTCATCTTCCTTTGCAATTATCATGGCATAGAACAAATGTGGACAAATATTAAACATTGCTTTCTCTCTAGCCGAACCTACCATCTACCTTTCGTGTCCGTTTAAACCACGTGACCTTGCTCATAAGATTATAAAGTTTATAACACATTAGGCAAGTCTATAAATGAACATGCTTACTGCTTACTTGCATTTACTTAATTCTAACCTGCCTTTGATGTAATGTGTACATGATTTTTGCTGTCAAAAAAAAGGGAAAGCATGACTGCCTTGATTGTAACACTCAACTTTTGGATTTCTTGTGGAAAATTTTTATTCTGCTTTGATGCTCCTTTGCATGGTGATTGTAGCTGCCAGTGTCGATTGAGTAAGGTTCTTCAGGTTCAGTCTTGTTATCTATATAATGTCACTGGGCCAACTATTCTGTATACCTCACTCTTCCAGTGCTCAAGCTAGTCGTGCATTGAAGAGTGAAAGAATGAAAAGAAATAAGTGTATTTGGGGCACCTAATTTTACAGATACAAACACACATAAAAAAAAATTGAAATATACTTGTGCAAGTATGATAATATAATTTGTAGGACTGTGCGAATATAGAATATTACCGAATCAAATCAAATAGCGAACGCTCGAATAAGTCGATTTGTGAATCCAATATCTACTATTAGATTTTTCGAATATTTGATGTATTCGATGTAAAGACTCGTGCAGTACCACTTGTCGCGTGCACCATGGAGCACCGAGGGCACTGCGGACAGGCTGATCCAGCTGATGCAGTAGTGGACTTTGTCACCGCAAGCACTCCCCTTTTTTGACCTGATGTGGGGATTGCACACAGCTCCCGAACACTGAAATTTCAAAAATGGCACCGCGTTGGCCGGGCCTGCCTCTGTCAAGGTTTGCCTGTGTTGACAAGACCAATTGAAATGAAAACGCAACGTGGGTAGAGTGAGTGTCAACAAAAGCAGTCCATAGGTGTTTCGTAAACTGTGAAAGCAGGTGCAAAAATCTGGCTGATTAACTGCTTATAGGGATGCAGATCATGTTGAATAAGCGAGCCGACAACTTTAATGCTACTTTGAGAGCTGTCAATCTAACCTGCACGTGTTATCTCAGGACCGACCACTGATAATCTGCCCGTACGGACATATTAGCAGCAAGCATTCCGTGAAGGCTTGCAGCCCGTTAGCACATCAGCCAGCGGCAAATTTTAGTCATGGTCATATTGCCTCGGCCATTAAGCCTAATTGGCGCTGCTTCATTGGGCATTGGCCACTGAAGTTATGGTTTGATGCCAAATAGATGCAGATCTATTCGCAGCAGCCACGCAATATTCAGAAAGCTGAGAAACTGCTTTGCAAACGAAAGCGAGAGACGGTGGATGAACGAGGAGAAGGAGCAGGAGGAAGGGGTCGCGAACTTGCAGCAAGTGTCGTGAACTTGCGGTGACCCTCCAGGTTCCAGATTCTTTGACAGGTGGCAAAAGCATGCTAAACAAACAACTTGGACGGTGCCTGCTCTTTACTGTCGGTGCCAGCTATGCGCGAAGCGGTGATAGAGCCCCGTGATACACGATCCTATTACTGTAGAACCTTGTCAATACATTCCTGTTAAGTATGTTTTCCCAGTGCCAACATTCGCAACCGAGAACACAAAGAATGGCCCAATAGAGTTACGCTAATTTTTTACCGGTTCATATGCTCCCGGAAAATAAGATTTTTCGGCACCAACGTTCAGTACGTCGCGAAAGTTTGATCGTATGATACGTTTTATGGCCACTGGATCCCATATAAACACGAAAATGCGCGAGGCAAGCGCGTACAAGAACAGTCTATAGCTGCCCGCCACGGCAGCTTTACCGCAATACTCACCCGCGCATATATCCTGAAAACGCTGGCATGCACACAGTTTTTCATTTTGGTACCAGCAAATCTTCTCCGGGGCTGTTGCACGTGGCATTCACAGCTAGCGCCGCCAATCCTATTGCGATAAACATCATCGCCTATCTATTTCACTATGTGTGGTGCCGTCGGAAGTGTAGCGCATGCTTTTAATATGCGATAACCGAAATACCCCTCGGTTCCCTGCTGCAGTCTGCGATCGTATACATTTTACTGCCGCTAGATCCCATGTGACTAAAAGAAGGTATATAGAACAGTATATAGCCGCCCGTATCACGTGAAAATGACGCCGCGGCCAGTTTTTATTCCTGTACCAGCAAATCTCCGCCCACGTCGTTGCACGCCGCATGCACAGCTATCACCGCCAAACCTACTGCAATAAGCACCTTCACCTATCTGTTGTACACTGCATGGTGCGTAGTGCCATTTATAGCGTACTACACATTTTTAGTAGGCGATAATCCAAACACGCCACCGGTCCTTGCTGCGGGCAGCTTGCTGCAATATAGCCTGCACGACTGCTGCGCCATAAAAATCCCAAATCATCATCGCTGCAGGCAGAGCGATGTGGACATCGCATTTCGTTTCGGTGGCATCTGGCATTGCCCACCAGCTCGATTTAGTTTCGATTTCCCGTTGCCCTCTTAAAACACCACGCAATAGGAAAACAACAAAACATGTCTCGTATCGCGACGATCTGCGCAACACTTCACATTTCGTAGATGTCAACAATAGTTGAGTCTGTCATTTTTTTTTTTTTTTACTTCGTATCATACATTTTCCTAGTTCGTATGTTTTCTCGCAGTTTTTTCTAAAATGTATGAACGAGGTTCTGCTGTATGCGGTTTCTTGTTTCGATTCAATATTCAATTTGAAATCTACTATACAGTATTTGCACACTGCTAATCATTTGTTTAACAGTTCTCCAAACACTACTTGCTTAATGTGTGAATGGGCTTGAATGTATGTCTGTGCGTATTTACGACACTCATGACATTTAGATTTAGCTCCAAACCTAACTGCCTTTAAATGTCTCAAGGTTGATATCCAGATCTACTTATTCTTTCCAGGAAGTAATCAAGAAGAAAGTAGAAGTACAAAGTCAAAGGCAAAAGCTGTTAGAAAAACACCTTCAACAGTACAAGGTAAGTTGCTGAAGTTTCTGTATGTTGCATAGGCTAAGTTAATTTCACTCTGCGTCGCCTTGACGAACACTTGTGGTTTATATACTCATGTTTTGCATGTGTATTGCAGCTTTTGCTCGAAAAGCTTGGAAAGTGCAAGACGGAGAAGGAACGAGAAGAAATTAAACAGGTGAGATATCTTGTTTCATATGTTATTTGGGGTAATATGACAAAACAGCAGTCAGCATAGCATTCTTTATGGTGGAACACTACTGTAGAACCCCTCTAATACCTTTTCCATGGGCCATGACAAAAACCATAATAGCCGTGAAACATATCACCCAAATGTGCTGTTAAGATCACATAACTGTGCTGTTAAAACAAAGACACTGTGCATGGTAAAGAATTTGCAGTCACTGACCGATAATGTGGTCTCATTGGTCTCACTCTGTCGAAATATCAGATTCGACAGAGCTTGTGTGGCTTATTTCACAAGTGGCCAGAAAAAAAAAAAAAATATTTTCAGGTGGTCACTTTCAGGGATCAAGACTAAAGGGACACTAAAGCAAATACTAAGTCGACATGGACTGTTTAAATACCATTTCAGGAACCTCACAACTCTTGTTTTGTGCCAAGAGAAGACTTAGTTTATGAGAAAATTGCATCTTAGGGGTTCCAAGTACTTTTATCACAATTCAAATCTCCCGCCACACAGCCGGGGAGTGGCGATGCTGCATACACCATCCATACGTTTTTTGCATTAAACACAAACATGCAGCCATGGAGAAACGGAGCCAAGACAGATCGGTGGATTCACTGTTGCAGCCGTTTTTGGTGAAGTGGCGTGTACCTTTCGATCATTTCTCGACGCTACATGGAAGTGGAATTCTCTGTTACTTGCACTTTGTGCAAGTTTCACGTGCCAACAAAACCAGTGCAACTCTGCGTGATAACGAAACTACTAAAACACGGAAGTGCCGGCGGTGCAGAGTTGAACGAAAACGAAACCTTTCGGCCGCCCACATCGCTGTTTCTTATTCTATTTATTCTTCTATTCTTTTCCTTTTTTCTAAAAATGAGATAGAACTGGTAAAGTAGCATTTTCTTTAATCTTATAATGCAAAACAGTGATGTTTTTTTATAACGAGTGCTTGAGTACTAATGAGACAATATAAATGAGGAGTGCCTTCATTGTCGGGCAAATGTACCAGCAGAGTCTGCAATCATGTCCTGCATTTACCTCAATTTCTCGATTACTAAGACTGTTTGCGATATTGTTGACACTTCAGAGATTCTCGAGCACTAATCTACCACTTTAGCCTGACTTAATGTTTGCCTTTAATGCCCCTTCAAAAGCACGAAAGCTATATGGCAGCAATTATACGGCCTCATGGATAAGTTCTGAAGCTGTCCAAGAAAATCTAATGTTGGACAGCAGTCCCAAGCCATCCAGGACTGTTGGGGACTGATAAAGAGGCCCAGTGACCTAAGTTGGTCCGACAGTCAGTTTCGAACCCTGTTCCCTCAGCACCGCAGCATCTCTACCCATAAGGCCATAGACTACCCAGTGACTCAAGTTGATTGGGAAAGGTTAGATACACAGGCAGGCAGGCAGGCAGGCGAGTGAGCGGGCGGAGACAGCCAGGCAGGCAGGCACCGGAAAGTACATGAAGTATTCTAACAATGCTTATCGCATTACAGCTGCAACAGCTGAAAATATGTGGGCTCCGCCATGTTGACTGCATGGCTGTGGTGCTCTGCTTCTGAGCACAATGTTGTAGGTTCTTGCTGCAGCTGCCTTCTGATGGGGGCGGAATGAAAAAAAATGCCCGTATGTTGTGCTTTGGCTGCAAGTTAATGGTCGAAAATAATTCGGAACCATCCCACCACAGCAATTGTGTTGTCCCTCACATATAAACAAAATTAAATATGGACTGAATGGAAAACCCACTCCACTAAACGTATACTGGATGGAAAATGAGCAGAACTGCTGCCTTAGAATGTTAAATGACGTAATGCTGTGTGTGCGTGTGTGCGTGCGTGCATGCGCGCGTGCATGCGTGCGTGCATGTTCTACAAGAAAGCTCAATATCTGTGCAGTTTGGCATTGTTGCCTGACAAAGCAGACACTAGCGCACTAGCTGGCCATACAGACCGCAGCCTTAAATTGGGGGTCGCACGCCCATGCTTTGTGGCATTTAACCTTTTTCTTAGAGCTTGCATCCCATAAACCTTTAGATACCAACTCTGCATGGAACTATAATATCTGCAAAGTGACTGTCAGTTGCAACATTGTGGGCTTGGTTTGTGCAGACGATAGCAACCCTACAGCCGGTGATCGAGAAGCTGCAGGTCGACTTCAAGAAGGTGACCAACGAGCTCATTTCAAGTAGGGCACCCAAGGCGGGAATGACGACTTCTACCGTGGCCGGGCTCAAAGTGGACGTGCCACATGGTCCTGTTGGACGAACAGTGAGTGTTGTTTCATCCTTGTGCGCCCTCCTGAATACTCTTACTTTGTCAGAAGCGCATCGCACTGTGCTAAAACAATTTATTTTGTGAACGTCATATCGCCAATTGGTAATGCACATGGGTAATTGGTTTGTGCTATAACCATGAAGTCCCCCTCATGGCACACTAATTATTATGAAAGTACAGTATGTCGACTATAAGCCCCTTAATTCTCCTCCTAGCACTTTCTGCATGTAGTAGTAAAACTTGTTTTACTAAATTGAATCTAAACCATGCACTGCAGCCTTTTCTTTCTTGTTTGCGCGCTAACACATTTCCATGACACCTTTTGTGTAAGCCACGTAGCTCCCCCCACAAAAAGACAAAGCAGTTCTTATAATTTTTTTCGAAGATTTAAGAAAAGCAATAGCTTAAGTTTTATACCTTTTCTGTATCTTCAGCAAGCAGAGAAGGAGCTCCTTGATGCGGAGATGGACCTTTACAACAAAATGCATCGTGGTGACGACACGACGGCATTACGCAAGCGAGTTCAAGAGCTCAGGCAACAAGTGAGTCACAGTTGTCGTGATAATCAGTTCACCCCTGTAATATTGCGAAGGCAGATTCACTGACAATATTTATGTTCAGAGGCCTTTGTTTAGTTCGATAAAGATGAACAGGTTTCAAAGCTTCCCTTTATGTTTTTCTTTCTTCCATTATGTTTTTTTATGTTCTCTGTTGTGCATATGTGCACACCGTGATTATTGAGGCATTTTGTTTTTTTTTTTCTCGGAAGAAAAAACCGGCTTACTTTCTGCATTTCTCCTCCGCCTTTCTCTATTTCTTCGTGCTTTCTATTTTCTCATGCACATACCATTCCAGGTGTTAATACCAGCCACGAAAATATATTTAAAGGCAGTGGGCTTGCTTTATCAAATAAAGTTAGACTAAATCTTTAACAAAATTGTTTGTTAAGTGCTTTTATTAGGACATAGTAGATATTATAACTGCAAGTTCTAAAGCACTCTCTCATATATCATTGACTTGTGTGCGCTAACGCGTAGGTGTATATGTTGTATTGAAACCATTAGTCGTGATACAACATACTGTACAATGCTGTAAACAGTACTGTAAACTGTACTGATTACCATGTTTAGTGTGAACAAAATTGGTAAAGTACTAATATGCCTTTATGCCAAGCGTTTGGGACCTCCAAAATCCTTCATTATGTGGGCCACTTAGTTGTAAAGATCAGGCGCCGTACTGCTCCCGATAGAGCAGGCTAGCCAGGTCTAACAAAACAAAACCTTTATTTAACATGAATTCAAGAGATACTTAGTGGAACAAGTCGGTAATGTTCTTCTGCACACTTCCTCCAATGCCGTTATTACCATCATTGTTAAAAAAATGTTTGTTCGATTTCAGGTTTGTTTACCACCGTTGCCTTCACTGCTCTCCGCCTTTTTTCCCTTTCTTATTAACTTCAACAACATCACTGGTCGTCAGTTCCAAATGATTAACGTCGTCAACCTCGACGTACTTGTCGGTCATCACAGCTGTTGCTGTGTTGCAACAAGCAGTGTATAAGTTGAGTTGGGCAATTCGTAGAGCTGTCTAGCGGGACTATAAAATACTCGCTGTAATCAACACGCAAACCAAGCACGTTGCTACTTCTAGCGCTGACTGTAGCGCGGTGGCGGCTGCGGAGGGCATTTGTGGCACCGCTAGGTACATTCGTTGTAAAGCAACAGATTAGTCTTTGGGGACACCTTAATTTCTTTATTGCACAGGCAAATTCCTTCTAGTGGTCTTTCCTGTAGAGCTGTCCACAATATGCATGTATGATAAGAATTCGGCCATAACATGTGATATCCTTCGTCATACAGATAATTTTGATGGGGCATTTACTGTAGAGGCATTCAATCATATGTTATACTGCTCTAAAAAGTAGCTCTAATTTGTTAATAGGTCTTTTCAACAAAACTTACATGCAAATATTAGTGCATATGGGTAAAGTGTGCAGGTAAAGCACTATATGCACAATGCAGCAGATTCGTTATCCTTTCTACATTTTAATTAAACATTGCAATTAATTCCCGCTATGCTTTCTCTGGCTTCAGTGGCTGTTTCTTCATATGGTTGTGACAAATCGAACCTATTGGATCCCCTTATTCTTCTCACTCAGTGCACGTAGTAAGGACGTCAACTATAAACCAATATGAAAGATTTGTCAAGTGCCTTAAAGGGACACTAAAGGTTAATATTAAGTCAACGTGGACTGTTGAAATACTATCCTAGAAACCTCGAAACACTTGTTTCATGCGAAGAAAAGACTTATTTTAAGAGAAAATGCGTTCTGAAGCATCCGCGTACCTCTAGCGCAGTTCAAATCGCCCGCCCTCAGTGAGTAAAACGGCGGCAGCAGACAGCGCTATGGCTTTTCTACGCAAAACCCAAGTGCGCGGCCAGAAACAGAGCCTTGACAGAGCCGACAGCAGCGCGAAAGTGGAACTATAGTGACTAGCGGAAGGGAAAGTGCGCGACGATAAGCTGGTTCTTTATTTTATGATGCCAACTTTGACACTCGTTGCAATGGACGACCCTGACAACGACACATTGGCTCGCGATGCTGGGCTCGACTTCAGCGATTTAAGCACTGATGAACGTGACCTGCTGCTGAGGGCTCGCGCTGCCGGCGTCATTGCGTACTGCTACGACGGCAACTGTATTTCATGGATGTACATATTCACACATTTGTAGCTTTTCCTTCGTGAAAACCAAATGCCGCACTCACCGCCCCGTATTCAACCTGCAGTTGTTCTTGCACTTCGGTGAATGCAGGCAAGACCGACAGAACAGCACTACGGGAAAGCATTGCTTTGAAAGGCACTCCACACGTCTTCAGTAAGTCGGCGTTCCTCTAGACGAAAGTGGAACAAGCACACTGTGCGATTTTTCGGCTCTTTGCCATCACACTATGGCAGAGGTACGGCACTTAACCCCTTCGAACGGAGAGGTTAAGGTTAAGAGGTTCGAACGGAGAGGCCAACCTGAAATTTATTTCGCAGGCATCGGCTTGATCGTTCTCGAGTCTTTGTTTCTTTATTCAGAGTTTTCCTCAGCTGCTGCCCCGAGATTCCAATGAATCTGCTGAACATGCTTTAGATGCTCTTGAAGCTGTGTTTGCCACACTACAGGCGCACAGTCTTCCGGGGGACATTCTGAATGAAGAAAGGTGGGACGTGCAGTGGTCTATGGCTGGAAAAATGAAAAACACTGATGGAAAACGTGTTTCACCGAGCTGCTAAGGTGATGCTGGATTTACTCGTGATACCGCATAGCAATGCAGAGTGCAAGAGGATATTTAGCACGGCACGAAAAATTAGGACTGAGTTCCTCTCATCAATATGCAACACAACCCTCCAACACCTGCTGCTAGTGAAGGGCCGTCAGTGTGGACCATGTTTTGAGCAAAGCTACTCCGACGAATTTTTGAAGTGAGCAAAGTCTGCTGCTGCAAGGTCCTGCAAAAGGACTCATTGAACAGTGCCTGAAAGTTTGAACGAACCCCCTCCCCCCCCCCCCCCCCCCCCCGCCCCCACCGGAAGTTGAAACAGTGAATGCACCCCCCCCCCCCCTCCCTCGTTGACGCGAATAAAAAGTCTCCCGATTTTTTATCTCTCCAGGTTTGCAGGTATGCAGTTACTAAAGCTCTGTTTGCGATTATATTGACGCCTTAGACATTCTAGAGCATTGCTTTATCACTTTAACTTGACTTCATAGTAGTAACCCTTAGTGTCCCTTTAACAGTAGCTGTTTGCAGAGATGGTTCTGTAAATTTTTGTAAAAGATTACAGGCCCTAAATCAAAGTTATGCTACCATAAGACAGTCTATAGAGTCTTTAATTATTCTAATTAATTAAATAATCTTCTAAGTAGTGCTGTGAATACTTAACAGGAATCTTTGACTCAGGAGGCCAACTCCTATTTCCCTATTCAGATGCACATGAACTGCAGAAAAGCTTTAATTAGACAACTGTTGAACCAGCTTCAATGAAGTTTCTTGCACGTAAAAGAGAAAGCTGAATTCTAGCAACTGCAAGTAGAATTTTAATTTAGGGCCTCAAATTTTTTCTAAAAATTGTCAAGAATCACTGACACAAAGATTCAGCACTAAGTTTACAAATCCATATCTGAGTACCAAAATAGATATTCATAATCCATGAATTTTATGTAGCTATGATAATACATAAACACATTGATATAACATGAATTTTGTAGTCGAAAGTTAGCGCTGTGTGCATGTCAAAAATCGTCTCCTTCCTAGTCCTGTTGCACTGCAATAACATGCTACCTTGGGCTGGTTGGTACATGTCTGAAGAAAAAGAGTAACAGCTCTGAACAACGGGATGTTACTGAGACAGACGAAGCGCTAGATCCATCTCGGTCATGTCCCGTTGTTCATCGCTGTTACTCGTCTTCTTCGGACCTGTCGCACTGCTCTGTGTTATGAATCCCAACCAACCAGCCCGCCAACATGCTTTAGGTATTGCAGTTCTGTAGACTGCATCCGTTAAAGCATCTGGAGTGGGAAAATTTTATATACGAGTTTAGAGGTTACGTGGAATTGTTACAAAATAACACAGTGCTTATGAGGGTCTTGCAGAAATCCTGCTCTTAAATTAGTAATATATTGCAGAGCGGGAGTGTGCATAACACATAGACTTTGTCTGCTTTAGAGGTCTCAACAAAATGCAGGTAACAGAATAATGATATTGTCCTTCTTCATTGCAGACTCACAAAACTCTAAATTTGATACTTGAGCTTCCTGAAATTCTTTGATCTTCAAAAATTTTTTCGTAAGAAATGAAATATATGGCCTTAATAAAAAAAAAATCAGCTGCCTACAGTTGATTGCTTTTAACTTATTCTTTCAAGTGCAACAAACCTCATCAATAACGAAAGGCAGGTGGCGATGCCACCTTTAAGTTCCCGCACCATCTCACCATGTCGTCATAGATTTTGGCAGTGTCTGCTTGGGCTTAGTTAAATTGTTATATGTAAATTTAAAATGCATTGTATTCAAGAGGAGATAAAGATTGAACTTGGCAAGTTTCGTGAATTTTTACTGAGCAGTAAATGCTATTGTGTCAGTGCAAAATTAAAGAAAGAAATTGAACTTCGACCTTAATTTTTTCTGGCAATAATCAACCAGTTATTGTGAAATTCATGAAACTAGAGTTTTGAAAGAATAATTTATCAGTCTCAACTGATTAAGTGTCCCCTTTAGTGTCTCTTTAGGGGATTAATGCAGATAGTTGTTTATCCATTGAAAGAGTGCATTCCACTGGTATCCAGGCTCGTGCCTTGGGTCTCCTTGGTGGCCAGTGGAAGGGAAGCAGAGGGGGTCCCCCGGGTCGCCGGGGGGCGCTCAGAGGAGGTCGGGGAGGTGGTGCCGCCCTGCGCAGAAGCCTCAACGTCATCGACCACCGGCCACGCAAGGTGTTCGTCCAGGGCATGGATGAAGGGGACAAGGAGAACCTGCAGGCGCACTTTGCTGTGAGTGTCTGGTTTTGCAATATGGCTCCTGCTGACTTATCTGCTCAAAATTCCCAATCCAACTTGACATCACTTTTGACTCCTGCAGTGCACAAAGACTTTCATATTGGTTTTCATTACTCTGTGGGAGCCATTGCTTGTGGGTGCAATGTTGCAGATGCCAAAGTAGAAAGGGAAGAAGTGTTCAACTTTACCCTCTATTGACATGCAGTTTAACCTTCATTTATTATTCTGTCTATTCCCCAAAATACTTTTCCAAAATTTAAGAAACTGCAGTAGGTTTCTCAGTTTTAGCTAATTTTGCATTGCAGCTTTGAATTAACAAAGTATGGGCATGTCACTACTGTAGTCTTCAGAAGAATCCACATAGTAGAAGTAAGATTTAAAATGTGTATGGCACGTGGTAAGTTGGTCCAACATAAAAGGTGATATGCTGTATAAACAAACAGAACGAAGAAGGATCAGATCAGAATCGGAACAGTGTATATAAAAGGCGGCTCAAGGCCTAGTTGAAGAAGGGGGAAAGGGGGGAATGCTTTAAACCAGGCACGTACCCAGGATATTTTTTCTTGGAGGTGGGGTACCTTTATTAGTCCAAATGTGAATAATGCCCACCATTTGCCATAAAGACACATAAACCCGCAAATTAGAAATGAAATGAGGTGTATCTCACAGGTACACCTGTGATATACACGTATCCTTTACTTGGCGAACCAGGAACCGCATCAAATGGACTCTCGCAGGAAAGAAGTGCAGGAACAAGTAAACAAGCGAAAGTGTAAAATATAAATTTCTAGTAACGTTTTTGAATTAGCTCTGGAAGAACAATAGAGAAATATATATTTGCGAAACAATCACAGTTCTTTTGGATCCCTCGTTTACTGCTCTACCAAGTGCCAAAACCGACTAGTATTGTTATTTGGGAAGTTGCATAACGATGCGTGGCCACCAGTCCCGTACAACAGCGTAGAGCGCAGGATGCTGTGGTTCTAGGCTTATTGCACCCACATATAACATCTACATAAGCACAGCGGAGAAGTGGCTACATCAGGCGGCTCGACTGATAACTGTAGAGGAGTCATTCAAAACACTGAGTCATTCTCCACTTGCGGTGGCTTTTTCTCGACTTCCTTTTTAAATAAAGAGATGTTGATCCATAAATATTTTCACAAACACTGGTTAAATTGGTTAATTTTCGCTTTTCTTTTTTGTTTGGCTGTTGCCTCAACTCTCTCCTTGAATAGATCGCTTAATTTCTCAACTCCTTGCAACTCTTTGTTTCCAGTTGCCAATTTTGCACAAAAAGTGCTGTACAATTAGGGGAAAATCAGACAAGGTAACAGGTGACATTCATTTTGCTTATGGGCTTAATGGTTATTGCAGGATTTTATTTTCCACCATATCTAGCCCATATCACAGTTATATGGTTTCGAGGATCTGCCATAGTCGAGGTGAGCTGTCACTCGAGGAAATAATGAAGCAAAGTGAAAAGTTAAACACAACTGGCGTTTAACCGGCCACAATTCGTTCCACAAGCATACAGACCAGACTACGAACCAAATCCATTTTCTTGTCCCTGGATCAGTCTAAACAAAAAATGTTCAACTAACGAAGGAACAGTGAGGCACGTGACCGTTGCAATAGATGGTGACAACTGATCGCATCTCGAGTTAATCGCGCAGCCACCGAATCAATGAGAAAACTGGCCTTCACATTCCAGGAGATGCCGATAACTACTGGCATCCAAAATGAGTGAAAAAAGGCAGCAAAATGTTGACCGCCGAATAGCTCTCAAGTCTCAAGATTGATTTGGCAGCGCTTCAGGGATGTACGAGGGCTGGTGGTGCCAGCAGGTGGGTGGGATATGCCACTTAAATTCGGGGCGGAGGGGGGTCGTTCCCTGACTTCTTTACGCTGGTGTTTCAGCGACTGCTTTCGCATCCACGCGTGCGTGGTCTTGCAGCGGTTAGTTTTGGTTCTATCTTGCAGGCTGTTTTCGTTTGTTGCGCTCGTAAAAGCTAAACTCTATCTGGTTTCTAATCCATCAAAGATTCAGCACTAGATGCTAGTGCGTTTATTGCTTACAAGGGTGCAATTACATCTGTTCACAGGCAGGCACTGGTGTATATTAACAATGCCACAGTACAGTATAGAAACAATGCTGCCATGCCTGCATTTCTTTTCTTGAGACTGGAGAAAACCGATTGCCCCTCGTTGGCGATGGGATGAAGTATCAGTGCACGTTTCTGGCTCATTTGGTTTTTCTGCTGGTTGCTCTTCTACAACTGAGTCGAGCAGCGATTCCTTCAATCTATACTGGCCAAGTGCCGAATCAGAGCATATCTTTTCCAATGTATCTCTTCTTTATTCTTACTATAGGTATTCATGCAAGTCCACCTGTATTCATGAATAAAAAATGCACGTTTACCTACGGAAAATATTTTTTTGTCACTGTAGGGTCACTTTAAAAAAGTTGCAGTAAATGCTTTTCGAAATAGGTCTGGCTGAAGATTTTAAATTTGCAATAAAGATTATCGACCCTGGGCAATAGCATATGGCAAACGAAATTGTTCCCCAAAGGGCTAGATAGCGCGGCTGTCCACCAGTCACCTATAGACATAAAAAAGCTCTCCATAAATAAGCTGTCAGTCACAGCTTTGATGTCTTATTGTCTTCACTCTTTCTATAACACATGTTTACCAGCCATGGTGTAAACTGTGTATGATGTTTTGCAGTCAATTTGCTTCTGTATAAAAGTCAACATAGATCTTTTCTTCTTTTTTTTTTTCCTTACTATTTGCAGCAATTCGGCGAGGTGGAAGGCGTCGAGCTTCTCAATTCCGGTCTTGTAATTACATTCAAGACACGAAAGGATGCTGAGCTGGTAAGAGCTTTGCTTTAAACTATTCATCTATAAATAGTTTAACATGCGTAGCCTCACTGATATATACATAAAATTATACCTGTCAACTGTACCAAATTTTCTGTAATTTTTTTTACAAAAAGGTTTTACTAGTTGGTCCTCAAACATTCTGTTGGAAATCATTCGATAGTGAAAGGATGCAAGAGGAGTACTTGGTTCAAGAAAGTTTATACAGACAAGTTTCTGAAGTAGGCAACGTTAGCAACACCAATGTTGCTGAATACAGTAGCAGACTGATTTTTCGGACTCAAAAAATTCGGACTTGATGGATATTCTGGACTTCATAAGTGCACTATCAGGGTTCCCTTAGAGCTTATGCATGTTTGCGACCAATTTTTTGGACAACATAAAACCAGAAGTTCAATTTTCCGGACAAAATTTGCCGCGACAGACCAGCGCTACGGGTCAGGGAGGACACCATTTTGGATCTTGAGTTGCCTGACTAGCTTCGAATCGGATGTGAAGTGGCTTGGATCGGTATAGTAGTTTGATTAGCAAGTATAGGAGGCGTCCAAATCCATGCGGTAATGGTTGCGCCTGTTGTAAGAAACGCTGGTCTTAAGGCCATGCTTTTGCCTGTAGCCTGCGACGTAAGCGATTTTGAGAGCGGGAAACCGGTCATGCGCAGCCAGTTTTGGACACCACCTTATGAACGCCAGGTGATGCTCATGATAACCACCATCATCATCAGTTTTGCCTCAGTGTCGTAGGTGGTGTTGCACACGTTTTCGTCCAGCAGTGATCCGCCGGCTTGTATCCAGTACAGTGCAATTGAAATCATCGCCTGCCATCATTAGCTGCCGTACAACATAGCATCGCTATTTCAGTGTGTTGCAGCCATTTATTCAGCGCAACGCCGACGTGTTTTCGACGCCTTGGCCCCTGCTCTTCACCCGCATTTGTATCGAAGAAGCATGGAAAATATTCGACCATGATGCTGGACAAGAAGGCCGCCATATCAGGCTTATCAAATAAGGACGTACCCAAGTCATCGTCATGAAGGAGTTTGATATCTCCAAACAGACCTTGTCTGATTACGTGAAAAACAAAGAAAAGATCTTGTCTGCAGTCGACCAGTCGCACTGCAAAACTATAAAAAATGACTGGAAAGGACAACATATGAAGCTTGAAGAGGCCCTGCAGCTGTGGTTGAAAGGAGTCCTAGCAAAGAACCTACCCGTTTTGGGCAACATGCTCAAGCAGAAAGCCAAGATGCTCGCTTTAAAGATGGGCATTCAGGACTTCAATTTTACCAATGGGTGGATCCGTGGGTTTAAGAAAAGGCACGGAGTCCCTTTAAAGAAAGTTTGTGGGGAGAGCAGTGCCGTGGATCAATCTACTGTCATGGATTATCGGATGAGTAAGTTGAAGGCTCTGCTACAAGAGTATGCTCCTGCAGACCTTTTTAATTGTGACGGGACAGGCCTATTCTTCAAAATGCTGCTGGACCGTTCACTTTCTTTACTAATGAGCCTGCGCTGGTGGGAAGCACAGTAAGGAGAGGGTAACTGTCATGGTCGGGGCAAACGCAGTTGGCACCGAGAAGCTGCCCCATCTAGTGACAGGGAAAGCGAAAAAGCCGCGTTGCTTTAGAAAGGACCCTGCACATGAAATTTTTTTTTTTTAGAATTCTTTCTCAATTTTGATAAAACTTGTAGAGTATGTATTTCAGTGTGCTAGGTTTAAATATACATCCTGTTTTCTGGCAGAGTAAATAACTTTCCAGAAATTTAAGAAATTCAGCTTTATAGCATAATTTGCTTGGCGATGAGCTATCTACCAAACTATACATGGCATAATAAATATCGACATACAGAAATGATGTGGAACTAACAAAGAGTGCAAATAAGCAAGTATGGTGTTCTAACCCAATTTTATATCAAATAAGAACATTGCAAACTTCAGTGAGAGAAATCCACCGAACTGCTAAAAAAAAGAAACAATTTTTAAATTTTTTTTCTAATAATTGCAACATCTTTTGTTTATTTGTACTCTACACAGCTATGCCTTTCTGGAAAAAAGAAAGAATTACAGTGATAGCACAAGCAGAAGCAGACATAACGAACTTCCAGTACGGCATCATCATCAAAATTGCGGTTTTGAGGAAACAACAAAAAAACATTTCACAACTGATATATGGAAATAAAGTTCGAAAAAAAGCGGCTCCAAAGGCCATCAGTAGGCACTAGGTATAATTCATGGCCGTTTGGCCATTGCCGGTCGACGACATAGCATGCACAGCGAGTACGTTCACTTCAAAGGGATTGCACGTTTTTGGGCCATCAATTCTCCCCGCGAGCTCCATCCCGACGCAACTTTACCGCAGATCTCGCAAACCACAGTCAGTTTAGTAGTGAGACCGTAATCCTGATCGCTCCGCACCAGCTACGCAGAACCACCGCAAGTATTACATGACAAAAGGCCGAGAAGATTGTTCACAGCTACAAGTCCGATGACAACATACGGAGTAGCGGACTTCACGACAGAGGCTATTGCACTATCGGCGATCGGTCTTCAACAAAATGCTGAATCTTTCGCTCCGTGGCCGTTGTAGATGCAATCTTGTCGAGCGTAGCTTTCTCATATGCTCTTATCTTATCCACTTCCTTTTCAGTTATGACAGCCGTGTTCAATTCTTACGCGAGTGTAACCGGCGTGTAAATATGAATGATCCGGCAAAGCAGTGAGGCATTGACGTTCAGCTGACAACTTCAGCAGTGAGCTGCCGGATGTCCTGTGCCAGCCGCGACGACGGAATCGCTTTTGGAAGTTTATTGTGTCTTGTACATTTCTGCCCGTAACGATTCACGGCACGAAACTTTGTCAGACCTCCAGCATATCCAGTATCGCAGTTGCGAGACTAACACAAAATGGCGGCTGTTTTCGTCATTTGAGCACTCGTGGTCCTTGGAGCCAATCATGACTCGCTATCTTGGTCACATGCTCGAACTGGTCAATAATAGTGTGCGCTGCGAATTTCTTTTTCTGTTGTTTTTTTCGTGACCGCAGTGCCGTCAATGTTGCCAACCAACGAATAAAGAATGCCAGAAACGTGAGCTTTCAAATGATACCAAAATGGCGCTGGCAGAGTGCATAGTTATCAAGTTATGCACTACGAAAATCGGGTGCGATTTCTCCTCAATTTAAAGGGCAATGCTTACAGATTCACATCTTTAGATCATGATAGCGGAAGAACTACACGATATTTTCTAACCAAATTTCGGAGGCAGGAGCGAAAATGCGTCAGGAACACGGAAAATAAAAATTTTAAATTCATATTTTGGGCCGATTTTCGGTCCCAAAGACCCCGGTCCCCTCTTAAGGGTGCGGAGAACCTGCCTCTGTGGTACAGCAGCAATACAAAGGCCTGGATTACACAACCCGTTCGAAGGGTACGTCCACCGTCTGGACCGGAGGTTTAAGCACCAGAAGAGGCAAGTGGTAATAGTCGTAGACAACTGCGGTGCGCACGGCGCCATAAGCAACCTGGAGGCTATTTGTCTTGAATTCTTGCCGCCGAATACAAGTGTGCTCCAGCCGATGGACAAAAGGGTCATTAAATGCTTCAAGGTACACTACTGGGCCCGTTTACCTAGCCGCACACTCATGTGCTTTGACAACGGGAAGACATACTCCGTTAACATGTTCTCAGCACTCGGCATGCTAGTTGATGCCTGGAAGGCTGTTGAGCCTTCGATGATTGCAAATTGTTTTAGGCATGCTGGATTTTGCAATTCTGAAGAACCCATGACCGAAGAGGTAAATGGCACCGCTGAAGACATCGACATTGGCGAGCAGCTGATTGCCAACTTGCGCAGCAGTGGGATGTACCTTCCTGCTGCTGTTGCTTTTCATTAGTTTCTCGCGATCAACAACAACATAGAGCTGTGCGCAGAGCTTATGGACGACGAGATCGTGCGCCAGGTGACCGCGCCGCCACAAAGCAACTCGGACTCCAATGACGACACCTCTGGCCGCCCGCAACCATAAACGCAAGTGTTGTCAACGCTCTACTATTGTTGTCTAGTGTGCATGAAGAGAACATGATGCTTGCACAGATGCAAGCAGATGTTACAAAAAGAAGGAATTTAAAACAAGGGACCATCCACGACTTTTTCAGTCCAGTTGAGTTGGAATAAAGTTTGGTTTTGTGACTCATGGATTTTTGGGACTTTTCTTATGTTTGGAGTATTTTTCGGTCCCCTCCAGGTCGAACATCGGTCTGCTACTGTATATCACTGATCAATGTGTTGCTTGTCAGTATTCGCTGTACCAAGTTTGTTGCTGTTTCTGTGCAGCATCTAAAGGTAAATCATCTTTAATATCATGCATATGTATTTCCTGAAAAATGTGTGCTCAGGGCAGTCTTCTTAAAAGATTGTGTAATAAGGGTGTGGCAAGGCTGGGCCAATTGTGCCAATCTATGTAATTTCGTTAAAGATGTTTCATCCGTACTCCAAATCAAGGAAACTGCGCCAAAGCTGCGCACAAAGTAACTGCAGTTAATGTAGGTGGCGGGAAGATATACACTTACCACCAAATAATTCAGACTTGCCAGGAACTGTCAAAAAGTCCGCCTAATTGGAAATCCTAAATATTCACCAGAAATTAAGTGCCTTTATTTCACAAGAGCCTCCTAAAAAACTTGTCAACTTGTTGCTGAATGCACATACACTTGACTGTGACCTCAAGTGATCACTTACACACAATTTTGCGTGACTCGGCAACATTCAGAGATTCGTCTGTGCAGGCCACGCCACGGATAACCTTCTTGTAGATGTTGCTGCACTTGAAAAAAGAAATACTTGCTGAGTGGCGAAAGACTATAAGGAACTTTCCAACTTTTTTTAAGTGTATAGGTGAGAAAAAAAAACACATTTTGGCATGCTGGCGGATGTGAATCGCAGTACACATTATGCTATATCTCTGCACTAAAGCGTGATTGGCACCTGCACTGCAGGATTCCTTTCACATTTACTTTGTTGGTGGTTTTTGTTTTCGAGTCCTGTAGAATCCTTACAACGATCCCAGATATGACGACTTATCGGGAAGCTGCTTCCAGATATAACAAAAGTTTTCAACAGCACTGTACTGCTACAATGAGCACATAGAAACCGGTCGCGGTAAAAGGAGAGTGCACACGAAGTTTCGAAGCACAGAAGCGCCCCAAACTGGGTGAACTGGGCAGCGCACCCCCCGCTCCAGTTCAACAACAATGAAGATACGAGCGCCACAATCAGTGAGCGCCGCATGCGGATTTCTGAAGCCGCGAGGAAAGTCACTCGCTTTTAACTCTTTCAACCATGCTAGGGTGGCCATGCTTTCAAGGCATGTCTCTAGCATGTTTCAGGGCAAGGCACAACGGTGGCCATGGCCTCATGATGGCAGCATTTTAGTTTTTTGCACATTTCTCTCAGGAGGTCAGGATAGCGGCGATTTCATTTAGAGTCAGGGGGCGTTGCTATGCACCATTATCAGAAGGTCGTGGTTCGTCGACGCTTCGTTTGCATCATTGCCGATAAGCATACATTTCAAACTTCATACTTTTTTGGCGGAAGTGACATAGGAAATGTAACTTCACGCCTCTCGGCACGTGCGCAGTTGGCACTGCAGTCATAAAGGCAAGACTTTTACAAAATGCCAGCGTGCCACAGCAGTTTCTGCTTCCAGCCAACTAAAACGCTTCGCTATCATGTTCGCAATCCACTCGTGTCCTGCTGATAGTAAAATATATAACAAGCCCTCAATGAAAAAATGGAAGCAACTGCACTTGTAGTCTCAAAATGGCATGTGATCGGAACTGGCCGGGCGCCATTTTGAATGAGCTACAACGCTGCATTCCGTTCTTCAGATGGCATTTTCAGCGGAATCTTTCAGCTAGATGCGGCAAAATGCTGGGAACAAAAAGTAAGATAATAAAAGTACCATGTTCGGACCCAAGTGGTGCTGCCGCCAGCTTCAGTGTTATTAATTACTGAGCATTTTAAAGGGCAAGTCCACATATAACAAACTACTGATGCACCGATCACTTTTCGTGCAACTATCTAGTACGTTATAAATGGCTTCAACTGTCGTTGAACCCGAATTGAAGCTCCTCACAACTGTGTTGTGCAAAACCATGTACTATAGACATAATTTTTGTTGGTTGGATTATAAGACGGCCAGATTGTACAACGTTTTCGCACGGTCCTGAGGAAGTTGTATAATTGGGATTTGACTGTATCTGCATATTTGGTAAATGGTCATTTTTCAAGTGAAGGGCGGATACTTTTAAAGTATGCTGGACATGGAATGGTTGATGATCTAATGTCTTACGTTCCTGCAGGGTAATTCCATGCAAAATCAACCAGTGTTTTTTCAACTGTCACAGATATAGTTGTTGAAAAAATTTTCCTATGTTTGTTGAAGTTTGTAACTCATTCTCCTCATTTATTTTTCATCCCAAAAATTTTCTAGCATTTTGGCAAACATTTATTGTTCTTGCCCAGCTGAGCCAGAAGGCAGCTATCGACATTTTTTTGTTTTTTTTTTTTTTTTTTCAGGGCACATCGTCTGATCCAGTCTTTCAAGTGATGTATATGGCGAGACTTTGAAGCAATGTGACTGCCAAAATAACCAATATTTTAAATATTTTAACACATGGGTGCTTTGGCATTGGGAAAGGCCGGTAAAATTGCAAAGTTTGAATTTTTTTTCTCGGAACACGAGCAAATCCAGAAGCCACAACTTAAATATAGAATGGCAGCCTGGTTAATGTGGTATAACTGAAAAATATTTGAAACTTTCAAGGTTCAGATGGTCGCATGAAACATAACTGCGAAGTTATAATTTTTTACAAAATGCTTCATGTTTAAGGTAAAAAAAAGTAGCTTTGGTGGTTGGCTTAAAAGATATGTGATATATCATTAGATAGCTCTACATGTCTGCTATTCATGTGACAAGTTACAAAAAGGTATTATAATGTAAATGCGAAAAAATTCTTTTTTGAATTTTTGTGTCAGCACCGCCTTCTCTCCGATGTACGACCAGGCTTGCCAGCCTGGGTTGCAGACAACAAAGCTAGCAT
This sequence comes from Dermacentor andersoni, assembly GCF_023375885.2. Taxonomy (NCBI): domain Eukaryota; kingdom Metazoa; phylum Arthropoda; class Arachnida; order Ixodida; family Ixodidae; genus Dermacentor; species Dermacentor andersoni. The sequence goes on from NC_092817.1 coordinate 39,072,072, forward strand.
CATCTGCAACACAAATGATGGAGAAACGTTGTCATGGTCTGTGTTTTATTGACAAGAGATGCACGCTCTAACGCAATGCGGCTTGTGCTTGGTGTGTGCCAGGTAAACCACACAGCCAGTGCACACGGGATATCACGATGTGTCAAATTCATGAGAGAATCCTGCAGAGTTAAAATGTACATTTCGGGCAGTTTATGAAAACAAATATTTGCGCTTAAGTAGCCAGTAAATCCAGAAAGAGCACTGATATCATTCATGCAAAGTATTTGAAAAGATATGTCGCACTGCAATACAGTGCTGCGTATCAACATGCACTGCAGGAGCAGGAGCAGGACACTTTGTGCCCTGCTCCTTGGAACCCAAAGACTGTCATAAGACGATGCAAGTAGAAAACACCTTCATAAATACAACTGAAAGCCTACACGAGCGTGAACAAAGTCTTCTGGTGTGGCATGTTACCGCTGTTCGACAGCCTGAACATGTGCCCTGTTCAGGATGATGTGCTCAGACATGGTTGACGTCCACATTTCGCATTCATGGAAAGAAAAAAAAAACGAGTCCAGGCTGCGGCGCTTGTCTTCATATCAATTTTTAAAAAAAGCCAGTCACAGTTTGTTGAATAGTTTCTCCAGCTCATTTTATTAATAGTCTCTCCTTGCTAGATGGCAAGACTCCATATATTTATGCTGTCTGCACAATCCACATACGAACATTTTAAAAGATTATTTTTTTCATTAAAAATATAATACATTTTTAACTTCTCACATGATAGTTGGCATGTAGAGCTATCTAATGGTATATCAGATATATTTTTAAACCGACCACTAATGCTACATTTTTTACCATGAACACGAAGCTTTTTACAAAAAATTTTAACTTTCCAGTTATTTTTTAGCCATACTATGTTCATCGGGCAACCATCCTATATTTCATTTGTGACTTCTGGATTTTTCCACGTTCCAAGAAAAAGAATTCAAACTTTACATGCAATTTTAGTGGCTTTTGCCGGTGCCAAAAGCACCCAAAGTATTCAAATATTTGAAATATTGGTTATTTTGGCAGTCACATCATCTTCACTGTCTTGCCATACACACCATTTGAATGACTGGATCGTGCAATGTGCCATAGAAAAAAAATGTTTGATTGATGCCTTCTGGCTCAGCTGGGCAAGAACAAGACATTTTTGACAAAATGCTAGAAAATTTTTGGGAAGAAAAATGAATGGGGAAAATGACTTTTGAACTTCCACAAACACATAGAAATTTTTTCAGCTATATCTGTGACAATCGAAAAAGATCTGGTTGATTTGGCATGGAATGACCCTGTTGCGAGTTCATACATAGGGTTTGCATTTTGTAAACTTGACAAAATTCACTCAAGAATTCCGAGTCCGTTCTGCTGCAGTACGCTCTTAGTGTTTCTGAAGACGCAATAAATTTGGTGAAACCAAATTTTCAATGGACAGAAAATAATTGTCACCTGAAGCGGCCAAGGTGTGCAAAGGAACGTTGCTGTGCATGCACGACATAACTGGTGAAAAACACTAGCTTCTTTGTATTTGCACAGGGTGTGTCTCAAGGGTCCGAGTTCAAGAACAGGCCGTTGCAGTGGGCATGGTTCAAAGAGCCATCACGGACAGCTTCTACGAGTGATTCCGCATCAGCCTCAAACCTGACTCAGGATGACTTGGCAGCAGATGATGAGGTTAGATTCCTCAACTGTTTCCACATATTTCCCAGGAGGCAGGTTTTTATTGTACCAAACATCAAGACGAGCAGGTGCCTCCTGGTTTCTCAGACTTCCTTTACATGCATGAATAGAATGCACACAGTGCAGGTGATGGTAACATTCCAGTCCTACAGACGGTGCGGTAATGCAGTTTGCGCATCAGTTCGAAGTGGGCAGATAATGAAGCTTATATCGTTCATTGCTTTATCATGCCTCCGTGTTTCAGACTCTGTTTATGTACAGTCGACTCTCACTACAACGGACCTTGATAATCCAACAAAAAATGACCGTTTTATCCAAAGTCCGTAATATTCGAGACACCTCACTTCCAAAACTTTCGTCGTGATGTCTAGCAACTTTATTGCAAACAGTGAGTGACGAACGTCCAAATTTAAAAAATAAACAAAAAAGTCGCAGTTTCACCCAAAAGGCGAAGCATCGATTGCGATAGCAAATTAAGCAAGATAAGCGCGGCAGCAGCAGCTGTCTCTCGCTTCAACGCAAACTAAATGTCAAAAGCAGAGCACATACGAAGCTACCAATGCTGGGCGCATTTTGTGCACATTGCAGATCGCTTTAAAGATGAGGCCCGCGCAGGCGCACACTTTGTTCACATCGCAGATCGCTTTGAAGGTGCGACGACCGTGCAGCCGTGCCGTTAACAGCAGCCACTTCTGTGCCTCGTGCACAAAAGATGGTGTGCTTCCGCCCCGCTATCTTCCCTCCCTGGCATGCAAGATACTGTGCCACGATCGTTGGCTGACCCTCGCAAGTCAATTGCCAGCCCACGTCGACACGGAAAAAGTTCGTTTTGTACGCCCGATTTTCACAAAAATTGTCGCTAATCTCATACGCTGTAGCCCATAGTCCGTTGTAGTGCAGTCTGTTAAAAGTGAACTTCGTTGCATTAATAAAATAAGTAGAACAAATTAAGTTTGAAATATAGTCCGTTATATCCGAAAGTCTGTACGGGTCTGTTGTAACGAGCGTGGACTGTATATGCATTAGGCTGTAAGTATACCTGGTTGCATTGGCCTAATTGTGGTCGGTTACACTTTATTTCGATAGAATGTTCTCCTGTTACAGTTGACTGACATCGACCCTGATGGGACTGACGGTATTGGCCAAATTATCTGCTGCGTCAAATTAAGCTATAGGCTTAGAATGAAAATATGCCGATACACAGTGTTGATTCATTTAGCAGTGCTTACCCAATTGTTACACACCCTCACATCTAATGTGCCCCCACTTTGTATGTGTTCAAAGTAGAAAACTAACACAAAAATGACATCAGAGCTCCTAAACAAAGTAGAAACAATATGTGCATTCAACTGTAACATGCCTCCAAATCTGGCAATAAGAGAAAGCTGGAACTCACAAAGTTTACCTTCACAGAATAGATTTATTTACATCTGTATTTATCGTCGTAACTCTCAGAGAGCACTTAAACGGCTGTTTATGAATCACAACATCTCCTCTGTGCGGTCCATTGTGTGTTTGATATTCTGCATTTCTCCAACGACTCTGCAACAATCACAAACGTGATGGTTCCTCTTGGCTAGACTAACCACTTCGCTAGTTCATCCTACGATGCATGCAATTCTCTGGAACAGCAAAAACGTGTGATGTGACTCATTGCCGCTAGCCTAGAATGTAAAATAAGTTATCTTAGAATGAGTCTTCATAACCTAAGACTGAAACCGGCATGTTGTCACCATTATGCATTAAGAGTCGTCATCTTTTGATGGCAATGACACTGGCTCTGACAGCAGGCTATTGCGAATGCGGTTTTTGGTTTTGTTATCTGATTGCACCACGTGGGTAATTCTTGGACCAATTTTATTGGAAAAAAAAGCATGCATTATGATTGGGTACGTAGTCTAATTATTCATTGTGAGCTACCGTTTTCGCTTGAATATTTTTTATGGTAGGCCGAAAATAGGTGTTTGCAGCAGGAGATGGTGTATGTTTGACGAATTCACTGTCCTCTAAGCTCTGCCAATACAGGAGTGTCGCTAAAGGGGTTGCAGGTGGGGTCACCACTGGGGTCAGGTGTGTGAATGTATGCTGACCAGTAAAGTTTGAATTATACGGAAAAAGCCAATTTTAGAATCGATGTAATGAAAGTTTGGGCCCATTGAAATGTATGGTGACCGGTCTGTATTTCTGCCTGTCTGTGTCACCCTCAGTAAAAAAAAAAAAAAAGAAAAAAAGTAGGTGTGACATAAAATCATAGCTGCCTGCAGTAAAAAAATAAAGCATTGCAGGATTATTAGTGCAGCTCCTGGCTTCTGGGTATAAACAAAATTACTGCCACCGATGTGCACCATGTGCATTCCCCTACATGCAGCTGTGGGGGAGCCACCTTGGTTAGGTTGGGATGAAACTACAACACCACTATTAAAGGCAATTTTTTTCAGTGAAAAAGAAATGCTTATATGTATTTGGCAAATATCACTGGTGTTGAATGTTTTATTGATTTCTGATATGTAGTGTTGCCCCTGGATAGCGGAGAAGATGGCAGCTCACAGAAATATTTTAATAGGCTCGCACAGTAATGCCTTGCTAATTTATATCTCTTGGGACCGCATTGAAGTATTGAAGCCTTACTGTGAGAACATTGGCACAGAGCTCAGATCTTTTGATAGCAACAGGAAAGCAGGTGTCCAACGCCATTGTCCACTGCCTTTTTCTGATAATTGCTGGTGCAATAAGTGAGGGCACTAATCTGTGCTGTAAAACCCAGCAAGTGTTGTTGGGCCCTAATTCTTAGGACATGAATGCTGGCTTTTGCGTGTAATGGCCGGATCCAGAGGTGTGGGAACTAACTGATGCAGTTAGCAGTATGGACAACTTACAAGCACAGCATCATCCATGAGTGCATGCATCACAGAATTGATCTACCGCATGCAAAAGCTGCTGTCATGCATGTCATGACATGCATGACATGATTTATGATGCATGTCATTATGCATGTCATGATTTTATGATACAAAACTATGTAGTAGTCTACTGCAGTGTAACGCTAAAGATTAGATTGCTTTGTATTGTGCCAGCAATATTGTAATCGGAAAATGTCACAATGTTGCTGACTGCAATATAAATGCGTGTTCGCGCACCTCCCAAGCTCCTGTCATTGCCAAAAGACCATGCAAGGCATATGCAATTCGTAGATTCGGAATCCGGGCTGGTGGTAATGGCACAACAGCATCCCCGCCCTCAGATAAGGCGCCGGGAAGACTAGCTGCCTCCACGTGGCTCGGATGCCAGGCGCGCACGTTCGTCAGGCTCGTCCAAGTTCACGTCCAGTGTCGGGACGCCAGGTAACTTCACGTGCCCAGGTCCGACTTGCCAGGACAGGAGCTCTGCTCACCGCGTTGTCGCCAAGGCACCTCGACCAGCTCCGCTCGGGTAGTTCCTAAGCCCTTGCTTCTCGCCACTGGTCCCGGTTGGTCGTTCTGCAGCTTGCAAAACCGACCGGCATAAGGCAACACCCAACACGAACTAGTGCCCTCTGTCTCCCGTCAAACACCAGACAAGGCCATAATCCAAATGAACCTAACTGAATTGCTATCCCTCTTTTTGCTCCCACTGCAACAAGAGGCAGGTGTACGATCTGGTACACAAGGCTCAAACAACCATTTTTCAAATGAACAACACACCAAAATATCAGGAACAATTAATAATCAGCAATAATAATGACAAATAGAATGGTCCCCTTGAAATCACTTGGACCGAAAACACACTGCTGAGGAAGCAAGTGAGGTCATTCATTTTTCCCGGTGATATTTTTGCGGAATCAGAAGCTGCGTATATTTGCGACCCTGCTTATCCGTGTAGCGGCGGTGCAATAAGCCAGATTCCTCGTAAAATGAAACCCTCTTTTTTTTCACTCCCCGTTTGACGCTCTTCCTCAGATCGGCTAGTGAACAGTCTTGCTGTTGCTCGCGAATCAGAGTTTCCCTTTCAACTGCAGCCTGCTCCTGCCAGCTGGCGGAAACCGGAGCGAGTGTGGAGCCCGCGTCGCCTAACTGCGGCGTTGCGTCCATATCGCGGCTAGCACTGCATGTGTCACTCCCACTCACTTCCAGAACACGCTCGCCCAGGCCGGCCTGCGAGCTCTGCCTCTCCCGTGCCTGCTCGCCACTTAAGTTACCTTGATTGGTCCGTGTGCCGCACCGCTGTTCGCTCACCGATGCAAAGTCAAGTTCCCTCGACAGCGGGCGCGCTTTGGATCGCGTGAGGGCCATGTACGCCACTTCGCCAAAGAATGATTTGCCCTGATCCTTCAGCAGCTGCTCTGAGCTATTTGAGAAGAGGTAGGAAAAGTGCTCCGGGAGGGCAGCAGACACAGCGGCTTCTGTGTTAAGTTTCCCAAACTCTCCTTCAATGATAACCGTTGCGATCGGTAAACAGACACTCTCCTCCTCGGCCACTTGCCGTATCCTAGCGCACTCTCCCGTAAAATCACTCGAGGAGACGAAAGACGGGTGAATAACGTTCATAGTTGCTGCAGAGTCCCGAAGTGCACGGCACTTCTTACCGTTTACCTTAATTTCCTGCACATATGGCTCCAATAGTCGTATGTTTTTGCGAGTTTGCTGTATCGTTGCGAAAGCAATTTTCTCTGGGCAGCTCGCAGCGATGTGCCCTTGCTTTTTGCAATTGTAGCAGGTTAACGGTTTCCGTTTTTCAAAAGAACGCGTCGTATCGTTTCGCTGTTCGGGACCATCGTTATCATTCTGAGATGCATTCTGTCCTTCCCTTACAGTTTCCTTGGTAAGGGACTTGTCTTCCCGAAACTCGCGACGCGTGTTTTGCTTTCGTTCTTCGGGCTTCCCGGAAAACCCATCTCTCCTATCTGCTTTTTCTACGTGCACTGCCTTGCTGTGCAAGCTGCGGCGGGTGTAATACTCTTCCGCTAACTCTGCTGCCTTGTTTAGCTTAACCTCCTTAGCCTATCTTGCAGCCAGAGCCTGACATCCTCATCAATGCAATGGTAGAACTGCTCCAACACGATGCATTCGACGATTTTGTCGCGGTCGTCGTAAACCTCTTCGCCCTTCAGCCATTCCACCAGGTCGGCTTTTAGACGAAACGCGAAGTCAACATTCGACTCCTTGCCCTTTTTTGCATACCGGAACCTCTGCCGGAAAGCTTCGGGCGACAATTTGTACTTCCGCAGTAGCGCTTCCTTCACATCACTGTAGCTCTCAAACGCCTCTTTCGATATGCAAGTTATTATGTCTGATGCCTCCCCAGGAAGCAACGCTAACAGATTCTGTGCCCAGAGGGATCGCTCAATGCTATTCCGTTCGCACACGTGCTCAAATTTCACGAGGTATTTGGCCATATCCTCTCCGACGACAAAGGGTGAAAGTTGATCGCGTATTCTTGGAACGTTAGAAGTGAGACGAGGCGCCGGCGAGCTATTTCGGGTTTCCAACTCTTTCATTTTAAGCTCGTGCTCACGTCGCTCCCTCTCTTTCCTTTCCTCCTCGCAACGTTCCTTCTCCCTCTTTTCCTCCTCGCGACATTCCTTTTCTTTCCTTTCCTCCCTTTCCCGACGTTCATTGATATCCGCCCAGGCCTCTTCGGCTTCCTCAGCCGTTACGTCCCCAGTCCTCATGACCTCAAGGATCGCATTCTTTCTTTTGGTTGAGCCCAACTCAATGCCCAACTCCTCACAAATTTGGAGAGTTCCTTGACCTTGTACTTCTCCATCGTTCACACTGTCCTCCTGCTGTTTACCCTTTTTGAATATCCTATCGTTCACACTGTCCTCCTGCTGTTTACCTTTTTTGAATATACCTGCCGTACGCTACTATAACGCTACTAGTAAGACATCCGCAAGTGTTTCACACACTGCCCTGTTTACCCCCTCAGCATCCCCTGGTTTTCAAAACACTCTCACTAGGCTTGAAACACACAAGGTTAACACAATGCAACACCAAATCCTTCCCTAGGCTACTATAACCTGTGTCAGAGAAAGTCTGGTGTTTGAGGTAAACTTCAGGCACTCACCGCGCCGAGGTAGCCGATGCCGGTCAATCCCGTAGCTGCCATCCACTGTTACGACATCCCACCGCTGCCACCACTGTTACGACTTTGCACCGCTGCCACCGCTATTCCGACTTTGAGGTGGTCCCGTAGCACTCATCACCCGTTTCGTGATGGAGCGTTGGTAGCGAAGACTCCGAGTCAGGCGTCGGTGAGAATAACAAAAGGGACTTTATGCACTATATACAGGTCATTATACAGGACATGAAGGGATCGGCACTGGGGCCGAGAGCTCACAGCAAACGCGACTGTTACCGCACGGCGACGTCCGGCGAAAACGCGTGACACATCTCACTCCAGTCGAGAGCGGCACTGGCTCCCGGTGGGTCGGCGGATCCGGTTTTCCAGGCGGCGCGTCGCGGTTTATAAGCCCCGAGAAACCATTGTCACTCAAACGGCCCAATACAAAGCCAGCACTTGACGGTCGTCCGAGAGGTCCAACCAGCGACCGCGCTGGCCACCCGGTTCAATGTTCGCGCGCGCGGTGACCTCCAGGAAAAGGAGGTGCGGCACCGGGCTGTCTGGCACTTGGTGGCACGTTTGGACATGTTGCTCGCCGATACTTCTCCGCAGGACACCGCTGCCTGACGGCTCAGCACCTTGACTTGTCAAGGGAGAATTAGGGCGCTGTGCCTTTCGGCGCAGCTCCGGGTTTGTCCAAAGGGCGCTCACAGGATAAATTCTGCATCTTGTAGATTCGGAATCCGGGCTGGTGGTAATGGCACAACAGTGTCAATTATTTTATGCTGGTGCTGTGGTACACAGGCTTTTGCTCCTGACTGTACATGTTATATATAGTGTGATGTGTATTTATAGTGTCTTGTTATTGTGTGTCGTTAATTAAAGAGAAGGACTAGTTCGTGAATGTTCATGATGTGGATTAGGCAAAGGACAAACAAGTCCTACATTTTTTCTGGTTTTTGTCATCGAAAGTTCCCCAGTGTTGCATTTGTGGTCATTTAGAACCATAATCTGGATCTCATCACTATGGTGTCTTATGGTTTGGGTGTACATAGCTTTGGGACAATAGATTCCATCAAATATTACTAGCAGTACAGAACATACTGCGAGGAACACACCCACATTATTCAGGCATGGTGCATGGCCATTATCACCATCACCTTGGCTTACTACTGTATAGCAGTGCAGCATACATAACACATACTGCATAACAGTGATTCCGTATAACTTCACTTGAACAAACTTTCATGGACCTTGGTAATGTTATCACTCATACTCATATCAAGTGCACATATGCTCGTCCAAGTAAAAACATTTGAGCAGCAATACCTTGGTTTGGGCGAATTGGTTCATTTTTCACAAAAACGCACTTAAGACAAAGACGAAAGGAACACATAAGACAGTCCTGTCGTACATGTTCCTTTCATCTTTGTCTTTAGCGCAATTTTATGAAAACTTTCATTTGAGCAAGTCCTGCACGGTTGGTCAAATGTAAATGTTTCACATTTACATTTTGCTGATCACTTGCATTTACATTCACATTTACAAGCGAGCATTTTTGTTTATAAGTGGCAGCGTGCATTTACATTGTACACTGCCACATTTTAAGCGTAATGTTGTCAATTGAACCAGAACTGTGTATGCCTATGTTTGGGCAGACAGTATTTTGTCACTAATTTGCTCCATTGTGTCTGCAGTCAAACCTGGCCTTGGAAGAAGACCTTCTTCTTGTGGACGATGAAGAGGAGGAAGACAGCGAAGCTCGCTCCTGGCGACGATGATGGCCTCACCTTCACCTGTCATCCTTCTTATTTTTTTTTTTTTTTCTATTGTGACGCTTATTGTCAACTTTCTTGCGCGCTCCATTTATAATGTATTTCTGTACATATTGTGGCCTGTATGTCACTTTTTTTTTTTAACAATCTTGTGCATACGAAATAGTACACCCAAACATGCCACAACACAACATGGTGAAAGCAGAGCTTTGTTTTCATTTTTCTTTTGTTTGTGACTCGCATATTCGTAGATGTTGCTAGTTTCACCGTCTCTTTTTTCCCATTTGTACTTGACGCCACCGTTCCATCCTTAGTTGTCTGCATTCTTGCATGGGATTCACTTAGGCAACTTTGGCTTCCCATGCAGTTTTCGGCGAACTCTGTGGGCCAGTTCCAAACCCAATGCTACCGTTTTGTAGCATCTTAGTTATTAATGAGAGAATGCTTACCTTGGATCTGGTTTTAAGTTTATCGCACCTTCATGCAACATTAACCTCTTCAATTTCTTTCTTTTCTGCTTCAAAAAAAAAAAAAAAGCTTTTTTGGTTAATGTGCTAAGGTTCGAAACAGTCTTTTTCTCTTCCACTTTTTATTTTGAATATATATAACTTGGTTACAGAGCTCTAGACTCATTTTCATGCTAGTCGGCTTTGCGCCATTTTGACGTGATGGAAGGCAGTGACGTTGTTTGTTTAGGTCAGCTAGTGCATTTGCCCTAGCATGGTGGTTATCATACTGTGCTTTAGGATCTTTTTTTTTTCCCAGTTCTGCTGAATATGTATTCAGTGCCTTCAAGCGACAATTTTCGCTCTGCTGTTCAATTGATTGTCTTGGCCCAATCTTGGCTGTTTTTTTCCTCCTTTACTCTTTTCACAATGAGTTCTTCTTACTTTTTTTTCTTGCTTGGCAAGGTGTGTAAATAGTTTTTTCCGTAAAATAAAATTGCAACCAGTATGCAACACGTTACACATGCAACAGAGACACAGGATGCATGGTATGGATCTTGCAACTGCAAAAAAGGCAGACAAAAAAAAAAGAGAGAGAGAGAAAAAGAGAAGTGCTGAAAAAAAGAAAAAGAAAAGTGGAATAGCCAAATTTGTCACCTTTTTGCCAGTTTTTTATGGGTCCACACAGAAAAAAAAAAAGAAAGAAAACAAAACTGCTGTTGCGGCGGGGCTTCGATTACCAACACTGTTCTCCGTCCGTACCCTCAAACTTTCAATCCAAGCACCAGAAACAGAAGACAGGAAGTTTGGATTCAGAAGCCAAAAGATAAAGATTGACATGGTTTGGAGCTGCGATGGACAGCATGGTATTGTAAGTATAGCACATTCAAAAAGCACACAAGCTAATTTTTGTAGTTGTGTTTCAGGGTGAAATGGCATCCCATGGAAGTCGCAACACGAAGTATTTTGGTGCACTTTAACAAGGGTAAGTGACTTTTCCTGCTCATATCTCATGCAAGCATTAGCATTAAAGTGGTGTCTAATGGCACTTTTTTTTTTGTGATATGATGTGAAAGAATTTCTTTGTGTGGGATGTACTTTCGTGTACAAATGGAAAGTGAGAAAGTTAGCTACAACTAGAATGTATTTTCTCATTTCAGTTTTCTCCACTAGCCTTGGTATTGGCATGATTTTGGCTTGTACACTTTGTTTGAGGCTTATGCTCTCTTGTGCAGCCAGACACATAACACCATGAAATAGCAACCTTAAATTTTTACTCAAGAAGTTTTCTACTTTATGTCTTCTGATTTATGCTTGTGCTTAGTGGTGCTGTAAGGTCAACTTCTGGGATCAACAAAAAAGCACATTGCTCACTGAAACTTCCTTCTATAGCCAATCTGGGAGCACCTGGCACAGCAACAAGTGGTACTGCAGCTGGACTCATGTATATACTCATGTAACGGCCACAGGTTTATTTCTTTTTTTATGAGATTCGGGGTGAAAAATTAGGGTGCAGCCCCTACTCTCAGAGAAAAATACTTTTTTTTTCCCGTAAATATTTTCGATGGTACTTGCCTTTATTGAACTAAGTACTCGCTTGTACTGGCTCTGGCTGTTCTTGGCTATTCCCGTAGCATGTCTCCTGCCGGCTGGAATAAATGGCGACGGCAGTGTCTCTGTAACAACCGCTAAATCTTGGAGTCTGTGCTTTTCCTTCCTGGAGGCACCCAAAAGCTCGGCATGACTGACTTGTTTTGCCGACAATTAAAGAAAAGAAGCTTCAGAATTCTTGCACCATACAACAGATAACTCTGCCAACCTTCTCAATAATCAGGGGTGTAGCTTATATACGAATAATTTTTAAATATTATTTGGGGGGAATTTTTTTTACAAAGTTCTGGGTGCAGCTTTTACACGGGTGTGGCCATTGCACGAGTATATACGGTAGGTAGTTAATGTATGCATCAGTGCAATAGCCTTGCTTTGTAGAGGTACAAAGCACTTGTGCTGTTTTTCCATCATCCCTTGTACTTTAGTGCTGGTCTCAAAGCGCACTATATATCTATGGTGCAACTTACAGGTGTACAATATGTGCTGCCAACTTTCATTTACATGAACAGACACTTGTTATTAAAAGACCAGCCAGTTTGCGTTTTACAGCATGGTGATGTATACTGATCCACAGAGAATTTTGAACAAAATTGAATCCTGCAACGGTGAATTGGCAGCCCTTAAAAAGGAGGGATGCGAGTTTAAATATTTTCTGTATATTATGGCCAATTATGATGAAAATGCACAGACTTTATTCATTAGTTTTTCATGCCGATTTCAAATATGTGACAATTTTGCTTGTAGATCCATTAGTTCAGGAGATAGATAAAGCTACGACTCTTGTTTCTGGAGACAGTAGGAAAGAACTGCTCAGCAGAAATCTAATATTTTGGGGTAGGTAGATATAGTAGAACATTATTGATACGATTTCCCGGTGCCAACGTTGACAATCTAGAACACAAGAAAATGACCCAATACAGGTATGCGTTTTTACCGGTTCATGCGTTCCAGGAAGACAATCTTTCGGCACCAACATTCAGTAGATCGCCAAACTGCAATTGTATGATACATTCTCCAGCCGCGACATCCCATGCAAACAAGAGAAAAGGTGCGAGGCGAGCACGATCGAGAACAGTAGCCACCCGCCGCAGTGGCTTCCCCACAATAGTTGCCCGCCGGTCTCACGTGAAAACATCTGCGCGCACACAAGTTTCCTATTCTGGTACCAGAGATTCTCCTCCCGGGTCGTTGCACACTGCATTCACGGCTATCGCCGCCAGCCCTATTGCAATAAGCATATTCACCTATCTGTTTCACAGTGTGTGGGCCATAGGTGCCACTGGAAGCGTACTGCACGCCTTTTAACAGGTGATAACCCAAACGCACGGCCGTTCCCTGCTGCAGGCAGCACAAAGGGAGGGTCATGTATCGCTATGGTGGCGTTGTTGCGCACCAGCTCAATTTCGTTTATATTTCCTGTTGCAGTCTTAAAACAGTATGCAGTAGGAAAACGACAATGTGCATCTCGAGGTTACACCAGCTTGGCGCACTTCGTGCCACAACATTTTAGTGCCGAGTGGGCATGTCAAAACTTCCCACAAAAATGCTCCGTTTGAAGCAGCTGCTGACCCAAGCTGAATTCGAGGAGCACGAACGTAAGTTTGCCCCAAGCCGCAAAAACAACGCGTCTTGGTCCCCACGTGTCCCACCAGCTCTGTACGCGTCAGCGTTTCATGCTGAAATGATTCGCGCAACACTTCTGATTACTTTGATGACAACTGCACTTGAGTCTGCAAATTATTTTGTGAGTTCAGATCGCATGTTTTCCCGGTCAGCAAGTTTTTTTCTCTCATTTTTTCTTCAAAATGTATGAACAAGGTTTTACTGTACTAGAATATGCAGTATATGCAGTGCTTGAAGCAGTTTTCAAATCAAATAATGATTAGTCATTCTGCAGAAGATGATCAGAGTTCAGTGTCTGTACCATGACTATTGAGAAGAAAAAAAAAAATCGAATCTTGAAAGTATATGGGCACAACATTACAGTTTTGCTCCCAGCACTATCTGATTACTGATTGAACTTTATGTTAACGAAATGTTACAGTTTCGCCCAAAAGCAAAGCATCGATTGCAATAACAAATTATTAGACAGCGACACAAAGTAATAAAAGTAGCTTTATTGGCCGCATAAGCTTGTAAATATTCGCTTACTAACTGAACTAACAAGCATGCTGTCGCACATGCATAGACAAACATGAACACGCCTTACTCAATGTGTTCTCTTCCTCCTTGCCTTTCTCCCTTGTGCGCAGGAGGTCGAACCACCATCCTTCTCGGCTTACCCTCACACGCTTTCACGTGCACCGATAGCGTATGGCGCGCAGCTGCGATGTTACCACACTTGGACTTTATAATGAACAGCAGGGCAACGCCGACGACAGCTGCAGATATGCACCAGGAGTGTCCATATAGTTGTTATCACAATAAAAACAATAATGGCTCTAGCTGTTCTAGATCATGGGATATCACTCCAACAATTAGTAAATTGACCAAAAAAACATGTTTTGTGAAAAAGTGCTTTTTCAGTGTCAACTTCAGCTCAGATTCAACTCGTATATGTAGCACAACATGATATTTCAGGTAAAATAGTGGCCTTACAAGTAAAATTTAAATTATGGGGTTTTACGTGCCAAAACCACTTTGATTATGAGGCACGCGGTAGTGGGGGACTCCGGAAATTTAGACTACCTGGGGTTCTTCAACGTGCATCTAAATGTTCTTATAAGTATAAAATTATATTGTATACATGTACAGAGAGAGTAGCTGTATAATTTTGTGCCATTTTTTTTGTTTTTAGAACCCAGTCACCCTTATGTTAACCAAACCTTATGTAATCAAGAGGCCTACAAAACATTGTCTGGTCGAGCAAAAGCATCAGTTATACAACAGATTACTGGCCAATTTCAAAAAAATTGCAGCAGATCCAATGAGTTGGAATCTATATACAGCGAAGCTTTGTTTGAGTGCATAAAGAGTCGAAACACAAGTATGCATGCACGTATACACAAAAATTATACCGAGCCTTTGTTTAAGTGGAATTGTTGACTACTACCGAGTACGAGGGACACGTTGAACACATGAGGGTTTTGGAGCCAGCATGCACATACATACGAAATGCAATTCAAATCCACTCTATCCGCAAGAACCGTTTATTTCCTCATTACCATGCAGCCGTGGATTCCTGAAGGCAAGCTTTCTGGTTCTTTTCTTCTTTCCCCCACACCGCCGGTGGTGGCGCAGATGCAAGCTCCATCTGGTGGTGCTGCAAGGCACCCAGCGGCGCGCTCAGCGTGTGTGCTCCGTTGATTGGTTGGCCTATTCAGCAAGGTAGCAGCCAGGCTGCAGCTCCCACGGTCATGAAACACAGCGAGGTTCGCAAAAAAAAGCTTCGCTTTTAAAACAAAGCTTGACGTTGCAGAGTCGACAGACGTCCACAAATTTGCGAATGCAGTTTGTGAACAAGAAGCCAGCTGTGGTATACAACTTGATGACGGTCTGAAGCAAACTTATTCTGTTGGTGTATGAGTGAATACCACTCACACACCGTGAAATTTGAACTTGCTTTACCACTGGACAAGAACAGCTTCAGCACGGACGTGATGTTGCAGCAATGCACATTTGCCATTCAACATTTCTCGCTATTGCAGTTGCTGCTGTTATGATTTAAATACCAGAATCTCATCACCTTCTCCAAGTTTGAAATTCTGTGCTGTATATTTGATTTTGTAAGAGAGGTGACCCACTGTCATGTTCTGCTGGTGAGCACAAGGTCACAGATTTGAATCTCAGCTGCTGTGGTCATATTTTAATGGGAATGGAATGCAAGAGTGCTCATGCGTCAAGCATACTGATTTTGTACAAACGTACCGAGTCATTAAGTGCTACGCGTAAAGCCTGTAATTTATTAAACGTTTTTAAAAATGTACATCGCTGCCGATCGCACTACACCGCTCAGTGGGATTTTCAGCCGCCCCTACCCATATGAGTTAAATCACCCAATTGACGTCAGTAGGGCGAGCTATCCAATTGACTGCCCGGGGCGCATCATTGATAATTTTTCCACCTTTATGGTGAACAAATGATGTTCGTAATAGTTGGAATGTTAGTAATGCACAAGAACAATTTCACTACACTTAAGCACCTCCGGCACACAGCAAGCGTCGTCTGCTTGTGTTACAACATGCTCCATTTTGACGAGAGCTCCGTGGTCAGAGTCGGTCTGTCTTTTCGCGAGCACTATAATTCGAATTTGTTGCATTGTGGACTGCAAACATAGCGACTGGCAATATGTCAAGCTGAGGCATGTCCCTCTGCAAGGCAGCAGACGAGCGAACTGGCTGCAGCACCAGGATTTGCGTGTTTACGGCCGTCACTTCACACTGGAAGATTACTAACGCAATAGCGTTTCGCGAGTCCGGTATTAGGGTAAATGCAAGCGCAAGGGAACAGGGCCTGGCGGTTTGACCGCGTCGTTCACGGGATGAGCAGAAGCGCAGATGTGAATGGTCTGCACGATGCAGCCACCTGGTGGCACAGAGCTCAATCGCACACAGTAGCAGCAACGAAATGTATTCTTTGCTGCTGGCGTAAATTTTTCGCAGAAGTGTAATCATTAACACATTGTTTTTGTAAATGTTTAAGATGTTTTACACTTGGTTAGAGCGATATTAGCTCTTTGTTTGGCTGGTTAAGCTCTGCGCCAATGGGTGGCTGGACCGTGGATACCGATCAGGTACGTCTACGCTAAAGTTCCTTCATCAGTTTGAGTTTATGCCTCCACCGTTCCGTCGAAATTCGCAGCTCGCTTGTGGTTACCGGAATACCAGACACGTTCGGCGCTGCGACAGAATGCTCGCAACGCACGCTCTCGCTTGGGGTCAACTGCCAAGCAGCTGGCGGAGAGTTTGGAGAGGCTTCGTGCACTCGCTCCTAGAGAACCAGAAGTCAACACGACGTGCCATCATGATGCAGAGCCAGTGAAGGCGGAGCTTAGCCCCGATCACTCGGCGAACGAGTTGAGTAGAAAATACATGACCGTGGAGGAGGGTAACTTGTAATCGTCTGTAGCTCTCTTAATATGAGATGCATCACACAAATTGTGGCGCGAATGATTAACTTTGCCTCTACCCTACGCGTCTACAAAATTTGTCCAAACCATTTCAGGGGCCCTTTAAAGAATAGCAGTTGGTCAAAATTCATTCAGAGCCTTACACTTTGCTTCAGCAAACATTTGCATCCACTTTTTCTCGGTGTTTGACCACCTTGTTTTCGAGTTGCAGATGGCATCTTTTACCCTTCTGTTGGTTTCTTGAACTCAAGCATGGTGCTAAACAAGTAAGTACAGCCAACAATCTGCAAGAAACATATGTCCATTTGGCTGCCTGCAGGTTGCATCCGTCTTTGATAACGTACACTTCGCGATGAAATGCTTTCATAAAGCTCTTCCACATTTTATTCAACAAGCATGGGGCGTCTTTCAAGAAGTAACTATTAAGCACTCTGCTTTTCATGCAAACGTCACAGCACAAGACATGTGCGCATCTTTTATCTACATTCCAGTATTTGCGGTGGTACCGTGTCACTATCATATTCGGCACATATGGTACTTAAAATATTTTGTAGTGGATTTGCAAATATACATAGCGAATTTGACGTTTTAGCAGAATAGATTACCAGAAAAAATGGCACGATTATTTGGAGTACATGCAGAAAGAGGCTAGCGTGTGCCAAGGGTTCTGAATTTTCCTGTAATACAAGGCCAGCAGGAATCCAAATTGCTATTGTTTGTGTAAGCAGCCCAAAATTTAGTGATTTACTGTGTCAGTACTAGTGCATGTTAGTCCAGGATACAGCTTTGAATTGCAGGGTAGCTAGATGTCGGGCTGCTTAGAAATCCACATTCTCGGATGCTGACCTTTATAACGATGCCAATTATATAGTTTTTCACATAAGTTTCTTGAGCACACAGCATGCAAGAGAGAGCCCTGTTACATTCCGGGCACCCAGCCAAAAAAATAAGGAATCTTGAGGCATTAAATGATCTTAGCATAGCCTCCTGTATACTTTTGTGCCTGCCGGATCAACTCAAAACTGCCATTGTCCCTGCGAACACGTCACATGGTGAAAGTTGGCCCTTATTGAGGGCAAGGTAACAGCAAACAGTGCCCGAGCTTGGTGAGCGAACCATGTAGCTGTAGCAGAGAGAGTGTATCTCGGCAGCAACAGTGGTTCCAAGTGGCAGGTGCAGGTGGCACAGACTGCATTGTTTAGAAAAACAACTAGAGACAGAACTTTATATTTTATTTATTGCAGTATAGATGTTTTATTGCTGAACTGCCGTTTATCAGCAGCAAACATCAAAAATGCAAAAATATACAGTTATTTTCTTCCGACCTGTGTTTTACAGAAATGGGTCTTAACGCGCACTCTGCTTGGACATAGCATCACAAGCTGTCGCTACTGGCACTGTTACTGCCGTCCAGGTCTACAATTGCCTGGTGTTCCATGAAGGGAAATGTATGTACAAACAAATTACAGTCTCTATTGTTCATTATGCCTAAATTTTGGGGATCTTCTGAGCAGCGCATATACACAGACAGAACAGACTCAAACCTGTTTATTGTTACTAAAATTTGCAGCCACGACTGTTCAGCTACCACTCAAGTTGGACCGGGTACTTCCCAGTGAGGCATGCTGTGCAGTGGCCGACCTCCTTGTTGCCACCGTTGGGACGTTGGACGCCCCTCTGAACAGCAGCGGTCAGACCTTCGACGGATAGGTAGACTAGGCTGGCAGCCCCGAGTGTGTCTGCCAGCTGCTTGGCATCCAGCGTATTGGCAATGAGCTCCTCCTTCGTTGGAATGTTTATACCCATGTAACACGGGTAGTGCAGAGGAGGCGAGGCGATGCGGATGTGCACCTGAAAGAACAGACGGGGCACAGAGACGCTGAAGGTGTCTCCAAGGGGCTCTTGAGACAAAGCATGTTGCTGTGTGTGAAATAAATGTGATGATGTGATTGTGAAGTGATTGGGGCCAGCAAGCAGTTATCCCTCTCAAGACAAGCCCAGACAGCACGCCACATCCAAAAATAGTCCAAACCAAGCAAAATAGTGCACCAAATGAATTTATTAATAAGTACAGCTAACTGCAACCAAAAACATGGTTAGAACAACTGAAAGTTGAGCAAGATGGTAGAAATTTATGTTGCCTAAACTTAAAGGCAGATGTACAAGCATGGACATGAGGAGGAACGAAAGAATGGCAATTGTGTTGCCCTTTTCATTCCTTCTTGTGTCCATGTTTGCATGCCTGCCTTTCAGAAACATAGAAGCATGGTTTGTACAATACATATTTATACTATTTCAGAGAGTAACAGAGTTTGTTGAGTTGACCAAAAACTGTTCGCTGTAACTTTAATTATCTTCCTCTATCGGCAATGGTGACATGTACTTTCCAACTGAACTCTCCCGATTTTCAACAATATTTACTGATATAAATAAATACTCTGTTCCAGACTCTTGTAAATTTCCTTAAAAACGTTGGAATAAAGCACAGCAAGTCAAGTAGCGATATCTACTCTAACAAAGAGAAAACAAAGACAACTGTTTTCTGTGCAAAGTGTGCTTTGACTGCACATGTGAGGTGACTTCACATAATGCAAGCATCACAAGAAACACCTTAATGACCCTACAAACACTGAAATATTTGCAGTGAACTTAAGCATCTCGGGCAGAAGTCAAAGCTATAGGGGCATGCATATTTGTTGTATATTCATCCATTACGTTTTTTTCTTTCTAGAGCTTGTATGTATGTGTGTGTATGTATATATATATTACACATTTCTTTTTTTGGCCACCAGTTAGTAAAGAAAGTTATATATAACCATGCAAAATGAAATTATCTCCTGGTCAAGAGGGAGTTAAAAATTGGCTGCTAGATGGCAGCTATGATAACTCACTGCAGTATTCTGGCCTAAGTGACCACATACACATCACATACACAAGCCACCAGCTAAGCGTATGTCACTTAAATCACGTTCAAGCACTGCAAACTGCTTGAATTCCACAAATGTTCACCGATTCCTGCAGTTGTGCATTTGACGAAAAAGTCATAGTCTTATTTTGTATTTGTGTCAGCTTCCTGGCAAAGATTTAAAGCACCATTCATATGTAAAAAAATACATATTCAAGTTATTATTCTCTGCTCACTTGAAAATTGAAAAAAGAAAATGGATCAACAGTTCCACTCTTGAAAGACTGTTTAAAGCAAGTCCTTTTTCTTCTTCTGGGTACTGCAGTATCTGAACAATTCTAGCCATGCAAAACCCCTGCACAGTCTTAAATATGGCCAAAGTGTGCAAAGCATACTGCTACAAATTGTCTTGCGTAAACAAACCTCTTTAGCACCAGCCTCCTTGAGCAACTTGATGATGCTTCCCACAGTAGTGCCTCGCACAATGGAGTCATCAATGAGAATGATGCGCTTGCCATGGAAGTTGTCGGACAGCGGGCCAAATTTTTTCGCAACACCAAGCTGTCTTAGACGAGTGCTTGGTTGAATGAAAGTGCGGCCGACATAACGGTTTTTGCAGAGGACTTCTGCGTATGGTATCCCCGTCTGCAAAGTGATTAAAATGACACATAGCTTAATAAATGAAACACCTGTCATGTCGGCAACAAATCTACATGCAGGGCTATAAGGATAACCCCAAATTTGCAGTCTCGAAAATGAACTTGTAAACAGCTGAATGATAGATTAGATTGATTTATTTACTTGAATGTCTCAAAATGCAACACTTCGGCTATCAGGACACGCTAATGAAGGACTCCAGATGATGTTTGCTGATTTCAACCCACATTTTGTTATGTTTAATTTAATTTTGCATTGCTTTCTTATATGCCACACTAAGTGGCTGATTCCAGCTATAGCGGTGGCATCCATGTAATGTCCCAGCCAATAACAAAAGGCAAAAAGAATGGAAAATGAAATGCATTCATAGAAAATACAGCTCCTGGAGTTCTTTAATATGCATGTAATTCTAAGAACATGGAAAACTTTCTAGACCAAACCGATTAGGATGTGGCTGTCACATTTTGTGACATCCAGATAACGTCTGACCTCGTGCTGAGCAGCAGAACACCACAGACACTAAGCCAACCCAGCAAGCCTAGTAAGCAATCCTCATCCTGCCCGATTATAAGCGCCGATAATGTGAAAGCATATGTTCTGTGTGATGCTTCTGCACATTGTTGCATGGAAAGACAATACTGCCTTTTGGAAAGTGCAAACATAGGTTAGCCTTTACCATCTCGGAAAACCCAAGTGCAGCAGGGGTTGCAGACTCTGGTACCGTGCTGACAATGTCGGCCTCAACAGCAGCTTCTCGGGCAAGCTGCTTGCCGCATTCCCTCCTTACAGTGTAAACCATTTGACCTTAAAGTGAACAAAGAAAAAGTTATAGCACATGGTAACATTTCTCAATTGAGTCCTTCATATTTAATGTGTTTCATGCTGGTTGATTTGGTACATACTTGTGAATGAACAGGAAACGAGCGCAGATGTGTACACAGAGGAAGATATGGATGGGAGAAGCTCTGGACTTTTTAGTGGAGTGCTCGTCAAGTTTATTTTTTCTTTTGTGCGCATTTGTTTGCTGGTTTCCTGTTCATTCACAAGTTTCACATAGGTGACTACATGTGTGCATAAGGATATTACAACATTACTGCCTATGGCTTACCTTCAAAGATGCTGTCTGGCCTTGCAAAATAAACGTATTCAAAAATGCAAAATGCTGGAGGCGCAGTGTAGGGCCTCGGAACCACGCAGACTGACTTGGGCCCATGTTTCGTAATCTCCACAATTTCACCTGGAAGTACTTCGCGGTAAAGCACTCCGCTGACGGACTTGAAGGCACAGGACTCTGACGACACAACCCAACCTTCATATTCAAACTGTGGGTTGGTTTTGTCTGCAACAGACGAACAAGTACAAGATATACTCTTAATTAAAACAGGAAAATCCAAAAATGTGCATTTAATGTTGAGGCCGGGCCTCAAATGAGTGCTTAAAAAAAATATCCTGCCCCTTCATAACATGGAATGCCGCTAAAATATCCTTTCTTTGTTTTTCTGATCGACAGGCTGAGTCAAAAGTTCATGGGATGTGGTGTCTGAGAAAAAGCTGAATATTTCCTGTTACTGGGCCTGCCACCTGAATTTTAAATGTGCTACGTGCACTGTGTATGTGACCAACATAACATTGTACTGTTTTAATCGCTGCAAGCTAAAACTGGGCTGCCATTCAACTTTTTCACAAGACCTACATCCCGGACACTTTTGACCCCGCCCATACAAGGTCATAGGACTGCACACGTCATGAGAAACATGCTAAAAAATTTTTTTTACTTTGTTTCACAATTTCACCTTTAGTTGCAATACAAAAACATAAGCGGACTAATCGAGAATAATATTTATCCAGATTAAGAGAGCAGACCACATTTGAGGTTATTTAACAGACACTGGTTCTAGCAGTGTGCATGCATGTTATGTTATGCATGCATGCTATGTGTGTGAAGTCACTTAAATTTTAATAACTTTCTTGTACTTGCGTGCACTTTCTCCTTGTTTTTGACAAGCTGAATCTCTTGGATGATCCACAATGTAGCCATTGTGGTGGTAATCAGACTAAGTAACATATGGTGCTTTACAACACTAGATTAATCAGTAATGCAAAACAATGGAAAGTATCTGATTTTTATTTTCTAACTATAGAAGACAAAAGACAAACAAAAAAAAGAGGTCTCCTTGGAATACTAGTTCTTAAAATTTCACATCTTTGCCTATGCACTTGCACTTAAAGAAAGAAACCCTTCAAGACCAATGCAATTGCAAAAAATGGATGTCAGTAATAATGGATTTTCTCCTTCTGGTAGCTACTTATCTTCCTTAAAACCAAGTTCATAGAGTCCTATTGCACAGTCAAGATGTGCACCATATAATCTTCTGTAAATGGTATCAACCAGGCATGCACGTACAATCTCACCTGAACATGACCAGTAACATGTTTCATGTACAATTTCTCCATCTAGATATGAGTGAAATTGCATGGCTTTGCATGCATGTGCTGACACTCGCCACTTTCCTTAGTGGGCACCTGTACGTTTGTTAATTATATGTTCGCTGTCTTAAGGCAATGTTGCCATTATGGGTCTAAGTTTACTGATTATAAATCTCAACCACAAAACTGTATTATCTTATCTGTGAAACTTGTCTGTCATATTGAATGTCAAACCGCACATCGTACCGACTACCCCAGCAATCTTAACGAGATAGCAAGACCATTACACCGTGTCTACACAAATTCACTACACCGCATGCTGTAACACATAAAAAGCTTCCTATGATAACGGTGCCATTGTGAACAACAGTTCTCTAGAAAACTCAGAAACATTCTTTTACGACTTCATCAGTGACAATTACTTGCTTCACTGCTACTAGTAAAAGTAATGCTTACAAAATAAAAAAACTTCTACATTAATATGTACACAATTTAGATAATGGAAATAGAAGTGACTTCATGTAAGTGCAAGGAGTAATGCTTGATAGGATGTGCCCCCACACGTTCTAGAGGCAATAACATAATTAATGTACCTTTGATTCCACTGGGTGGAACTAGGACCCCTATGCTCAGTGGTCTGTTTCCAAACGGGTCACGAACTGCATAGATGGTGTCATCGTACATCATAATGAGCGAATACGCCGTAGGTGTCAGGGTCATGAGATGCCTTATGCGTGCTGGCCAATTGGGGCCATCTTCCTCTTCTCCCGATGGCGGAGGCTGACTCAGAATTTGCATGATTAGCTCAGAATCCGATCCTGTCGTTAGCCCCACACCCTTGTTGAGGATCTGCAAAAGCAATTCACTACTGTAATGCACAGAAACCGCATACTTGTTGAAATGCTTTTTTTTTTTTTTTTTTACAAATTCTCACCTTCCTGCGAAGAGCAATGGCGTTTACCAGCTCTCCATTGTGAGCTATGGCAAGCAGGCCGTGGTTTGTATGTACAACAAAAGGCTGAGCCAATTCGTGCTCCGAGCCGCCGGTGGTTGAATAACGTGTATGGCCTACACCAAGATTTCCCTTCAGTTTCGTCATGGAGTCCTCATTAAAAACATTGCTCACAAGGCCCATTCCTCTGTGAACAGCGAACTTCTTGAGGCTTTCACCCTGGCTTGTCACAATACCAGCACTTTCCTGTCCTCTGTAATCAGCACAAAATATGACTAGTCTAGAACAGCTAGAACAATAAAGAACTTGACAAGTACTAAACCTATGCAAAATAAACGTAGTCGACCAACTGCTCTGACCAGCACATGCTTTTACTGCCTAAGTGATACAAGACACAAAGATTTTGAGCTCCCAACTTTTTTTTTCCTTTTTTTTTGTCTCGGTGGTTTTGTTAATTTAGTTGTGGCCTCAAATTACCTTATTGCCACAAACTACTCATGACTATCGATTCTTTTTAATCCTGTTGTGCCAGTATAAAGTTTAAAACAAAAGAGCCAATCAGTCTAACACTCGTGGTTTGCTGCCTGCTTAATATATTGCGAACTGTTTTATGAGACCTTCAGCTATTCTTGCGCACCGTTTTTCTTCGCCCCGCGCAGATCTGCTGGTTATGCTAGCGGTCTAAATAAAGACAATGCTCCCTGCGAATACAGATGGCGTTACAGTCTTTGCTGTTGGTTTCGCTTTCGAAGCGCGCGAACCGCACAACGAAGTCGTCGCCTTGTTGATGGTTTATGTATCATTCGCGATTTCTCAGTCGTGTGACCGCCCTTAATATTTCGAATAGGCAAAGGTCATATATTTATATTGCGAATGCTGTGCTGGACGGGCACTGCTCGTGTCGCCATCATACCTCAGCTGCGTCTTATCGTCCGTTATCAATGGCCTTAGGCCCTTGGCAGTGTGGGCTGATGGACAGCGTCACCGGCTAGCTCCTCGAGCACGGCATCGCGATAAATCGCCGCGCGCCGTCGTGTTCTTGCGGTGGCGCTCACCTACACCAAGCAAGTAAATCGCCCGATACCACAGGCATGCGCTGCGATGGTCAAACCCACCTGTGCTGCAGGGCGACAAGTCCGAGGCAGATTATGTGGCTCACGTCCAAGTTGCTCGGCCACTCTCCGCTCGCGATGCAGCCAAACACCCCGCATGCTTCGCGCAGTTCGTGCTCTTCGTCGAACTGCACTTCTCGAGCCATGCTGGCGGTGTCCTGTGCTGTCCTGCTGAAAGTATTGGCTGGGCGCACTTGGCGGTGGCCGCAACGGACGGGGCCCGAAACCGCGCGTTGCCTCGGCTGTGAAATCTGTACTCCACGCAGCTCGCCGTCGCCGCAATCGGCGAGCACGTGGTGCCATTTTCGCCCTCCTCGCCGTCTACTCGCTTGCTGGGCAGCACCCCTCGCCAGTCGTTCTTCGGCGATACTCTTCCGTGATAACGATCCCACCGGCAAGGTTAGCACGGCTTGCCTCTTGGCGCCTATCAGTTGCGCGGCGAGCCGCCTGACGTCTCCGATCCTCCTCGCGGAGCCGCCTCCTCTCTCGGCCACTATTCGCGCGCCGCTACTGAAGCCACGTGTTGAGCCCGATCGCGCCTCTCCTGACACCGTGGGTCAATTTGCAGCTCCCCCTGAAAAGGCGGCACTTGGAGCTGCTCTTGTTTTAGGCAGGCCTGTCGATTGTCTCCCTCCGCATTTGCTCGCACCTCCGCCAAGGTCGCCGACATCATGGCTAGTGAGTAGCATGCTCGCATATTTACTGCGCCGTTGGAATGCCCCCGCCGCGAATGTTCATTCCCACGCTCCTCGACCGCGTGCGGCGCCCGCAGAAATTGAAGCCGGTGACGCCGTTCGAACTCGCGTTGGCCGCGTCTTTCGACGCGTAGTGCAAGGGTTGCGCGCATCTATGATGCGCACTCACGAGGGGATTTCGATCGCGTCGTCTACTCCGCCGTCTGGGTGGGTGTGGCTTTCCGTAGGCGCGGTTTGTTTTAAAAGCGCGAGAACATGCTACTCCTCAAACCGGATTGCTCCTTGCCGCCGGCCTTGTGCGTTTAACGCATGCGGTTACTGTTTTGGCGCTAAAGGAAACAAAAGGCTCTTGATCTTGTTTACGCACCATGTCGGGCTCGTTCGTTTTCCTCCGTGCGTCTCTAAATTCCCAAGTATGTGCAGCTGCATATTCGCCGTAACTGTACCAGCTGGTATTTGTCGAAATTTCGCATATTTTTGCTGTTTCTCGAAGACGTCCGAAATCCCGTTTAACCGAACCCACAAATTGTGGCATGTGTCGCGGAAGATATTTAGGTGCTCGAATAGTGCGTTAGGCCGACCATGTTTGCCGCGCGTTCGTCAGATAGCAAAACGTTGCCTTCACCCTTCTTATAAACGACCGTTTCGTGCGACTTTTCTCGGTCGTTATCCTTATTATGTGGCAGTGGCATTTTGGCTTTGACTAAGAGCCATTGGCCGTTTTTCTATCCCTCTTCTTGTACAGCTACTTCAGCGTGTGCTGCAGTACTGTAATAAACAAGTTCTGTGTCACATTATAGCAAATTGCGGAAAAAAAGTTACGCAAGCTTTACTCTGTGTGCAGCGCAAGTCAACACGGAAGCCGCAAAAAGAACTAGACCCTCTTCCTTACTGCGCAGTCCTACGCGGTGTCTGACTAACGAAGGCACATCTCGATTCACCTTCATCTATAGATCTTGCCATACCGTAGGATTTCGTTCCATAGCACGTACGGCAAGTTATGCTGCTTACAGGAGGATCGATTCGCGCGCGCATATATATATATATATATATATATAGTCAGCTTCGACGACAGTATGTGGGCCACTGACCGAAGAGGAGAGACTACTTCAAGCAGGAAAAAACAGTTCATGCTGGAGGCGTTAATTGACCTTTCGGATAATTTGACCAATATTTGCGAAACTTGCAGTTCCACAGGGTTCGAATTGGCGGGAGTGTGTGTGTGTGTGTGTGTGATCACAAATGTACGCTGACAACTCGTCGGAGGCATCATACAAGGCGCCTGCCATTAAGACGTTGCAAAAAATGATACTTGCACTCGTAAGTAGTAAGTAGTGTGTCACTCCCTGACAACTTCCTGCTGCTATGAAGGGAAAGCTACGGGCACGCGGCTGCTGTACATGTGTTACCGCGCCAAGTAGTCCGGCAGCGTTTCACAGTACTTTCGGTTGCTCGGAAAGGACGCTGAAACGACGCAGCTTCCACGTGCGACTTTTTCGCGTTGCCCCAGACGCGGAAGGGCAAAGCCACAAAAAGTAGACCTTTACACTCAGTGGTGTGTGTTCTGTCTTATTTAACCGTTGCTAAAAAGGTGTTTGTTTTGTCTTCCCCAGCCTAAACTAACGTGGACTAAAAGGCGAGGCTCTTTTTCAGAAGCGCTTTCACTTGTGCACGCTTTGCCTTCGTAGCTTTCCATTCATGGTCACAGAAAGTTGTCCGCGAGTATAGAACATATACATTTTTCTTCTGGCACACTCTCATCAGAACTGAAGGCTTAGGCCAGTGCTCCCAAAAAGCATCCGTGCTGAAGGCCATATTCGCGTTACTAAGATTAAGATTCCTGAGATCTACGGGCCTTCACGATAGATCTTAAGAAGGCCGCCCCCTACCGCTCTATAGCGTACGCGTTTTGTTCGTGCTCGTCTCTTTTTCTCTCTCCAATTTCCGCTCTTTTCCCCCGTGCAGAGTAGCCAACCGGATCCGAACTATACCTTTGGTTACCTCCCTGCCTTTCTATACATTCTCTCTCTCTCTCTCTCTGTAGCACACTCTCACCATTACATTGGTGGAAACTAAAGAACCCGGTAATATTGAACCTGCTGTGTCTCGATCATTAGTGTCATATATATATATATATATATATATATATATATATATATTCAAGCTATCGTGCATCCCAGTTAACGTTAGCCAAGCTGTTGAACGAAAATAAAGATTAAAAAGATACGGTGCAAATTACAATTATAAAACATATACTATGTTCTATCGGTCGTCGGAACTATGTCGACGGAACACGGCGGTCTTAAGATTGTATCTTAACTGCACCGTGCTTTTTAAGTTTTGTTTCGTTTAATAGGCTAACGTTAGCTATGTATTTCTACTTTCCATATCGCAGCATCATTTGTCACCGCTTGCCCTCACTTTTATACAGTGGCCACCTTATGAAGGCTATAAATACTAATTTAGATATTTAAAAAAAGGATAAAGAAAAACGCTTCTGTTCCATTGAAATTTGGAGACTTGCGCGCGACGTGGACGCGCGGACGATCACTCGGTGCACTTTGGCTCCTGTGTCCTGAAAACGCACGGCGCAATAAGACCGACCAAACTGCTTTCTTGCTGAAACCCTAGACAACTCTATGCTCGCAATTATAGAAATTTCAGAGGTGCTAGCAGATACAGCGACAACGAAGCAATCTTCGCACCTAAGTGAACTTCCCCGTAACGCGAGACCGGCAGAAGGGAAATTCACCATGTGAATGGGCAACTTCAAAGATTGGACCGCTGTAGCTGTACAATAGCACGTTATAGACTGAGCAAACGCATTGTTTGTTTCACCTGCCCTCTGTTGTAACATTATAGTGCATGTATATATGGATACATGCCTGCTTCTTTCGCCTCAATTTACGTAGTAACCGATGTACATGTCTTCGTAAGGCATATATCGGTCGCGAGATTCCTGTTCGTTATCAGACATTCCCGGACGAGTTGCGAGACATGCGGGGGATACGAATGAAGCCGTCTAAACTGAAACCATCTGCAGGTTGGGACTGCGGTGATGCAGGCTCGAGTTTTACGCGACCTTCGAGACGTGGCTGGTGTTTATACGCTTGCACGTATCTTTATGCCTGTGGAATTCGCAGCTTAAGTACCGGCGCTCTATTTGTGCGTTCTGCCGCAGGCGGTCTACGACTGGGCAACAAGGTAATCGAAGGAAAGACCAAGGTTGTGTACGAACTTCCGGATGAGCCGGGAAACGTGGTCCTAGTGTCCAAGGACCGCATCACGGCCGGCGATGGGGCTCGCGCCCACGACCTCCAGGGCAAGGCGGCCATCTCGAACGCAACCGCTGCGAGCATTTTCACCCTGCTCAACAACGCAGGTAAGCAGCTGCAAGTCATTCAGCAGCGCGAAAGGGAACCGCGCTTCAGCTCGGCAGGTCCGAAAAGATAAGGGCGGATGTTTGCATGTGCCATATAGTTTTCGTGCTGGACAGTCGAACTGGATCTCGGAATGCTTAAATATTCTACGTTTAGACAAGATATCTTCGCTTTCTAAATCAAATCTACGTGTTTCCTGCAATATATTTCAGCACAGTTGTGCGCTTCAAAGTAAACATTTGACGCATCTATAGCTGTTGTGTGATCGGAATCAGCCAGTCTTTTTTCGAAGCAGACTTGGTCACGGACACTTTCTTACATGTGAACCCCCCACTGTCCGCGCCAGGGTTTTGTGGGAGAGCAGGGGTGAGGGTGAGGGGGGGTTCTCACTAAACACGACTCACAATTTTAGTTGTGAGTGCAGGGGGCCATTCCATCCCTTCGCACCCCGTGGTGATAGGAGGGAGGCGATAGGGACGCAGGAAGTGCGCCTCCCCACCCTCCCGCTTTCTCCCTCCTCTCGGGCGTCTCTCGTAGCCCGTCTTTGTCGTTTTGGGACGTTGAACCCCGTAATTTGGCTTTTCTTTCTTTATTTAATCATTCCTTACCGTTGGGCAATACCCAAAATCAAGCACACGTTCGGGTACCTCTTCCTGGTTTACAATGCGTCTCAGCGTACTGCCGCTGTCAGTGCATCTGTAATGGTGTTCTGCTGTGAAGGTAGTCCATGCGACAGCATGGAAACTTCTGCGAGGCGGTTGGTAGTGCATATCTCGACTCCCTTCTAGCGAGTGTCGTCCTTCCTCGCCTATGCGCAGCTGTTTTTTTTTTTTTTTTTTTCCCAGCGAATGACACTTGAGCGGAGAGCTATTATCTCCTTCAGCCGTCTAGGGGAGGCGATAAAAATCGTCTGGCTAGGCTCTTTCGTGCCGGTTCCCGCTGTCGCCTCAGAGACACTGCGGAGTGTAACGATGGGAGGGCTTATACAATCTCCACGCGACACGCCACGCAGATAAGCAACCGCCGACACGACGGCTGCGCGATCGCGATTGGCGACGGGAGAAAGCCCTTCGTGTATGCGCGGCGGAAACCCGCGCAACCCCGATGCCTGGTCCTGCAGAGTTTAACCCTTTTGCAAGAAGCTCAACCTGGATTCTGTTAGGGTCATTGTTGAATTCCGCCATATTGTCTCGTGTTGGCTCACCTATGCCCTCTGTTTGGTTCAGAGCACCGACGTGGCGGAATTCGACAATATGGCGTCCAGAAACCAACCCGGACAGTGATTCCGGGTGATAGCGATTTCTGTCGACGGATCCGAGAACTTCCCCTTGCACCGGTGTGGTTCGTGAGGCTTTAACAAGACACGAAATGAAAATAGCTTGGCTCTTTACAGCTCTCAGACGGCAGACTTTAACCGAAAGTCACGGTTTGATACGATAGGAATCCATGCATTAAAAAAAAAAAGTTAGCATCTCTGTGATGTCAGGTCGGTGCCAAAAGTCTGACGTCGCACGGGGCTGCTTAGTGAATTAGAAGATGGCCACGCCATTTTCGGCTTCTTTGAAGTATATAGCTCCCTGTGACGTCAGAACGTAACGAAGAGCACTGTACTTCCTAGCAAGACATTTGCCTGGTAACTTTCATTGGCTCTTCCTTCAGAATAGTGTACTAATTGTTCTAGTACTATATACTACAGAACGAGTGAAATCCACCAAGAGACAGTGAAATGCGGAGGTCGCGCAGGAAAGCAATCGTTGGCGCAGGCTGGTCGTGATGGGAATTGAAAAGAGGACGTGTGGCCTTAAATTGCAAGTTCCTCCGTTGTTAAATATTTTTTTTTTTTCGCTGAACGAACGAACGAGCGTCGAGAGTTGTACAACCACGTAACATACCAGTTCAGCCTGACTTTTTTTAAAGCTTTGCTTTCCCTTCAAGGCCACTTTGCGCCGCAAAGCAATATTTCTAGTGACTAAACTTTGGAGCACATATCCACTTAAAATGCATTAAGAAGAAGCAATCTGTGCTGTCACATCAGATCCTTCGTATGTTGCTTCAAACAACTTTGCTGAGAACTCGTTAAAGTGTATGCTTCGGTAACAGGTTGCTACTGGCGGATCCAAAGCGGGAGCTTTCCATTAAAGAGCTTACAGGCGGGTCAATGTGCCATACGCGCAGTGCTTGGCGCAGTTCGTTAGCATTTACACAAGGCCGGCGGGTGTCTTACTATGTATCCAAGTAGTAATTGCAGACTCTCAGGTAGCATGCCGGCTCTATGGGGAGAGTCCCACGCTGCGTTCAGAAAATTCTCGTGGATACGATAGCCCACCATGCAGCACATTTGATTTGGTGCCCGGGCCATGAGGGCCTGGCAGGTAACGAAAGAGCGGATAGCGCGGCTCGCGAACTTAACCACCGAACGGCTACTCCGTCTCAACCCCAACCCCAATGTCAGTTTCCCGACAAACGGCGTGACATCCTAGAACACCATCGTCGCGAGCGACGGGCATGCGCCTCCCCAATCGAGATCTGTATGACGGGGACTCCCACGATTTGCGAAGAATCCAGACAGACGCGTATCGAAGTCTACGCCGACTACACGCCATGTCCCCCAGCCCACCCCCACATGTGCCCGTGGTGCGGAGGCAGGACAGGACCACTCTCGCCCACATCTCGTCGGGATGCGAATCATCTCGGCCCCACCAAGATCGGTCCACCGGTCGAAACTGTTGAAATTAAATACTTGTTCTGTTTACCTGGTAGCACCGTTCAAGTTCGTTACGTTTGAAAGGCAGCCTGAAGAATTCCTCTTTACCTACTATAATATATATATATATATAAGCCGGTTTGGATAATTTTAGCCCGTAGAAACCGATCACTTTGTTTGCCACACATAAGTGTAAATATCTGCGTTGACAGAAGAGCGGTTACCCTACAGATTAGGTTAAAGCAGCAAGTAAACGACAACATTACAAAATGAAGCGGGGACAATAAATCAATAGCTCGAATAAATTCAGCAACAACCTACAACCTCAAGGAAACGTGCATAGATCTACCATCTCGACGTACAGAGCTATCTTATTTTCCATTGGTCGGCCAGAATTTTTTTTCTCCTTGTCATTCGCGCATCTGAACGAATCTTACCGTTCTCGCGACGGCAGAATTTGACCATGATATGCGGGCATAATTATACAAGTCGAACAAACTTTATACATGCCAAATTGTACGAAAGCATTATCAGGCTGTAAATTACTCGCATCGCCAACGTTGCACGCCCACATACGTTCGCAATAATGATCTTTTTCCGCGCGTAGTGGCCGTGACACGTTGCGTCTCCCGTACAGAGGCCAGGAGAGATACCGCGAGACAGCATCGCTGCAGGGTTGAACGCCCATACGAGGACAAAATAAAGAGCATCTGCCGAGTGTGTGCTTTGTGTACGTTTGCTTTCCTAGATAAGTGGCTGGCCGACGTAACTTGTATACATACTCCTGTGCGAATGCACTACAGTAAAGTGCGCTCGGGGAGCTCATGTATACTCTTGTGTCCAATTGTTCTGCAACGTGTTCCCCGAGGAACACTAAAGATCAACACTCAATAGGTTTAGACTGTAAAAGTTTATCCTCCAAATCTCTATTTTCAATCATGTGGCGGGAAACGGTCAGTGACTAGCGGAGAGAGGCAAGAGCAAACTTTCCTTTTAATTTCGCGGCAGAACTTACCGCACGGCCACTACGTCAGTGTGACGTCTCGATCTTGCCTTTCGTTTCTGAATCATGTCTGGCTTATTCGGACCAACTCTCATGGTAAGAGCGACCTTTTAATTTGTTTCAGAAACGTTGATTTGCTAATACATACAAACTTAATTCCCCCTGTTTAATATTTCAATTTTCTTATCTTTTTTAAATGTTATGTAATGTTTTGCTGATGAGACCCTGTAACAGCCGACAGGTCAACGATATGAATAAATAAGACAAATGTTTAGATCACGTCAGACGGTCAGATATGTGTACGGAATAGTGGTCGTATAGTGACGTTGATAGTTCAGGCCATACGTGGCTGTCAGAGGCTTGAAGATACGTCTCCACGAGTCCGTCAATTTACCCCCTCGCACAAATGCGAGCAGAACGATACGATTTTTTCTTTTCTTTTTTTCGCAGCGCGCAGCGCCTGACGCACGGAATTGTATAGTCCTCTAATGGTGATCCGCAAACACGGCCAAGAAATCCTCTCATCGATCGACCTGTTCGCTGACAGAGAAAGCGTGTTTCCGACGACCCTGTTTATTAAAAAATGTGAAGTTCGACACACCGTTTCCTTTCCGATTCGGATTCACAGCATGATGTGGTGGACATCATAATTTGTGCTCTAATCGTCCACATAATCATTAATTTTCGCTAATAGATTTAGAAGGCATGGTTTAATTGCAGAATTGGAGATCAACTATAGTACGCAAAAGCATAACCATTCGCTATAGAATCGTCGCTTTCCAGAAATGCGGACTCAAAGTTCGCGGCGAAGGGAGTTACCTTATTTTTCAGCAACGTGGAAACATAACTGGAGCAGCAATTTCTCGGCAACATTTTCTCATGCGCGGTTGTGCTCTGCGTGTCTACTACGAGTCGACTTTAAATAATTTCGCCGGCGAAACTGCGGAACACAATCACTTCGTTAGCTCTTCTCTCTGGCTGACTTCAACTCTGCAACTGCGACGTGCCCTGCCTCCACGAGACATTAGTTAGTCAGCTAAAACGGCTAACTAATAAGCGCATTGGCGCTTACTGCAAGTTCACACGCACAGCGGTCCGTCACGACTGATACAAAATTAAGCGCAAGAAAATAAAACGGGCAATAATAATAAAAAAATTCACGCAGTAAGTAATCTGGGGGTTGTCTAAGTATGCGTAAGCGTTGTTCCACTTGCTCATTTCCACTCAGCTCTGTATTACTGTCAATGTTTTGAAACTTCTTCCGACCAGCATAAACGACAGAGCTGCGACGACACGAACTGCATGCATGCTGCGGACGGCGGCGCAAGGCGAATTGATGACGCAAACAAACTACCGCAGGTGGCAGCGCCAGGCGCGCTGCGATCATTATAAGCCGTTATCGCTCTTTGGCGCCTTATCAATCTGCGATGAACCGTTATTCACCGTAATCAACCGCGCTCCGGCGGCGGCTGTATGCGTATGGCGCGGCCGCGCAGACCCTGCTGCTTAGTTCACGTTGAAGCGAGACGCGCGGGTCCTAGCTGTCTTGAAAGCGATCTGGGATGGGGAAACAGTGCGCCGAGTGCTGATAGTTTCTTATTGGGCGCTGTGTTCTCGTTGCTCGGTTCGCGTTGAAGCGAGAGGCAGCACGAAAGCGAATTCGCTCGCGCTGCAGGCCCTGTCTTGAAAACGACCGTCTTAGGTGACGGACGGACGGGTTTCCCTCGATCAATAGGCATTGAAATTCTCACGCATTCTACGCAACGCAACATTCTACGCAACTGGCGTTTACTGATCACACAACGCACTATGAATCTTGGTTAGCAAACCATTTTGTCTGTCTCTCTCCTTGCTCGACCGTCCTTTTTTTTTTATGTTAAGAGACGGTCGTTGCTGATACAGTGTACATATATATGCCTTCATTTTCTTGTACGTCTGCCTTCGTTTCTGAGCTTTTTGCCCCCGCAACACATGTCGAACCAAATATCGCAGCGTATAGTCACGATAAGCAAATCTGCAAGTCTTGGCAACTGAGAAAGTGTTTCAGGTTCTTTTGAAAGGGCACCCAATTGGAGCGTGCAAAAACAAGTGCGAGTCTATTATACGAGGCGAAACAAACAAGCAACTGTTGTAAGTCCCGCAGGATCCTGATTGCCGCAGACGGCGCCTGCTCGCGCGCCGTGATAAGATAGTCGACGTCCTCTGCACTCTTTAGATTGCCGCTCATGGGAGGTCTACCGTCGAAAAACCGTCTGTGGATGGGCCTCTGCTTGTGGGGGACAGTCGTGGAGTGTTTCCGAGACTGACCTCTCGTGATCATTGTGTAGATAATGGCTATACGCACTGCCCGCATATCTTTTGCCTGATCCAAAGCAAGTTTTGCAGTGTCCCCACTGCACTGAGGCGATAAGACTGACCTTTCCTTTTTGCTGTATAGTGTTATTTGCGCAGAGGCTTGTGTGGCTATCAAAATTTTCTTTGTTCTTGAAACCGCGTGTTTCTGACATTTTTGGACTCAAGTGCTCAAGGATTCTCCCTTTTCCTGAAACCTGTGCATGCTGCTAGCGTACATGCGCCAGCACAGCTTAAATGCGCAGGGAAGAGGAACACCATGTTAAACGAGATCCGCAAAACTTCCAGGACAGCGAAAACGTGTCTTGCGGAGACTTGCTGAGCCAGGAAGGGCGATAAAGCGAAAGGCGTGTGGTGACGCCATCTTCCCGCACCAAAGATGCCCGTTACGTCCTGGATTTGCACATCCCCCTGCTAGGGATTAGCATTTCGCCGATAAAGGATTGTACCGTATTCTAAACAAACCGAAGGCTCAGCCTATAGCAAAATTTGACAACTTTTATCGTGCAGGAACAGCCCGAACGCGCAAAAATATTTTAGAATTCGTGACGTATAACAGCGAAGCACCGGCGCTGCGGGTTACGCGTGAAAACTCAATAAAGTTGGCTGCGGCTTTCCGCGATTAGTCAACCGTTTTAGAGGGAAAAAAGAAAACTCTCTTGACAGGATATTTGACGATACTAAACTGTTTTTGCGTTGCTTTGTGCATGATGTCCATTTAAGTGGATAGTGTGAGGAGTGTGTGGAGAAGTATAGCTTTCTTTCTGCTGCTAGTTATAGTTACACGTGCCATAAATGGGGGATTTTTTTTATTTTATTTTTTCTAATACAGCAAAAATCTTTGCGTTGCAGTAAATTGCAATGTGGGAATGTTCCTCTTTTACTATTCGAAGGAGATCATTCTTTATGAAAGCACCCAGAACCATACCGGCGTTACCGAGTCAACTTTCCTTGAATGGCGCGTCTTTTCAGGGTCAACTGTGCTGAGTTTTATTTGTTGGTACATATACATAAGGCAAACATTGCAGCGGCTAGGGTGCGAAGAAAAAGGGGATAAGGATAACACCACGGTTTTCTGCACAAATGGACAGACGTGAACGAACTTGCACCCTATATTGATGCTTTGTACACATATATGCTAGCCAAACATATACATGCAAGCTGGAAATTGACTTCTGTGTGCAGATGAAGATAAGAAATGGCTTAGCTTCCAGATGTACAGCTGGCGCTGAGTCGTCTGCGGCTGTTCGCTCGTAGTACGTCGACCTTGTAGTGCGATATCTCTTCGGACGCATTGGTCATTATGTAATGGCTGCGCGATTGTATCGATATTGCGAATGTCCATTTTTAGAGCTACAAGTAAAAGGTCGCAGGCTACCAGCTTTACTGTATGCAGCGCGCACTGGATAAGTCCCACAGTACAAGAAAACGTACTTAACTTTGATAGAGGAGGCACTGGTTGACAGCATGTATAAGCAGCAATATATAAAGTGGACGCAGCGGAGGCTTGGAGGCCTTCAAACTGGCCAGAGAAATCCGATTTTCATGTAGCGAGACCATAGGTCGCTAAAACAAACGCAATTCACTCAGACTCGCTCACAATATGTATCTTTTTTCACTCACCAAAATTCTACTCAGCCGGACTCACCGAGTCTCAACTCGCGAATCAGTCAGAGTCTGAGTGATCGACTCATGAGCTATGGTATTCCGGCCTAACTGCTTCTGTTTCTTTTCTCATTTGCTGTAACCCACTCCACTCTTCAATGCCTTTGGCCCTGAGAGTAATAATAAATAAAGTAAATAACTAAATATGCGTGTAGAGTATTGTGGAGTGTGGAGTGAGCGTATTGAACCGATCGGCTCGGATGGCTATAGGCGCTCTCGTGCGGTTTGCAAGGTCGCAGGTTCGATTGCCGGACGCGGCGGCCGCATTACGATGGGAGTGAAATTCTAAGCCGTTCGTCCATCGAGCTTTCTTTGGTGCATATATGTTAAAGAACTAGCTAATATGCGATCTTTTGCTACCTAACTAATGCAGTGGCTATTCGGAGAGGACAACCTATACCATGGTGCAATTTGGTGTCACACGTACGAGTTATCGTTCTTGGACCTGAAGCGATCGAGTCGTCAGCGAACTGGAGACCGTTTCAATTGAAGTATATTTCGCAATGCCTATAGGTGCAGTTACGTACATAACCAGGAGTAGAAGCAGTAATAGTTTTTCAGCACGTTGCGTCAGCATGGCGTTCGGGAAAATTGGCGATTAGAGAGTGCCTCGGGGGAGGCGCCGTATATTATTACATAGCGATCGGTTAGCAGCGCCACAAGGAGCGTCAAGTAGGTTGAGCGCTGCGCGGTCTTGCGGAATCGCGCGACAGCGAACGGGGGAGAACGCATTTGCTCGCGAGATCGGGTGAGAGACGCACGCTGCGACCATCTTTGTCGTCACTGGCGAGGGCGCCGGGTATCTGGGAGTTTTTCCGTCCTTGGGACGCCCAGGAATTCGTTCGGCGGCAGCCAGTTCGCCTCTCGCGCCCCTTCGCTGATAAAGTCCTTTCGTGTCTGCGAAATACGCAGGCCTGCGGTGCACCACCGTGTCCCGGAGGGTGCTGCAAGTGTATGCTCCCACTGAAGTGTACAAAGCGTGCTGCTCGCTTTGAAATGCCTCCTCAGAAGCGCCGGTTCTGCGCGGAAAAAGCGTTTATGCGCGCCTGTATACCTGTATCACTCGTGCCTTCTTTTCTTCCGCAGAAAATAAACAAAGGCGCTCGAAGGGTTATTGCGAAGCAGAAAGGCCGCGCTTTCTCTCTCTCTCTCTCTCTCTCGACCAGAACAGCGCAAAGCAAGCAGAAACAAGTGCGTATCTCGCGCACTCGCTTGAAAATTCAGATAACGTTTATGGTACCGTTTCATCACGGCTTCCGGCTGAAATGCGAGCGAGGCCTTTCTGCTTATATACCGCCCGATAACCATGCATGCAATTCGCCCTTGCTGCTCCACAATTTGCGTGCGACGATGGCTTTTTTTCTTTTGTTCACGCGCTTGGCGCCACCTGTTCGACCACGTGTTCCTGCATTATACCGCGGCTTCTTTGCTGGAAATGCTCGTGTTCGATTAAAAAAAAGAAGAAATCGGAGCGTTTCTGTAGTGCTTCTTCGTCCGATGCCTGTTTCTCCCATCCGACTTTTCAGCTATAAAAGCTCTGCTGCAACAAGATTGGGTAGCATACGTGTACGCCTCCTGTGTGGAAAATGTCGCAGATTTTATTACCGCGAACGCATTTGCCCCCTTCGAAGCCTAGTACTTTAATCGAGCTGCGCGGCGGTCTCATCGTTGTCGGAATTACGCCATCGTGTTTGCAGGTCAGGTTCCTCCCCGACAACCTGTATTTCTTGGCAGTGGACCAATATTATGGGCGCGTATATTGATAATGACGTTTACTTCACTGCGGGGGCACGTTTTTTCCTCCAGTCACACCATAGCGTGCAAGGTACAAAAAAAAAGCGATAAAAGAAAAACGTGACTTCTAGTACGAAAATACGTACAAGACGTGCAACTAGCCCTTTTCTGAAACGGGTCATAGCACTACAGCAGCTGATTTACATAAACCTGTTCCGCATGCAGGCCCTAGAAGGCGTTCGGGGACTCGTTTGCAGACGAGCTTTCGAGTTCGCGCTTTTGTGTGCGTTACGCCAGAAAGCTTTTCTGGCGCGCGCGCGCTGAGCTTGCGCTGTGTACGTGACGCAAGTGAAATCCTCCGCTCATCTGACGTCATTGCACGTGACGCACCTGCACGCACGCAGCACCTCGGGTTTCCGACGTATCTGGTGGCCTCTGCCCGCAGATGAGGCGGAGGGGAGGGGGGTATCGCAACTTTAGCACATATTTCCTGCGTAAAGGTGCGTTCATCACAGCCATCAGCCGTTGACGCTTCCTGCTGACTTCGACGTAGTGTCGGTTGGAA
Source organism: Dermacentor andersoni (assembly GCF_023375885.2). Lineage (NCBI taxonomy): Eukaryota > Metazoa > Arthropoda > Arachnida > Ixodida > Ixodidae > Dermacentor > Dermacentor andersoni. The sequence continues at coordinate 39,110,872 of NC_092817.1, forward strand.
ATCTTATGCGCTCGTCGGGGCGTATTCAAAGCCGCGCATGCTTTTGTTGCGCTGTCATGTGCGTGATGTTGTCCTGTAGTGGCTTTGTTGCGGCTTGAGCCATCGATAGCGCCAATTATACCCTCCCCCCCCCCCCCCCCCTTATTTAAAGCAGTGCTCGAATTGCATTCTATGTAAACGACATGGAGAGTACCTTTAACCTGAATTTCCACTCTCGGCTCTTTTGGGTTTTTGAAGTAGAACGTGAGGATCGAGCAACGGCGGGCTTTGCTCTTACGTGCAGAACAATGTAACGCCGGTGAAGAGGAACTTGCAGGTCAATCGTTCTAGCGAACGCGGCGAATATCAGGCGACCTTCGTTCGAAACCGTTCGAACGCGCTATAGATTCGTTTCCTTCTCCTTTGTCTGCGTTCACTGTTCGGAGATGCGTTCCGCACGTGTCCGATAATGATGTTGAACTATGTTTATATCACACACACAGGGTGTCCCAGTTAGCTTTAGCCAGAGTTTAAAAATATGCAAATGTCACCTGGCTGGACAGAACCAAGGTAATGTTTGCGTCGTCTGGAGATAAACTATTTTACAGCGAAAGCTGTATCTCGCGAACCTTCCGTATATTTTTTTTTTTTTTCGCGTCCGGCAACAGAAAAAAATCATGGCCGATTCTGGTGATGGCACATACACCTGCCCGCAGGTGTATGTGTTCCCGAGCCCGCAGGTGTATGGCACATACACCTGCGGGCTCGGGAACCTGTAGTGCGCCCTTGAACTAGTCTTGTCACACGTGAGACCCAAAGAGGTACCAGGCACAGGACTTAGCTGCAAATGCAAGCAGTTTCCCATCGTTCAAGCCAGCGCGGTCACTGTGCACTATAGTCTCAAGGCGCAACGTACTCGCAAGTGGTGCACGAGTTCGACAAGGAGCATCCACAGAAGCTATATAGTGTACGTGGCTCTGAGCCGATTCGCGGACGTGAACCGCCTGTTCCTCACGAATGCGAAGGGAGACCACACGTTTCACCATGCAAACGGAAACATGGAGAGAGCTCTGCAAGATGAGTTCAGGCGTTTGGAAGATCACCACCTGCCTACGATAACCAACACTTGCTAAGCACTACTGCAGGAACCGCATACGATTGCAGTTTCGGCATTTGAACATTCGTTCACTGAATCTGCATGCGGAAGGTCTCAATCACGATACAATCCTGAACGAGAAGCACGACCCGTATCTTTCCGAAACGTCGTCAGCTCGTTCGCTCTGCAGCCCAACGGCTGCAACGGAGTCTTGTGGGATGGCCGGGCGGATTCGCGCGCTGCAGGTGTTGCTATAAACGTAAAGAACGACATTCAAGTGCAACCGTTCGGTCTTGGGGATGAACAAAATGGTCACCGACTGCGTGGACGTTTGTGCTATACAAACGGAAGAATGAATGGTGATCTCCACGGCCGGTGTACAGCTCGCCCGCTACTTCCAAGTCCGAAATCAAGGAGTTTATGACCACGTATTTCCAGTGCTCATCAACGGAGACTTCAACGTGGACATTTCTAAGCCAGAGAAGAAATGGTTCATGCAATGCATGTTGGAAGAGTTTTGCCTGCAATGTTACTCTAACCCCATGATACCTACCTACCAAGCATCACCGGACGTGCGTTGATTTGATTCTAGCCAAGAACCTCTCCAGGGTGGCAGTCGAACCGCTGAGTGTATATCACAGTGGTCATAAAGCAATCGTGACTATACCCTGACAAAATAGTCTCAATGGAACATCAACCACGGTCTTATACTAAATGATCCAGTCAAACACTTCAACTCCCATCATCAGACGCTTCAAACAAATGACAACCATTTACACATGGCAGCGAAAGCTGACGACAGTCGAAGCTCTCAAACGAAAAGCAAAGTGATTTCGCTGCCGTTCCATCCCGGGCCTGGGGGTGCGGCCCGGATGCAGCCCGCTGAATGGCGGCCGTGCAGCAGTCGCCACTCGAGCCTCCGTGTAGTAGAAAACCAGGTGTCGGCGGCGGTGTCCGTAAGAAAAAAAAAAAATCGTACCGAACCACACCCGCACAGACCCTCCGCGTGCCGCAGAGGCGTTACTGAACTAATTTTCTCAAAGTAAAATGCGTCAAAGTATTCGTAAAGTTTGATTTACACACAACCTACAGACATGATAACGTCGGATTGTAATTGGAATATACGAGAAAACATAATTCTGTTACGCGGAAACTCAAACACAAATCCCTTTTCCAGCGATTCCACCAGTCATAGAGCGGCGCGCTCGGTTCCTTGCAACACCTCCAGATGGCGCTCGTCTGCGCGCATCCGCGGCCCACGCAGGAGGCCGCGTTTCTACCAGAAAGCTCGCCTAGCGTTCGCCGCCAGCATTTCGCGGTAAACATTACGGTTACATAAACACGCGTCGCTTTGATTGCGTTGGACTCACTGTTATGTGATCGTTGTAAGAGCACTCCGCCGGGCTGCTTATGATCAACAAAAGCATTGGGGAGAACAGAAATGACAAAACGCAACACTCGATCCCTCGCCTCCCGCTTTAATAAAGAAGCGAGGTTGACAGTCAAATCTATGGTCTCTGTCTATTTTGCCCGCTCCTAGCTGTCACTAAAAATTTGCACACACATGCTTATCGTTGTGCTTCCGTGTACAGAGATGGCTTGAAGGCCAGAAAGCTCGAAGGATATGTTCGTTGCTCTGGAAAATGGCTATGAATGGTTATAAATGGCTAGGAATGAATGGCGGGCCATTTATAATGTATACTAATAAATATAAAAGAAACTTTTCAACGTAATTAGCGACGTCTGCGTGATCGACGACGGAATATAATGTATTACTTGCCTCATACGCCCTTAAGCAAAATTACACACTTTGGGTCGTATCTTGCCACACAACAATAATCATCTGTCTTGTCCGCATTTCCTTTCTTTAATGATGCGATCCCGGTACTTCCAAGTCACGAACGGCATGCGCGTTATCAGCATGACAGATCATTCTCGACAGGAAAGTAGCGAGCGCAGCGTTTTCAAGAAAAGAAACGCAAGCAAGACACATGACGATTATTGTTTGGCAAATATACACGTTGTGTATATATACACCCCAATTCGTTGGCATATATACGTTGGCAATATATACATTGGCAGTATATACACCCCAAAGGGTGTATATACTGTGAATTACTATTGTGAATTAATAATACTGTGAATTAGGTGCCAACCGTTGAAGCGTTGAACAATAAATACTGTGAATTAGGTGCCAACCGTTGAAGCATGCAGGGGCTCCCAATTATTTAACTGCTACCGAAATATACGTAGAAAGCGACTACAATTAGTAGATTGAAATACGTACCGTAAAATGACTAAATAAAAAATTAATTGGCGTGATTGCTATTTTTCAGTTAAGCATATTGATTTGTAGTGGGAGTAATGGCTGCCTCGTGGAGTAATTTAGATCAAAGGTGAGAATTGTCTGCCACGGACAATATTTAAAAATCCGGTGCAGTTAAAATAACACACGTACACACAATAAAATTATAATATAATTATGAATATATAGACAATAATTAATGAAAAAGCTAATTGAATGTGTGTGTATGTATATATATATATATATATATATATATATATATATATATACATACACAAACATAGAGAGATATATAGATATAATTAATATGCGCTCTATATCTCGGTTTAGTAAGCTAGCTCTTGAGTAAGTGAGTGAATAAACTTTTATTTGGTCCAGCAAAGCGCGATAAAACGCGCACCCGGCTAATCCCACGACGGGACTGACAGATCTAGTCTGCTCTTGAGCTGTGTTTCAGTCGGGATAGGGGAAACAGCAGCTAGGAAATTCGGTATACACGACCTAGCCACGACGGCCCGACGACATTGCACGGCGCCGCTACTCTGGAAAGCAAGCGTGCTCGGTGGACGCAACGAACGGCCACGGAACCTCGCATCAGCAATCGACTGCCATTAACCCAAAGCGCGCGCTCACTCGAGGCCGCCGAAGATCGCTGGCACCACTACAACAAACGCCTATAACGAAAACAAGGAAGTACGCTGCAGCAGTAGTCGGAGGACGACAACACGACCTTGGAGAGTTTGCCGGTGCGCAGGGTTTCATTTTTTAACTGTTGTATGCTTTTTACTGACTCTCCAAGCACGGGTAAGGAAAAAGAAATGCGACTATTGCAGTGCGGAAGATGACGCTCGGTGAGCATGTAAAGCGATTGCCCCCACGACGCAGAAAATCCGGCGTCGGCGCCCTGCGCCTAGCGTCGACCGTCTTTTCGCGGAATACGATTCCGAACCACGGCCATGCAACCACGCAGGCCCTCCTCGCAGCGCGGAGACGTTGCCGAACTAATTGAATTTCTCAAAGCTAAACGAGTCAGAAAAATCGTAGGGTACGACTTACACACATTCTACAGACGCGGGAGCGTCGGATCGTAATTTGAATATACGAAAAAACTTAATTCTGTTATGTGGAAACCCAAACACAAAGCCCCTTTCAGCGTTTCTAAAAGTCGTACAGACACGTACGCGCTCGGTTCCTTACAACGCTCGGTTCCTTGCTACACCTCCAGATGGCGCTCGTCTCCGCCCATCCGTAAAGCCCCTTGATAATTTGAAAGTAGCGACACTCTCCTCCTCACGGCGCTTTCCTCCTCGATTCTCCTCGCCCGCCGGCTGCGCACGGCACGCTATTCCTCCTTGGCTCCCGCGGACGGGCCGCAGGATTCTATGGAGGTGTGTTATTTTGGGCCAGTTGCGCGCCCCAGTGGGGTTGAAAATTTTGAGAAATGCTAATAACAGCATCGATAATGCTGGAGGGAACGTTTATGAGGAGGTTGGTTTTTTCTTAAAGCCGTATGAGCGGGGTATACTGGTTTAAAGGGAGCTTTGAGGTGAGTTCTATACTCCAGACAATTTTTCTGCCACACGATCAGACGCGTTACTTCGTGCGTCTGATCTAGTATTTCTTGTGACACATCCCTTTGTGTGTGGCTTATTAAGCGAAAGCCTTAGACCTCTGTTTCAAGGTACCGTTGTGAGCTACAGAAAATATCACGTGACCGAAGGAAGGCGGGAAGCGAACCAAAGCATATGCAGCCGCGTATAAGAGATGATTAATGGTTAGCAAAGTAATGATTGATTAGGGATTGGATTAAGATGAATTCGCGTGTATTAAGGATGATTAAGGTGGATTAAAGTCGATGAAGGTGCATTAGGGTGAATGAAGGTGTGTTGATGTGCATTGAGGACGATCATAGTGGATTATGGTGAATTAAAGTGCATAAGGAAGGATAAGGGTGGATTAAGAGGGATTAAAGTGCATTACGGTAGGCTAGGGTGTACCAAAGTTACTGAGGAAGCATTACGGTTGATTAAGGAGGATTAAAGTGCATTAAGGAGGGTTAGAGTAGATTAAAGTCGATGAAGGTGGATTAGGGTGCATTAAGGAGGACTTTCATAGATTACGGTGGATTAAAGTGAATGAAGGAGGATTGAGGTCGATGAATGTTGTGGTCTTCCCCCGCGACGCTCACGGCGCGCACGCTCCGATTCCGCGCGCACCGGACGACCACCGCGGGTTCGAGCACTCCGAGCCGCCATGCGTGCAGGGCACCGCGCGCCCGCGCCTGCTCCGGCCCGCTCCGTGTGCCGACGCGCAGCTGCGCGCGTACGCGCCCCGCCGGCCCCTAGCTTAGGGGAAGGCGAGACCGCGCGCGCAGCAAGGGAGACCCTAGGCAAAGCTCTCGAGAAGCCAGAAAGTACATTTATTAAACTGGGAGTCAATACAAAAACACAATTTAACGTTACATCCGAATATGAATCTAATTACACAAAACATGGCCGAATGGTCGCCGGTGGCCGCTAATGGCGCACCGCGACAGAGAGAGAACACAGAAACGAGGAACAAAGAACCCCAGCAGTAAGAGGCTGCCTATCCTTCGGTCAGCGCCTGCCATCGTGCGCCCCACAGCAGAGAAAAGGGGAAATAGAGAGAAACGACAGACGAACAGACGGGGGCACGATCGGCAGACGCTGCCTCAGGACATCGAGACGACGGAAGAGTGCGCGCGCGCCCGCCGAGGCCGGGACCCCGACGAGCCGAAGTAACCATCGGCCGGCGGCGGACAAAGGGGGCCGCCGCCGGCAGAGAGGAACACGTACGCACCTTCAGACGCCCCGATGTGGTCTCCCCCGGGTCCCGTCTTGCGCGCGCTTACCCGGAGTGCACGCAAGCAGGGCCCGAATCCCGCCAAAATGTCGGCCAATGGGGAAAGCCTGTTGACCTTCCCGTGGGCGGGATGACAGCAGAGTGACAGTGTTTTATGACCCTCTGCCACCCCGTCCAGGCAAGGAGGAGAGGGACACGAAGACCCCCCCGGCAATACAACGCAATGGCCTCCACACAACCATCGCGAGAGCCTGAAAAACGCCGCGAGAGCCAAAAACCCCACATCCCTCCCTCCTTAAATGCTCCCTACCAATGCAAGGCTGTTGGCTCCGATGTCAGCCAAAGAAGAAAAGAAAACCAAGAACAAAGAAATAGTCATTACGTAGCCAATACCGGAGCTATCCATTGGCAGTTTGAACCTAAAATCACCAGCCCCCAAAACATAAATAAAAAAAGACATCAAAGGAAGAAAAGCAAGCTATTAGAATAAATTAAATAGGGACGTCTGAGGTACACAAAAGAAAGTCCACACGAACCCACGCTTTAACGCGAACATGTACAAGAAAAGCATCCACCGAAATAAATGTAACTGCAACAATAAAATACAAACGCTTCGAGGCACAATGACATTCGGACACAAACGCGGACAAGGGAAAATAACAAAACGTTGGCCTATAGCATCAATCAAAACAAAAGAGAATAACAAACGGGGTTCAAATGACGCACAAAGAATGTCCACGCTATAAATCTCCGGGGAGTCCAAACATGATGCACGCATGCCACGCGTGCGACTCCAAGCCACTTTACAGCGTCCGGCAACGGCCCCTGGTGCCGGTGCTTCTGGCGGTGACCACTCCATGGTACAGCCATGATCCGTGCCAATCGTCGTGACCGCACAGCCCGGTCCACTGCCCCGCCGTCGCCAGGCTTCGATCCAGGTCGACATCACCCGTTGACGCAACACGGCAGCAAAAACACACGCGAAACATTCCCGAAATGCAAAACACATAGATACAAATAAATGACTAACATAAAAGCAACACGAACCATACCTAAGGAAACACACACAAAAGCAAAATGAAGACGGCAATAGTAAGACACAGAGAAACGAGTAGCCTAACAAAGCAGCACTGAACAAAGGGAAAACAAGAACAGAGAAAGGCGGATAGCAGCCTGCCTGATTGCAGCGAAGCGGATAGCTGAGAGCTTTTTGAATAGAAAGGGGTGGCTGATCCAAAGTTGTGGATTCGCATAGGCATGCCTCATCTCAGTATAAATGATTACTCCGTCTGAGTTCAGCCGGACACAGTAAACGTGGTCTTCACTAGCGCGATGACATACGACTTCGACGCTAGCGGAAATTCCTTCCACGCACGCACACTGTCCATCCGCGACACCAATCAAAATTGACTTCGACTACGCGATGTCTATGTGATGAACAGACGTGGAAGGTTCGGCGATAGACGAAGAGTCGCTCCACGCCGGGCCAAGTCACAGCGCGAATCGATTTTAAAGAAAACCTTGGCGCTCTGATGACCGTGCGATACTTGCCGGAGTGGTGCTAAATCGCGTTTCTCCGGCGCCGGGGGTTACCACCTTAAACGCAGCTTTCACATTGCAGTGTTAGCCGGTGGCACGCGATCTTCATCGGCCGAGCTCGTTGTGACCCCGCAGAGCGAACCCACCCGGGGCAACAGCGACACACGCTGTATCCGGCCCCGCGCGCCCGTTGCAATACAAGCAACGCTACGGCGCCCGCGCCCGTGCAATACCAGCCACGTTCCGGCGCTCCGCCTCCCGGAGGCCGTCGAACAACTATGTACAAATATTTACAAACGGGTCACTCTGCGGTCCCTTCGGCGCTCTTCGGGCCGTTTTAAAAAAATACAAAAAGACGATTCCGACACCCTGTAGTGGGGGTGGCGAGTTTCGTTCCCCCGGCTGGCTTTCCACCCGGCCTGTCCTCCATGTCATCGCCGCGGGGTTGCGGGGGAGCGTCCCCTTCTGCGCGCGCGACGGTGGGATGCCCGGGGCGCTTGCCTCTTCGCGGAGCTGGCTTGTTTTGTGGCCTTTGTCTCCGCTCGGCCATTGCGCTGCCAGTTTTGCCCCTCAATTGATGGTGCAGAAGGCACCACCACTAAGCAGTCTGCCTAAATGGAGAATTTCAGTGGCAGAGGGCATATTAATAGTGCGTCAGCTATCATGGCTTGAATTTTGCGAGGAAAGGCGCGCAGCAACTGAAAACTGCCGGGAGGGCCACTGAGCCGCGCCAACAATAGCAAAAACCGCGTATATCTGCAGAGTTAGCCGGCCTCAGAGGCACTGTCTCGAGCAGTCCGCGCAATTCGCAGCCGCCAGAATGGTAATGATGCTAGAGACCCACGAAAATCGGTCGGACTCACCGAATCGTTGAGCAGATGGAAGGACGGAAAAGTCAGCCCTCCCGGTACGAATCGGCGAGACCTCCGGCCCCGCATGGTCTCCACAATCGATGACGACTGCAGCATCTTGGCGGCCACTTGACTCCTTTCCTCGTCCGCGCTTCGCAGCGCGGAACTTCGAAGCGGCTGTCCAATGCGCTTACCACGCTACTTTTACTGAGGCAAGGTATGACAGGAAAAGCGAGAGGAAAATAGAGGAATTCGGCACACGGGGGAGAGACATGGCTCGGTTAACAAAGCGCGTTCGCAACGCAACCTCAGCAACGCAGCGGCCCGGACACTCGGCGGCCAGAGGCTGATTAGGCCCCTGGCCCCACGTTGGGCGCCAGTTTGTGGTCTTCCCCCGCGACGCTCACGGCGCGCACGCTCCGATTCCGCGCGCACCGGACGACCACCGCGGGTTCGAGCACTCCGAGCCGCCATGCGTGCAGGGCACCGCGCGCCCGCGCCTGCTCCGGCCCGCTCCGTGTGCCGACGCGCAGCTGCGCGCGTACGCGCCCCGCCGGCCCCTAGCTTAGGGGAAGGCGAGACCGCGCGCGCAGCAAGGGAGACCCTAGGCAAAGCTCTCGAGAAGCCAGAAAGTACATTTATTAAACTGGGAGTCAATACAAAAACACAATTTAACGTTACATCCGAATATGAATCTAATTACACAAAACATGGCCGAATGGTCGCCGGTGGCCGCTAATGGCGCACCGCGACAGAGAGAGAACACAGAAACGAGGAACAAAGAACCCCAGCAGTAAGAGGCTGCCTATCCTTCGGTCAGCGCCTGCCATCGTGCGCCCCACAGCAGAGAAAAGGGGAAATAGAGAGAAACGACAGACGAACAGACGGGGGCACGATCGGCAGACGCTGCCTCAGGACATCGAGACGACGGAAGAGTGCGCGCGCGCCCGCCGAGGCCGGGACCCCGACGAGCCGAAGTAACCATCGGCCGGCGGCGGACAAAGGGGGCCGCCGCCGGCAGAGAGGAACACGTACGCACCTTCAGACGCCCCGATGTGGTCTCCCCCGGGTCCCGTCTTGCGCGCGCTTACCCGGAGTGCACGCAAGCAGGGCCCGAATCCCGCCAAAATGTCGGCCAATGGGGAAAGCCTGTTGACCTTCCCGTGGGCGGGATGACAGCAGAGTGACAGTGTTTTATGACCCTCTGCCACCCCGTCCAGGCAAGGAGGAGAGGGACACGAAGACCCCCCCGGCAATACAACGCAATGGCCTCCACACAACCATCGCGAGAGCCTGAAAAACGCCGCGAGAGCCAAAAACCCCACAATGTGCATTAGGGGGATTATGGTAGACTAATCGGTCTTAATACTCAATGAACCCCAATTCACCTTAGTCCACCCTAATCCACCTTAATACTCCCTCATCCACCTTAATACTCCCAATCCACCTTAATACAACCTAATCAACCTACATCGCCCCTAGTGCAACTTAGCCTACCCTATGCGGTCTTAATCCTCCTTTATCAACCGTAATCCATCATAATCCACCTTAATCCTTATTCACGCACTTTTATCCCACTCAATCCTGCTTAATGGTCCTAATATACCTTAATACACCCTAATCCGCCTCTATCAAACCTAATCCAGCTCCATGGTCCCTAATCCACATTAATCTGCCCTAGTCCATCCGAATCGGTCTTAATCCTCCTTTATCAACCCCAATTCACCTTAATCCACATTAATCGACCTTAATCTTCCTTTATCCACCGTAATCCTCCCTAATCCTTGTTCATGCACCCTAATCCACCCCAATCGGTCTTAATACCCTTTCATCAACACTTCACCTTAATCCACCATAATCCGATTTAATCCTCCTCCACGCACCTAACCCTTTATTCATGCATCTTAATCCTTCGTAATGCACTCTAATCCACCTTAATCTTCTTTAATACACTCTAATCAACATTAATCCTCCCTAATCCACCTTATGTCAACCACTAATGATTCATTAATTAACTTGGGTAATCATTCTCTTATACAGGGGTGGACATGCTTTGGGTCCCCTCTGGCCTTCCTTGGGTCACGTGATACTTCCAGTTTACAACGCGACCTTCAAACAAACAAAGGCTTTCGCCTTAAAACTTAAAAAAAGCTCAATTTTGACTAGTTAACGCTCATCACCTGCAATACTACGGGCATACTTGCCACTAATTTTTTCAGGGCGCAAAGCAGAATCAATAATACTGCACTTCCGACTGAATAACAACAGTTAGCGACGTGTGAAGTGATGGAGCCACCCCAGAATATTAAGCATACTGAGGACAACCGCAACAAAAACGCTGGTGAGCAGGCCGGAAGAATGAAAAAAATAATGCCGCATTACGGGATGCTTTGCTACGAGCTATAAGAAAGACTCATCAGCTCTCAAACAACGCTGTTCTTTGTCGGAACAAAGTTCTTTCGGCCAATGTCATGCAGCCACTGCTTCGCACGCAAGCTGTTACGCTTTCATTGTGGCATCATAAAAACGGCATAACCATCTTCAGGCTTCTTTCTTCAGTTATATGCGCAACAGCCCGGCATAGCGCTAGCACATAGACCAGAAACACGGCGTACAACATTCGCTACGCCGAGCTAAAGCGCCGAGCCAGCCGTGCTCAGGAGGAAAATGGCGCGAACGAAAAAGAAAAACACAAGCAAAACTCAAGATCCCCGCGTTTCCAAGGGCAACGGCAGGGAGACCAATCGTCGTGCAGAAGAACGGGGGCAAAAGTGGTTGCCGCGGGGGAACGCGCAAGGGGCGAGGAGGAGGCGAGGAGGTCGCGCGGCGGCGGCAGAGTTCAAAGAGTGTCGCTACTTTAAAATTATCAAGGGACTTTACCCATCCGCGGCCCACGCAAGAGGCCGCGTTTCTACCAGGAAGCTCGCCTTCGTGCATAGCGTTCGCCGCCAGCGTTTCGCGGTAAACCTTACGGTTACATAAGCTACAGTTGCCGGGAAGCGTGAGAAGCAGTCGGAGATCTTTGAATGCTATTGCGTTCCAGTCTAAAGGCGAACCTTAAGCGTCCTCAATTTTTCTTCACTGTCATATATATGATCGTATCTCGAGATTACCAGAAAACGGCAACAGAAGTAATGAGCCCACGACATCTTCAGTCCTGCCCCAATGGATTGCACGCCGTTTGGGAATCCCCCTTCACTGGCCTCCGAGATCGGGCGGCGCGCGTTTTCTGATCTCGGAGGCCATGGCTCCTTCATCTGGCCACACCTTACAGCTGTGCCTCATGCTTGACCTGACACAAGCGATATCTACAGGAGACGAACATCATCATGAAAGGGCAAGCAACACCCGCCGCGGTTTCTAGTGGCCTTCGCATTGCGCTGTTATAAGCACGAAGCCGCCGGATAAACTTCCGGCCGCGGCAGCCGCCTTTTAATGGGGGCTAAAGGCAAAAACGTCCGTGTAACCGTGCATTGGGTGCACGTTAAAGAACCCCACGTGGTCAAAATTAATTCGGAGTCCCCCACTATGGCGTGCCTCATGATCAAGTCGAGGTTTTGGCATATAAAATCCCAGAATGTCCTTTCTTTTAAATTAAGGACACAGCAACAAACATATTAATTATTGATCCCACACTCTAAAAAAATATAAAAAATAAGAAAAACGATGGTGTAAAGGATACTTAATAAGAGAACTGTATGGAAAAAATCATATTTTGTAGCAATTCATCTCGTTTTCCGTTCTTAATCGTTCGCAGCGCCAATCTAGCGGAATATAACTATATGATATAACAGCGGCGCTAAGGGTCGTTTGGAAATGCGGCTGAGATGCACACTTATACTGCAAGATACTGCGCTCGGGTGTTCGATCGCGCTTTCAGGCGTCTTGTTCTGTTCCCTGTGCTGACGTGCAATGAGTTAAGCGAATTAGCTTCAAGCCTCATTCGTCGATGGAATTGTTGAATGTTATTATGCGAGTGCCGTGGTGCATGTGCGAACATTTTCTGTTCAAACGGAATGACATGCAGAGAACGCCGCTGCGAACATGCCAGCCAAATATTACTCCACTACATGTTGCAGGGACCTACAAAAGATCTCGCATAAATCGCATATGCAGACTCAATTCGTGCATATTCAATTAACTTCCTGTGGCAATTAAAATCTGTTGAGAACTTTCATTTATTTGAGGCAGTATATCAGATACTTAGTTTTGACGCTTAGTGAATTTGATACAAATTTAAGCGTGTTGTCGTTACGCACAACCGACCGCAAAAGTTTACGGAACACGCGGGTGCGTGCCAAGTGGCTTCCGGTGCATCAGCGTGATGCTATTCGTTTTTTTTTTCCCTCATGTAATGCTATCTTTGGCAACCATGGCAACACGCCTCTGTCTTGATAACAGTACGATTTGAACTGATATTAATGATACTAGCTGCATCCCGCTGGTGTGATAACACTTCATGCCGTTGGCTGTGCACTTTGCGCTAGAACACGAGTACGTAGATAAACCTCGTATGGCCCAGGAAAATTTACATGCCGGTGGGTGTACCATGCATTGGGTGCACATTAACAAACCCCAGCTGGTCAGAATTAATCGGAGCCCCCACTACTACTTTAACACGCCAGTGGAGGAGTATTCCGGCCTAAAGTTGCTTTTTACGGTAGATGTTGAGCTTGGCATAGTCGCTAGAAAAGTGCTAGTGTAGTTTGTCTAGAGTATAGCAGAAAACTTGTTTTCTAGCGACTCTGGCATGGGCTCGCATGGTCCGTGAACTTTTGCTATCAACTGTACATATGGTAGCGCTTGTCGGGACTTTTATTTTTCCCTGAACCTATTCACGCTGTTACTCGTCGTGACAAATGAGCTATCTAGGGGCATTACAATATGTATACAAGGTATCCCAGCTAACGTTGGGTAAACTCTTAAATAATAATTTAAAAAAAACTGATGCAGTATATGATTATAAGACCTACAATGTTCGGTCATGCAATCCTCTTCGGCCACCAGGATAGTTTTTGTGTACTAGCTTATTAACTGGCTAAATACAAAATGAACTTTTCAGTTTGTGAATTAAGGGCCTTAACTTACGTTGGGAAAGCTGTTATTGCGTCCTAAAACATTTTATTCAGTTTAATTCACGCTATGACCTATGAAATGATTACTTTTTTTTCTACGGTTCCCTTGTAGTGTGCAGAATAAAAAAACCTGCTCACACCCTGCGACTTGGCAGCTGATTGGACATCACATGCGTAGACTTCAATTGTGATGCGGAATTTTGAACACATGGTCTATCCAGTCTCTAATTAGCCAAGTAATTAGTACAAAAATATTAGCCACGTGGCAGAAAAAGACTGACAGCCGAACACATAGTAAGTGGTATATCGCATATTGTACAATTGTTTTTACAGCAGAATGTTAGCTGCGACGCGCTCTAGTACACACTTGCCTTGCGTATACGTATTTCATTACAGTAGACTTTCGTTAATTCGACCTTGACAGGGTGGACAAAGTTGATCGAATTACCCAGTGGGTTGAATCAAACAAGAGGCAGAAAAAAAAATGCCGGAACACACCACCAATTGATTTTGCAGTATTTGACCGATTCTAACATACCCTTGAATTGAACGCGCAGCCACATCTTATGGGTTTGAAGGAGAAAATTTATGTAAATATTACATTAGAATTGACATTAGAACTCCTAAAAAGTAGAAATCTAATGTGTATTCGATTTTTTAGGAAGCGAAATGTAGCATGATTCTTACTGCTGCAATAAGGTGAAATCAGTGAAAATTTACTTTCACAGAACTGTTAACACTTAACATTCATCTTCATCACTCTTGGGCAGCACTTTATCTCTAGCTATATAAACCACACCTCCTCCGTACGGTCCATTGTACATTTGATATTCTTCGTCTATGAAACGACTCTGCAAAAAATTGCCAGCGGGATGGTGGCCCACACCTAGACCAACCACTTCTTCCCTAGTTTGTCCTACAACGCATGCAATTCTTTTGTTACAAAAAAAAGTGACGCAACTTGTTGCCGCTAGCTTAGAACGCAGAATAAGTTATCTTTTCAAGGAGACTTCGTAATTGAAGACTGAAAGCGGCACGTCATCGGCGGTCATGCTATGCGAAAACGCGAAAACTTCAAAACTTCGCTGATATTGGTTTCGTGACCGATTTGCACCACACAGGCAATTTTCGGACCAATTCTTGTTATATATATATATATATATATATATATATATATATATATATATATAATATAAAGGCGCGTGTTAGAATCTGGTAAAAATTGTAATCATTCATTGAGCTACCATTCTCTCTTGAAAATGTTCCTACGGCAGGCTGAAAATGGAAATTGTCGGCGGGAGATGACATACATTCAGTGCTCTATTTGTGTCCTGAGCACCATCAAGTGTATGTGTGCTGACCGGCCGAGTTCAAATTAACCGGTGAATGCCAGCTCTAGGATCAAAATAATGAGTGTGGGCCCATAGCAATAGGTGCAGTCTCTGGCTGAGACCTTCATTGCCAATCAAATTAACCAAAAAATTGAATTTAAAGGGAGTTGCTTATTACTGACTTACTGTAGTAAGAAAGCGAGATACGTTACATTATTTTCGTGTTTTTTTTTTTTTGGCGTGGTACAGGGTATGTGGAAGCTTTTCACTTCGCCCTAAGTGTTGCCCTTGAGTTTCTGCTCAGAATTGTCCGGAATGCTCAAAAAATTTAGAAGGTAGCAAAATGTCGAGGGTTTATTTCGTAGCAACATTTCAATAAAGGATAAAAATAAACCTCACCTCTGCCCTTCCCATTTTTCGATAAAGTATACCGAGCTGGTTCTTGCTAAATATACAATGCAAAGCATTTCAGACTAGCACAATTGAATGCTCACCGCATCTGTGCTGTTACAGGAATCAAGACCCACTTTGTCCGCAAGCACGATGACAAGTCGTTCGTGGCCAGGAATTGCGCCATGGTGCCCATCGAATGGGTGACGCGACGCATTGCTACGGGCTCGTTCCTCAAGAGGAACCCTGGAGTGAATGAGGGCTACCGCTTTAGCCCTCCCAAGTTGGAGACTTTCTTCAAGGTTTGTTCATTTGGGGAGGCTCTGAGTGATTGGGTTTAAAGGATGCTAAAAGCAATAAACTTGAGCTACGTATAAATTGCACGGCAATGGTCCTTTATGCATTCAATAATGACGAATTTGCTTTAGTATAATTTCACCGCGATACAGATATGTGTTGCAGTGGCATCATTTAGCTTGAAAAAATAGTGCCGTAAACTGAAGCCATGGGAGAGCACCCAAGATTATAATAAAGCATCCGAAGTATACACATTACTACAGCACATGATCACGGTCATTCGACTGATAGGTATTGAGTGTTTATCAGTAAAAGAATATAGCAGTGCTCTACATTGAATTGTAAAACAAAAAAACAAGACTGCACTAAACTGAGGAAGAAAAAATGAGTGCAAGTTTTCTGAGTTTAATAAATATGGAGAAGTCTGTTCCATGGGAGAAACATAACTACTGCATGTTCAGCCTGCTTTGCACTGTAAAAATATTTTTAGTTTTCCACCTGGTGAACACAGTTCTTTTTATTTGATATATGGTTTCAAGAATTGCTAGTTACACATCTGTCTGACACCATTCCCAGAACTTCTTCGGATGAAATCACTGTGCCATTCAAGGCTGCCCTCTGCTTTTGCCTAATCATATGGTGGGTTGCGGAGTAGGAGCCATGCTTCTTGCCATTCTTGGAGATATTACTTTCAGTGTGTAAATCAACAAAACTGGAAATTAGGTGCCTGTAATTAATGAAACTTCACACCTCCCATCTGTTATTTTCAAATGTTTTGTTCTTCAGTTGGTTGACGCAGGGTACTCTGTGTACTTCTAGGGAAGTAAAAAAAAGAAAAGTTTGGCTGTTATAAAATATCTACATACTTAAAAACAATTTGCACTCAATATAACCATTTCATCATTACCATTATATTAATAATTGCTTTGTGTCATTAAAATATTTTAGTGTTACTGACTAATTTAATACAATATCTTGTGTGCTTGCGTATAGTTACTTTGAATTTTCATGTCCTACTCATTTCTGATGGGAGGTCTCCTGTACAGACTGTTGACAATTGGACCCCCCTCTTTATATATATAAATATATATAATCCCCCTTTTGTAACCTTATTATTATGCACAATAAAGAACTCTCGAAAAACTGACATTTATCATTGCGTTATGCCAAAATAGCATATATTAAAATGTACAATTATTTGTTTGCATTGTTTCAGGATGATGCAAACCACGACCCCCAGTGGTCCACGGAGCAGCTGATCGAGGCCAAGCTCAAGTGTGGCACTGTCACCATTGGAGCCGAAGAAGTGCAGATCATGCTACGCACGACTCGCACGGTGTTTGAGATCCTCGAGAGGGCCTGGGCATCACTCAATTGCAGCCTGATTGACATGAAGGTGGAATATGGAGTGGATCTCGAGACAGGTACAACATATTAATCATAACCGGAAACATCTTTCAGACTTTAAAGCGTGTTGTAGGGTCCCACTAAGAATAGTTTGACACTTAAACTTGCTTCTGTTGGCAGGTGATATTTCATATGTTCATATTGAACTGTAACATTGTGCTGGTGAAATGTTTGGCCCTTTTCTTTCTTTCTTTTTTTTTTTTTTTTTTGCTATGGCATAAAACTGCTTTGGCTTGAACAAAGTTGTTAGCTATCTCATGTGAGATTTCGTCCGCTATGATTTTCAGCATTGACAACATGCGGGATGATTCCATGCCACAGGCCCAGTTCCACATACATAGATCATGGCGATTTTTTCAAGCTGGAAAATGCAGTTGGGAGTGGACCTCTTCAAATTGCTTCCTTAAAAGCAGAACTAAAACAAAGACTTCTGTTAATCCAGCTTTTAAGGAAATTACGAAAATGATCTACTTATCCGGGGGGTTGGATCAAAGATGCAGAAAAAAATGCCCGAAACACGTCTCTTCATTTCGCCATATTTGCCAGATTCTAACATGCTCCTGTATCTAATGTGCACCCAATGTTTAAACAAAAATATACAGCATACCTCCACTCCTCGCAATTGCAAAATGATGCAGCCAGTGAAGGTTAACTTCAGACTGGAAATTTATTTGCACTTAATTTTTGTTGTCATCTCGCAGGCAGCACTTATCGCTGTTTATGGACATGTCATCCTCTGTATGGTTTCACGCATGTTTGGTATACCACATCTATCGAACAATGTTGCAGCAGTCTCAACTGGAGTGGTGGTGGATGCTTAGACCAACCAAATTGATACTTTGTACTGCAATGCACCCAATTCTGAGGAACACCAAAAGCACCTGACACAACTTTAATTGTTGCTGCAAGTAGAAAATAACTTACTTTTTTTCCAGTGAGCTTTTGTAATTGGTCTGAAAGCAACATGTCGTTGTTGCCATCCTACAGCAAAATTACCTGTATAACAAAGGAACAATTCTGTCCCGGTTCTGTTATGAGCTGTGTGGGGCGTTACCTTTACAAAGAAGTGACCTGTATAACGAATAATTTCGGAGGCCTTAAGCACTTCGTTATAAAGGTGTTCGACTGTATAAGCGTAGTGCACCACATATAGAGGCACGACTGATAGCCACCTAGCAGGCGCTTTCGAAAGTATGCTTGGGTTGCAATAGCAGAGAAAAGTTTGCTGCAATGGTAGCTGAAGATTGCAGATGCAGACAAGCGCAATGAAGCCCAGTTATGTGAAGTAGAGCCTGTGTTGATTAGCCACTTGTTTTGTTGACTAATGCGATGTCTTGACCATTTACTGTTTAATAATACCCTTGCCGTAATACTGTTTTTGCACCTGAATAATAGGCACATGTCATTGGTGCATACCTGCATCTCAAATGACTCTGCATGGCGCTATGCCGGCACACATTGTAGTGATCTTGCTACCCATGAACACACGTGATATCGTTGAATAAGTGCTGCCAAAGTTGCTTCAAGAACAGTAATTGTGAATTTGTGAATGGCAAATGTGTACTTTAGGCAGCAAAGTCGCCAAATGCTCAGGTCAATAAAAGCATGAGTTGGAACTGAATTGGAAAGCATGAGTTGTAACGTACTGACTTTCCCACGGTAGTTTCCGCTGCAGACCTGCCTGGAAACATGCAAAGCTAAAGTGTTCCCAACTTTTGAGTGTTTTTTCTAATGTAATGGAAGAGAGAAGCCACACAATATATTTAAAGGTGGAGCAGCACCAGCCAAGGTAGATGGGTGCTGGCGGCAAGGCCAGGCTTAGTCCTTTGTGATGAAGGCATTGCATTCTTACACCGCAAAGGATAATAAGAAAGAATTCAAAGGAGTACAAAATACACTTGCAAAAAGGCACTCATCTGTGGAACAAACAAAGAACTCTGTGTAGCAAGTCCGCTCAGACAGCATCAAGGTTTGACTTCACAAACATGACGCAAATTTCTTGGTGAAAATCAAACAGCAATACCATACACAGCAGCTAACAGCGATGCTTACCCTGAGCTACCTCTTTTCTAACGTTTTTATTTCCCGACCAACCACAATATTGAAGATGTCGTCGGGCAAAAAGAATAAGTCTGTTAACAGACTATGGAAACTTGAAACTGTTCAAGAAGCACTTGCCTATAATAATTCCAGTAAAACAGTGCATTTTAAGCTCCTTACTAATGAGTTGAGGTGATAACCTCCTACTTAAAAAAAATTTGACAGTTCTGCATGAAGCAACTAGCTGCAGTTCAGTATGTGCAAAGCTACATGTAAAATAAGATCCAAAAACATTAAATGCGTGACTGCTGGGGTGAATAATTACCGGGCCACATAAAACCAACCAAATCAGTCCTATTAAGCCTTAGAAGCTTTAACACGCATGATTCACTCTTACAGTTGTGCACCCTAGCTAGAGCAACATGGTCAAGAAGTGGCAAACAGTAGAAGCAACAAGTGGCATTCAAAATCTTTGTCAAATACCTTTAACTCGCATGCTGCATTGTGGGCAAATCAAACTGAAGCACGAGTAAGTCAAGAACAACTTCATCGCTTACCAGTGTAAACATGATCGAGTGCAACAAACACATGACAAAAGAATGCGCGAGAACAAGAAATTTTCTGTGAAGTGCCAATAATCCATTGCTGCCGTTGCTCCCACTTGTGAAGACTCGTGGGGAATGATTAGTAGAACTGTGTTGCCAGCAAGTTTTTGTCTGTATTTGAGCACTCCACTGCGCAATAATAGTTCTTCGACATGCCTTGAAGCTTTGGCCACCACACACATGTAACGGGTGTTGCTTACTTCAATAGCGTGAATGAAACAGAAGTACAAGCAACGATGCAGAAAACTACATTGGACAGTTGTCGCCTTTCCCAAGTGCACTTAACAGGGCCACCTGCAGTGGAGTGTCCATTGGCGTGCACTACGCATATAGCCCCATGCGATAACGTCTGTCACCTTTTGTGATGACTGTGGCATGATGACACTGGCTCTGACTGTAGGATGTTCTGGATACAGGGAACATGATTTCACATTAAAATGCACCACGCAGGTAATTTTGGACCCATTCTTGTGAAAAAAAAAAAAAAGAACAAGAGGCATATGTTAAAAATGTGCTTCAAAATAAGCATTCACTGTAAGCTGACGTTTCTGTCCGAAAATTTTTCTAGGGTAGGTTTTAAAAAGGTGTTTCTCGTGGGATATATTTTAATTGTCTTCGATGTATTCACTGTCCCCTAGCACCACCAAGGCACATGCTGCAGCTATTGGAGTCACCATATTGGTCAGTTGCGTTCATGCTGACCAGTCAATTTTCAATTATCCAGCGAGGGCCAATTTTGGGATCGAACTAACTGAGAAATCCAGTGTCAGTTGCACTATCTGTTTTCAATTATCATATGCATTGCCATTAGATGTAAAGCAGCTATTAACCTCTTTACTTGAGCTTCACTTCATGTAGATTCCAACATCTGTGTTGGATATGCATATGTTTGTTTGATCTAATTAATCTACCAAGACAGACAGCCAGGCAGATCCCTGTGGCATGTTTTAAGAGATTCCTTTTGTTGGCTGTTTATGAATGCCATATAGGCAACTTCACACTCTAGACTAGGTGAACAGCATGATGTTTCACATGTAAGAGGGTCTGAAAAACTGCTGCTGTAAGTGCTACTTTGCTGTAGGTGCAACATTGTAAGCAAACATCACCCATATGAAGAGGGTTTCATGCACTGTTAAGTCTGCACCGTAACAAGACTGCTTTCCTCTTGTAGGAGAACTTCTGCTAGCTGACATCATTGACAGCGACTCCTGGCGTCTGTGGCCCTCTGGTGACAAGAGGTTGATGGTTGACAAGCAAGTTTACCGAAATCTGAAGGAAGTCACTGCCGAGGCCCTTGAAACAGTCAAGAGCAACTTTGCTTGGGTTGCAGAACAGATCAAGGTACGGTTGCGAAACTGATTGAGGCAGTGCTTAATAAGCATGGTTATTCAACCACCATTATTGTAGTTAAAATCTTCGCTAAAGCATGCAGATTTTACGCAAGATAATGCCATTTTATACTGCGCTTTAGTTCCACTTTGGCAGCCTTAAGAAAATATTTGTTTTCATGGTTAGCAATGTAGCCACGTGGCAATCGCACACACACAAAAAAAGACTTACAATACTACTACTAAAGGCTAGCTATGCACAATTACCAGCATTCTTCACAGTTGTGTACATACAGAAGATGAAAACAACTTTCGAAACTTTTTACTTCCAACTAAAGCAATTATAATGTGCTCTGAAAACTTGCATATAATGTACTAAACAAAGAAATTAAAACTTCAAAGTTACGACATCCAATGACTCTGCAGTGACCTAGTCTATTCAGTTTTGCATATTTGCCAACACCTAATTCATTGTTCAGCAGTGTGCATTCACCTTGAATAAGTCAGTGAATATGATGCATTTGCTTACCCATGAGTTACGTTATGCACTGTTGTCTACCCGCCATGGTTGCTCAGTGGCTATGGTGTTGGGCTGCTGAGCATGAGGTTGCGAGATCAAATCCCGGCCACGGTGGCAGCATTTCGATGGGGGTGAAATGCGAAGACATCCGTGTACTTAGATTTAGGTGCACGTTAAAGAACCCCAGGTGGTCTAAATTTCCGGAGCCCTCCGCTACGGTGTGCTTCATAATCAAAAAGTGGTTTTGGCACGTTAAACCTCATAATTTAATTTTAATTAATGAATGCAATGTTGCCATCATGCAGCATTTTACAGCTCGTACTGGAAATGTTTGCTAGAGAACTAGCACTGCACTGAAAACGTTCCATTGTTTTGCAGAAACTTAGCCCCAAACCTAAGTCCCAAGTCGCTGTTGTGATGGGTTCACCATCTGACAAGGAGCACTGTGAAAAGATCAAGAAGGCCTGCGAAAAGCTTGGTGTTCCCTGTGAGCTGAGGGTAGCATCTGCACACAAGAACACCGACCAGGCTCTGGACATGATTGCTGAATATGAAGGCATGTCACTTTTTTACAGCGAAGCTGTATATAGCTACCCAGCGATTGTGGTCGGTGTCCATCTGTCTATTCGTCGTGTTGACACGAAAACATTTTTGTCTCCAGTTTCTTGCGACTGCTCTGTAGCTCTCAATCTAACGTAGGTATCTTGGAAAAAACTATGCTGAAATGGGCCGCTAAGATGACTCTGTCATTACGCTGAGTTTCATTTACTTGTCATAATTAGTTAGTTCACAGTGAAGTTGTAAATGTTACAGAATCCCCTCTGCTGTCTATATATGGCTATCTATGGAGGGAGTATGGTTACAGAAAACAGCTGTAACTTTTGTTTTATCAAAACTATCCCAAAACAAATTATGACAATTAGTCGTCAAGACGACTCTAACATTATGCAGCGTTTCATCTACTTTTCATAATTATGTAGTTCACAGTGAATTAGTAAATATTGTGGAATTCTCGTCTGCTGTCAGTACATGGGCTTCTATGGGAGGGAAACAGCCCCATGTTTGTCTGCTAGAATGAAACTCTAGTCCTTCCAAGCTTCATTCAGTTAACTAGGAAATATGCTCAGTTCAAATGACAAAAAAACGCGTTTTGTTCCGTGCACTCCTTTGACTGCGCCCCGGTCAATGCATATTGTCGCTCGCGTCAAGGCTCATTTTAATAGCCACCTGCGTTCTATACACATTGTTACCACCAGTGGGCATTGTGTGTTGTGGTTACATCATAGTCACCTGGGTGACCTTATAATAATAATAATAATAATAATAATAATAATAATAATAATAATAATAATTATTATTATTATTATTATTATCATTATTATTATTATTATTATTATTACCTATATATACATAGATGCGTCGATTGAGGTAAAACACACCACAGCTTCGCTGTTCGTCCTTCTTCAGAGTGGAAGGGCTGATGAATTTTTATTTATACATGCGAAGGCATTTGTTCTTTTTTTCAGCCTTTTGGTTATTTCGTTACATGTGGGGCAAATTATCATACAGAATCGCATATGAGAGCGAATATTCAATATATTCCTAACAAGACTGTCTGCAGAACATGTCGCAAGGACTACATCTTGCCAGCTTCACCACAAGTTAAACTGCCATTTTTCCTATACTCTTATGCACTGTGGCAAACCTTGCTTGCAGTGTAGTGAACTGCTCCGGCCACTGAGTTTCAAAACCCTGCTGAAGCAATAAAAATTATTGTGATGGTCTACTGTATGACATAAGACTCTCACTCCATGTAGCAGTGCACTTTGATGCATACCTTGTAGCCGAGCAGTCTGTACTGTTACCTTTGTCTCCATGCACCAACTAGCCTGCATAATGCCATAAGGTGTGCCACAGCCACAGGATAAAAACATATCCAGTGGCTGTGGGTGTGTGCAGCTATAATGGAGAGATCTCATTTAACAAGCCTCAGTTTGCCCAACCACTAAACTAGACTAAATCAGTGAATATGAATTCTGAGCTGTGGGAACTCACCAGCGTATTGTAATTCTTGCTGAGCTACAGAGGTAGCACACTGTAATTTGAAGCAGCATTCCCTAGTTTGAAATGTAGGGCAGAGATGCAAAGACATTCGGTTGCTCTGGTTGGTGTACAGGGGCAATCATGATGCAAGGTTCACACATGTCAACGTAATCGCAAGTCCCAGAGTGGTTTGCTACAAAATGCATGCAGATGAATGAGGGCCCAGTAAGATAATGCCGTTATTTCCGACAGATTCGTGCAGGACTTGGGTGGGACAATCCTGCATGAATGAGCTCCTATGATGTTATAAATTTTTTAAGTACGAGGGCATTTCAAGTGCTACAGTGAAATGACAAATGCATCACCTGGCTCCTCTGGCCTGGATTTCAGGTGAAGGTATTCCAACAGTCTTTGTCAGCGTGGCGGGACGAAGCAATGGCTTGGGCCCTGTGACATCTGGAAACACTGTATTCCCGGTGATCAACTGCCCCCCTGTCTCAGGAGAGTGGGGACCCCATGATGTTTGGTCATCACTCAGGCTGCCATCTGGTAAGGGCACAGTGGCAGTATGAAGCTGCTTCACTTTCACCAACTTTCATTTTACCAGGTGGCAATTATAACATCTGCAATGATAAACTGAATTGTGCTCAGTGAAATGGGTAGAGCTGCTTTTGGCAATGCCGCTGCACATCTGTGTACCACTGTGGCTTAGAGGCAAATAGCGACTACACTGTGTGTTTGTACAACTGTGCATGAGTTAAATGAGCAGGTTAAGACATATGTAATTGCAATAAATCGCTTGAGCCATGAAGCGAATTTTGATATTTCTGTTTAAAGGACCCCTTGCTCGGTGCATAGATCAAGCGGTCATGACCGTGTCTGCAGAATGCTACTACACTTATGTATGCTGTGAAAACAGCTGAAAATTCAAATGAGTGTGTGTCGTTATTCTCAGACCAGTTAGTCTCTTCAGCAAAGCATTTGCTGGTCTTGCACACTGTCACGGGTCCCACCAGCCATCACCAGTGCATCACCAGTGTTTAGACTTCTGTAAAACACTGAATATGCACCAGGCAGCAAGTAATGACACGAAAGAAAGGCAGGTCTCATGACATAAACCTGATGTGGGATTTGGAGGGGAGAACGTCACTTGTAGAGGTGATAGGAGAGCTTTTGCTCTGGCGAGGGTAACTCGCCTTCTTGCACTAGCAAGCCAAATTATATTTGCTTCTGTCACCACTGTTGCGAAACTCTTCCGAAAATTTCTAGTGGTACAATGTTTCCAGTTTGTTGCCACTCCACAATTTTCTAGTGTGGAAAATATTAGACTGGGCCCGGCATGGGGTTCATCGTAGAAACAAAATTCGTGCATTGTTGCAATAGCAGCCTGCAAATAAGCTTGCGTGCACAGTAGTAACTAGTGGGCGATGCTGTACTAAATTTTTAATTAAAAAGCCCACATTTATGAATGCCATATGCTCAGTGTTATCGTAGGTGTGTGCGATTGCCTTTGGCGATGCTGTAAATTTTTCCTCAATTTGGTTTCTACTTCCTGAGGCTAGCATTCCGGTAGCATTGGTGTTTCCTTGCTGCAGCATTGGCAGCTGCATCTTGACAGAACACAAAATGTTAAAAATCTTACACTTAGATTACAGTGCACGCCGAGAAACCCAGGTTATAAAGATTCCATCATATCTCCTCCAAAACTGCATCTCTCACAGTCCAAGTCTGATTTCAGGATGTAAGAAAGAAGACAATTAGATCATTCATCATTGCTTGATTTTTAAGAAGTGCATCGAACTCTTCTTCTTCCAGGCTTAGGATGCACGACAGTTCTTTTCCCAGAAGCGGCAGCCTTGGCTGCGGCACAGATCTTGGCAATGAGTGACCATGTCATTTGGGCGAAGCTTCGTGCATCACAGTTGAATACTTGGGTGTCTCTCAAAATGGCTGACAAAAAAATCAAGCAGGAGCAAAAGGCATAAATTGCTGAAGACTTCAGTCTGCAACTTTGTTGGCATGCATTACTTTTTGCATTAAAATTGTTTCTTTTCTTCCTTCACTTCTCTTTTTCTACCTCAGTGCATACGTGTGGCAAGGACATGTGTAACAGTAGTAGAGAAGTATGACATGTGTAGTCTTTCGAGGCAATAAAAGCACTGTCAATGCCAACTGTTCAATAGTCTTTATTATGACAACAAGCTTCCTAAAAGTGACTAGCACCAAACTTGAAAACACCAGTACAACACTTATTAAACGAAACTGAACATTGCAGCCAAATTTCTTTCGGCAGTGTGACAGACCAAGGAAAACAATAGGCAGCTGGGAGGATGACCTGAATACATTACGTGTAAAATGCATGTTGAGGACATCTAAATTCATTACACAACACACGCACAGAAGAGGTTGTCAAAGGTGTCTGGGGATGTGCTTGTAGACATAGATAAAGTAAACATTCTTTATCCTACTTAAAGTTGGCAGAGGTCCGAATTTGTTGCCATGGTCGATTCCTAATGCTAGTGCATGCACCACACGAGAGCAAGGGGTTACCATCACACACTAGTACAGGCTATAAATCTTGCAATCGCTATCTTCTGTACTGCACCTACAACACAAGCCTAACCTGCGCAGCAGTTGGCAAAATGAAAATTTCATGCAACTACCATCACAACCCGCACATTTGCTTGCACATTTCAAGGCACTTCAAGAGCTACCTTGACTCAAGCAAACAAGCCTACTGATGCAGCGAAACCATGTGTAGCAGTACGCTAAATGCAAAACCTTCAGCCCAGAGCTCTTGAGTCGTGAAAGTTTCTTGCATGGTAAGGCTTGCAGGTCCTTGTAACAGGACATGCACCATTGCAGAGCAACAATATCAGCTAAAAAAAAATCTTTGGCTTGTCTCTTTTTGTAAAGTAGAGGAAACAAGGTGCCTTGGAATATTGGAGCTGTTTAACATAATTGAAAATCCCGACTGCTATTTTGCAGAAGTTATTATGCACATGTGCAATAGCAGCACAGCCAGACACAGCTGAAATATATCTGTTGATACACAGCGAGAACTACATCGTTCAATTTGCTATACAACATCCTTGGTATGGGAAGGCAGGCATGCAAAACACACAAGGACAACAAAAATGATTACTCTTCTTCTCGTTCAACCCGCTCTCGTTACTTTGTCTTGTCTATTTTGCACACCTGCCTTTCCGTACCATGAATACCTGCCAGCTTGCTCAGCTTCTGGTGTTGAAGTAGAAATTACCCTATCACCAATGCATTACGGTGTTACTTTCTAGACTTGACTGCTGCCCATGTTATGGGCAAAAGATATTTGCTTTAACGTTTCCAGGGCCCTTGGCTTGTCCACAAATGCCTAATCACTCGGAACCAACTTTGTCTACAGTCTCTCGCACTCTGCAATATCGCCGCTGTCACTTTGGTCATGCTTCCTACCCCAGGGTTGCAGTACACAATGTAGCTAAGTTACGAAGTGCTGCCCGACTCTATATATGCAACATGAGCTGCTCAAGGTACAGGTGAACTTGTACATGCATGATGACATCGATGCGAATCACTTGTAGCTTTAGAAATCCAAGCAATACAGAAGTTTGCAAGAAGCTAAAGGCTTTAAGTGATTAACATTGTCGAGCAATGGACACCTCGGGCAACATTTCTCACAAGGGGACTCGCCAAGCAAGGCATGATGCAGAAAATGCCCCCTGCATCTTTTGTCACTTAGTGAAGCTCCAGACATCACACAGCTCTAGCACTGCGAGGTGTGCAACCGAAATGCACTCCCTATCAGCATTTTAAGTGCACCACTGTCAGACAAATAGCACAGGAACAGGACAGTTCAAACACAAACAGAAGAAATGCAAGAGCATTTCTTTATGGCTGCAATGTAAGAGTGCAATTCATTTTTTGCCCAACAAAGGACACTGCATCTTGCGTCCAACTTCTAATCAAGCACATTAACACATCTCTTCCATGAAGCATCAGCTTCAGGTTTTGCTGTTGTGATTTGCATTTTCCTGTTTGGGTTTGATTTGTCCATGATAGTGCTTGCTTGATGACACCTATAGAGTATAAATCCTAGTCTTGAGCAAAGTTTCCCAGTATCAGCATCATATGCAGATATTCTATGCAACATAAGCAGTCTACATCTCGGCAGATTAAAATAGGAATTACTTTGCAGCAAACCTGAGGTAAGCTCACCAAAACATGTTTTTAGAGGGAAGCAAGAGATGCATCAAAATCTAAGCAGTGCACTAGGAACCAGTTACCCAAAATCAAATTTATGACATTCCAACCTACATGATTATTTCCCTGTCATCATAAATTATGACATGTATTAATAATGTAATTGTAAATCGCCACAATATAACCTCATTGCAACTAGAGGGGCTGGAGAATAGAACGAAAACTCTGTTGTCGATGTTTATGAAGAAGAGGATAAAACTTGGCAAGTGACACAAGCAAGAACTTGCATAAAATTGTAGCACCAAATTTTTTTCCTTTCTGGACGAAAAATAGTGACCAGATGAATGTGCTAAGCAACTTTGAACTATCTAAAATATATGTGATGAACTGAGATTGATAGTACCTTCGTTCCAATAAAGCAAAGACAGCTTCGATGCTGAACAACATGGCTGCAACACTCGCATAAGTTTGGCACACTTCCACATGCCCTGCACAAGACTGGCATGTGTGCTACGATAAATGGATTCACTGGGTATCTAGGCATCGAAAGTCACTGACTTGGCTGACCTTCAGTATTGTGCACGTCCCAGTGGTGGAACCACATTCCTGCACACATTGCAGCCATCTCTAAAGACAAACTTGTTTCATGAAGCCCTAGCTGAGTTTGTATAACTATGAATAATTGCTTTTTGACACTAATGTTCAATTTGTCCTGCTTCTGTGCTCACATTCTTCTGCATGACCATTCTTCTATAATTTTATATGGCCCTGAGCATGGATGCATGGATGAATTAATTCAACTAAATAATTCTTCAAAAAAAGCAGTGGTGCGAAGTACCATCCCCGAACTAGGGTAAATTTTAATTCAATCACGAAGCTTTCTTTCTGAAGAAAATACATGGCTTTACTTTGTAGCTTCATGCCACTCTAAGGCAGATGCCAACTATTCTTTTCCTAAGACTTCCTCTACATTGTGAACTTCCAGAGAACCACTTGGTTTAAGCAAAGCTGCTATGGTAACTCGGGGGAGGTGTTGCACACGTCCACGTGTTTGTGAAAAATAAAGAAATAAAGTAAACATGAGCCATTAACGTGAGCAAAAATCGGCAGACAATGTTACATGAAAAATCTTTAAAACGGTAGGGAAATGACGTGACATGCCACATATGACAGGTGAATATATCTAACCAATATGCTCGGAGTGACTGCTGCACTCTCGGATGTGTCCTATGTTTTGTAAGCATACTGCCTAGAGGCTAGATAAACTGTAGACGCAGTAATATTAACCCTTGAATGATGGCACATATAAATGCCTGAAAAAAAAAAATTTCTGTCTACATGTGCAAAACACACAGAGAATAAGTATAATCAACGAGAAAAAAATATTTCGGGAAGCTATTTCACCAATAGGTGCGAAACACCAGGCAGGAAACGAAGTAGGCTTCACAACAAGCCACCTATGGCTTTGTTTGGAATTTTTAGACAGCTCTTGTCATATGTGAACCATGGCTGCACATTTCCTTTTCTTTACAATATGTGTGTGACACCGCTTCAGCCGGAGATATTGCATCGGTCTGTCTCCTCTGATGACAGTGCTTTCAAAAGAAAGCGTGCCACATGCTGATCTTCTTCCATGCCCTTTGCGTTCCTGCTCTAAACCAACAAATGATGCTTGCCACCTGTCATTAAGTGCAGGCCGAAGACATTTAGCCAGAAACTTAAAGGGACACTAAAGCGAAACAATAAACCAGTTCAGACTAATGAATCATTGTTTGAGAACCCTGCAGGCAGTCATTTCAAAAAAATTGATTAGATGAGAAAATGAAGGTCCAAGTATCAGTATTTGAATTTCGCGCCGAAACCCCAGCGCCAGTACGCCAGCGCGACGTCAGGGATTCCAAAGTATGTTTTCGCGTTTGGGCCGCGTTGGCTGAGTAAAGGTTCCCGAAACTTGCCATGTTTAATATTTGGTTCCTTTAGAACACAATGTAGTCAATCTGTACCACTATATATATTTAGTAGGCCCCAGAAGATGCCATCAAAATCCAAGATGTCACAGCCCCCAGGTGCGGGAACTTAAGTAGGCGTCGCCACCCGTATTTCGTTCTTGCGATTTTCCTGGCTTACCAAACGTCTTATGGTTGTAAGAATGGTGTTTTTGGTGTTGTAGAATGGTAATTTACTGATGCAGAACAAATCATTCTTCACTTTACTGCCCCTTTAATACTCAAATACGAAAACGCGACAAGAAGAAATAATATTTTTTTCTAGTATATGTTGCCTGTAGGCAACACTCATCAATAAAGGGTTAAAGAAGAAAAAAAAATCATCGCAACTTATCAGTACCAAAGACCTAGTACCACAAATGCATGATTAAAGGAAGTGCTGAGCGGGGGGGGTTGAGGGTTGAAGAGAATCAGCCCCTCCCACCCCCCCAAGTTGACGCATTAGTCAAAATTTCCCCCCTCACCCCTTTCCCTTGTGTTTTTTATTCCATGAATTGGATAGATTCCTTTTGCGATTCTATTCACTTCTTATACATCCAGCAAGGTAGCCAACCCCAGCAACAGTGAGGTCGTGGCTTCATGTGAGTCAATGCAGAAGGGCAAGAAGAATGAGAAATAAAAGCAATCATTGCAGTATATGGCCCAGGTATGGGATGGTATATGCAAACTACTGCATATGCAAATGACTCTCCATGGGCTTTGCTGTGGCCACATTTGGATACCATGACATAATGAGCTGCATGCAGCCCCCATGCTGCACATTTGAAATAGCTCCTCTACAGCTATAGATATCAAATCTTGCTTACAAGATGTCATGTCTTTAGTCATCATGTCTATAGGTCCTTAAAAAAAAAGGTTAACAAACTTTACTTGGGATGTTCATACAATGAGGAAAGCTGTGTGCAAAGGTGGCATTTGTTGGCACTTACAGAAGCACCTTTCTGATACTAGGCCTGCAGCCTAATAAACTCACATTAAAGGGACACTAAGGAAGACTTTTAAGTTAAGGTGTATTGGAAAGTTATACTTCTGCAATAGGTGTTCAAAAATGTGACAGCTACGACATGGGTTCTGGCACCTGCATTATGCAAAAGTATGACCTCCAAGATTATTTTCCGTTACATTGAAGGGGCAGTAACTACGGGGTGCGACATGCAAACCTCCTATAGCAAACGACCACATTTACCAAGAAAGGAAGATTTGCTAGCAAGAAGCAATGCAATAACGAAAAACAAGTGGCGATGCCACAGTGAAGTTCGTGCACCAGCTTGCCATGCCATCGTAGATTTTGATCGCACCTGCTCAGGTACAGTTAATTGTTTTATCGGTAAAGAAGGAATACATTCATGCTAAAGAAACAAGAAACACAACTTATCAAGTTTGGGGAACTTTTCCAGCACCCAAAACAGCCCCAATACAAGAAAGTATACTTTGAAATCCATGATGTCGCACTGAAATTCTGGTGCCGACATTCGAGCATGAAATTCAAGAAAGGGATGTTTGTCTCTGACATTTTCTCCATTAATAATCAACCTAATTAGTTGCAAAATTGATTAAAATAGTTTTAGAAGCTTTAACAGCCCAAAACTGATTTAGTGTTGCTCATTAATGACCCTTTAGTGTTTCTTTTTTTTTTTCATGCCATCATTACATGGTATGAATGCTATCTGTCATTGCACATAGTCTCTGGTTGCTTAGCAACAGAGGAGCTACTCCTACCATTTTTCATTTGATAGCCCAGCACTTCACCTGTAACATCTCTTACCTGCTCTAGCTCTTTTCAAAGCAGGCACCTGTATACAATTTATCAGGTGTAGATGCTGTTTTCTAGACACTTGTGCAGATGCACAAACAAACTTTATGAATTCATATTTGGATTAGGACACATGTGCAAATGGCTGACATAGAGTTGACCACAATAACCAGCAAAAGGACAGCCAAGGTATTTACCGGCTAATCACAAACCATTTTTATGATGTGTAAATGACTTTGTGGGTTTAATGCAGACTGTGAACACCAAGGGTAGGACATGTTACACTGGAGGTATACATATAAAACACTTTATGCTCAATGAGGCCTCACTCAATGAGAATCGGACTGCAGGGACCTTTCTTCATGATATTTGCTTTCTAATACCATGATTTACCTTCTCAATAAAGATGAGCATTTAATTTCAGGTAGATATTCCGTGAAGTACCTTGCACATGCGAGGGGTACCCAAAAGTAACTGCAACTTATTCTCAGAAGTACATCGTAGTCATCGAACAGGCCATTAGGTGTGGCTGGTGTGCTTGTTTTTGGCTTTTGTGTGCCGAGTGGTGTGGCGGAGTGCTTTGAATGGATTATTTGTTGCATTGTATTTCATCCATATGTAGTATATGCAACTTGTACCAATACTGTGACAGCTTTCAGTAAGGAACAGACACAGTACATGACAAACAGCTTTTTTACACAATTTACATAAATGGCAATTTTCTAACGATAAAGTTGACACTTTTAGCAAGATTCAGTCCACAAGCATTTTCCCCACTTCAATGAGGGCAACAAACGAACCAGTTAAAAATGAACAATGATAACATTTGTTGTTGATAAGTGATCAGGAGTGTCATACTATGCAGTTGCCATGGCTACGTAGTTAAAGAAAGGAATCTTCTGGCATGCACACATATCTAAGATTAGCCAGTCTACCAGTCAATTCATATTACCATATAGCTTTATAGGCAAGATGTAAACCTCCATACAATTGTTCAGTAAGTGAATATTGTGTAAATACAATGGTCAAACAAATGCAGCAAAACAGAATTTCATGCGCGCTCTCTGCTTCACAATATATGACATGAAATTAACGACCATCGCAAAATATACAACAAATGTTCTATTCAATGTGCAGCTACACAGCCCTTTCTAACAGGATGCATATAACGCCTTGCACTAGCAATGCCTATAAGTAAGTCTAATAAGTTATTTATTTTACTCATTTAAAATATCATCAAGGTCACATTATAGGGGAGTGGTTGCACAAGAAAATTACTTATAGATATTGTAAATGTGAAACAGAATGCCGCTATCAGTTAATGACAGTTATGCTAGAACAGAATACAATTCATATGCAACAGTATATTTAACTATGTAAAAACACATTTGTACAAGTTGAAAAAGAATAGTTTCAAAAAAGTTTTTAAATCCACACATACTTCAGGAAACATTCAAGTCACTTTTGGGTACTCCATCTATTTAACATATTCACAAGACGTATTTCGTTTTTGTATATTCAGCAGCTGCAAATAACGCCATTACCTGAGATTCCTGTGATGACTAGTAACTTTATAATTGTATGAAACTATGTGCCTTCCTCTTGGCAGCGAAGGAGTGACTACTTGATAAGAAGCTGTTGGAGTTCACATTCCCTGAGGCTCCAGCGTAGCTGTGACAACTTTGTTGTCCACTCAGCTCGAGACCACTGCTGAGGAGGCCGTAGATCTTGCTGTTGGGACATGTACGTCTTCCAATCTTGTAAAGAAAGAGAGAGAGAAGGTGGAAGAAACTCTTGATGAAGAGTTGCATTTGTGACACACAGGGCACAGGCAAAAAGAAGGGTTCATGGACATGGTGGTTCAACCCCATGGATGAGGGTAAATTGAGGAGAGGACCTAACAACCCAAGTGCACTGCAAACAGTATTGTAGGAGTCATTTACTGGGCAAATAACAATGATGCCATTATTGCTGAGGGAGAACGGCTGCTTTCTGCAACCCTAACAGATGTTGTCAGGGCTAAATGGCAGCTGGTGTACCATTTGCTGTAGCTCCCTCAGTGATCACTGTACGGCAATTGGTGTACAAAGGTCAATGTAAATGTTTCGATTTGACATGGCAGGCTAGGGAGTGTAAATAAGTCATTCTATGCTAGGAACTCGGAACACTCTCTGCATCCAGGGCCTTTCTTGGCACCGGCCGGGAATGGTGAGAAGCTGCCCAATAAGCAGAGGCAACTTGTCACAGCATTGCAGAGAGTGGTGGCAGGGACTGTCCCCAGTTTTCTCGTCCTCCATGAACAATCCAAATGGCTAGACAATAGCAGCTGGATGCACCAATGCAAACTTGCCACTCGCACCATGACCCAACTAAGGCTACCTTGAAGCATGTGATTTAACCCCTTAACATTCGGGACAAACAGCCAAAAAATTTTGCAAAAGTGAAGAAAAAAGGCAGGAGGCACTGCATTATTTTTTGGTCAAAATTACAAGAAACTGAAGACATACACATGTGAAAAAATTGCCAAAATTCACGACAAGTTCAGCAATAGAGGGCACTCATTTTGATGGCAAATTATCTCATCGTTGGCACTTAAAGGGTTGAATGTCTAGAACTACTATTCAGATTTTATTTTATTTGATTTTAAGATGAAAAAAAAAAGGGGGCTGGGCAGGCCATATAATACTTAGAATAGGTAACCAGTGGCCTATCAGTCTAAAAGATTGCGTGCCAAAAGAAGGGAAACACAGTCGAAGATGACCAAGGATTCGGTGGCGTGATGAAACTGTGAAATATGCAGGCAGTAGGATGTAGTCATCTGACGAAGGACAGGGACAATCAGAAATTACTGGGAGAGGCATTCGTCCATTCTGTAATAGACATAAATTACACTGATGCTGATGAACTATTTAGAATGCTTCTAATTTACTCTGGAACTGTCATGCTGCATAAGTTTCAGGTATGTGTGCCCAAGAATCAAAACTATCAAACTTTCAGCAATGTACTGCTCTTGCAACAGCTGCACCAGCTCTGCTGTGCATAATAAAATTGCAGGAGGAGTGCAATGAAGGCATGCTGGAACTTAAACCTAATGCTTACAATGCACTGGAGGACTGCCATGAACTGCTTCCATTTCTGCGTGAGGAATATCAGTCAGTGCTCTTGCTGTCCGATGAGGAACTAGGCTGGATGATGAGGACGGTACCAGCTGCTGGGAATAAAGCCACGAAGTTCATTTGGCAAAGGCATTCATATAAACAAACATGTCTAGGGCATGGACCAAAAGCACATGAACAGCTTGATGAAGCCCACAACAAGGATATTGTGGATAAACTTATGAAATGCTAACGGTGACTGACAGCATTTAATGATCCAATGGTATCTTCAAAGTGAAATAAATGTTGCAGAAGCACTGGCATAAAGTGAACAACATAGTGAACAGCTATCTGGGTTTTCCTTACACGCAGTATCGTGGCTGCTGCCCATTTTTTTGCAGCAGTGTTGAATGTAACAATCGACTTACTAAGAAATTACTGAAGCTCACCATGTCATACTGCTGATAGATGACTACGCCATAACCAATAAATAAATCCCTCACTTTTGTGCTGGCTTGAGGTCATGTGTGCGTCTCAAGTGTGCCTGGCGTATGGCCGTTTCTGACCTCTTAGTGTTTGTCTTAGTGGCTTTATAAGTGATCGACCTTTATGTGCACGAAGAAGCACAGAAAAAGGTGCAGTAACAGCAGCATGTTGCGCATCAGTTCCTTCACTAGTTGCATCAAGACACGGACAAAACTCACCTTTATGGATGACACTACCAAGTCCTTGCTGGTGATCTCGGAGCCAGAAGTATGGGGCACGACATAACTGCACACACATAAGAGAAAACAAAGCAAATTACAAAACATGTATTATACTCATTAGCTAACAGACTGCTGACCACCATCGAATGAAATAGTACATTGATGCTTCAGGCGTGACAATATTTTCAGACCATTTAGTGCAGGCAGACTTGGACTAGTTCATCTTTATGTTAGACAACTAGTGTCTCGTTCCTTCTTTTTTTGAGACTGCTCTCACCTGTGATATCTGTTATCAGTGCATGCACACACCCATGACGTAGGACTGCCTTGATAAGTGCTATAAAAGCAGAGGCATCCTTGAATAAAGCGACAAATTTCTGAGAATTGTCTGCCAATGCGTAAGCATTGTTTGGCTCGGCTATGACTTCTTCTTGCTTAGTTTTGCTTACTTGCTTTTCCTAGCTTATGCGCATCTACCCATGGCCTTTCTGGTGGCAAAGAATGCTTAGGCTTTAGCAGACAATTGTCAGATTTTCTTGTCGCATCAAGTAACTTCTTCATTAT
Source organism: Dermacentor andersoni (assembly GCF_023375885.2). Taxonomy (NCBI): domain Eukaryota; kingdom Metazoa; phylum Arthropoda; class Arachnida; order Ixodida; family Ixodidae; genus Dermacentor; species Dermacentor andersoni. The sequence continues at coordinate 39,146,826 of NC_092817.1, forward strand.
TTATTTTACGGCATTCATTCTCATTTATGAGTTGTAGCCAGTGAGTTTCACACCTGAATAACTGTCCCGGGCTTCCATAGCACAGCAACCTAGCAAGACTTCGTATAATTCCTTGATCATTCAAACCCCAATGCATGTGCTGAACAGAACGTAAGGCAACTTGATCAGCCTGTTTTCCAGCCCTGGAACAATCGTCCTAATAACTGAATTGACATATTAGTGAACCATGCAATGACTGAGTCATAGTGAACAAGGTACTGTTGCAGCTTGAGGGGGCGTTAGGGCAAGAAATCCACCAAGCTCATCAACGAATACGTCCGGTAGTAGAAATGAAGGAAAAAGGGGTTTGTTTGACATTAGTTACATGGCTCCAGTTATGGTAGCCCCCTCCACGCAGGAACGTGTTAAATGTGTGAGTTCACATCAGGACACCTCAGCCCCACTGCATGAAAGGTCTCCGCTTTTAAGCCCGTTGTCTTCCCTAGGCGACTCAACTAGGGAATCTCATTACTGTATCACGGCCAATCACAATTGTCGAATCGGTTGCAATACCCCGGCCAGGATATCACATCGTTCGGCAGCACTCCTACCTTCATTGCACTTCTACCTTAGCAGCACTCCTACCTTAACAGCCCTCCTACCTCCTGGTGGTATGGAATATGTGACACGAAAGCACTATGGAAATCTAAGGTCGGCACTGTTCTTTGATAGCATTTGACGTTGGCCTTTTAATGATTAGTTCAGGCTGTCAGGTAGTGGTATGGGGTTTTTTTGTGGACCCGTCAGCTGTCGGTGTCAGCGCCGTGTTGAGTTCAGTGTAGGCGCTGATGGTTGGGGTTGCCTCATGACAAACGTTTAATTAATGCCCTTGGTTGTGTTGAGATGTAACAGCATCTATGCAGATCCCCAAACTTTAATGTGTATTTGTTTTGACAGTGGTCACTGACATGTTCCGAGATGGTGCTTCACCTTGATCCCACGGTATTTTGTCAAACCATCGACTAGAGAATCACTTTGTACAGTGACTATTGCTCTGTTATTTTGGCGTCTGTTACTTCAGTGCATAGTTTGTTCACTTGAACCAAAATAAAGGAGGAGTGTGGTTGTTTTTTATCTGTCCATTTCAGTGCTGGAATAGTACAGCTCCCACTATTCAGACTTTAATAATGGACATTCTGGTTCCTCTGTTAAAGCCTTGTTCAATAAAAACAAACGAAAAGAGCAAAATAAAAAAGAAGACATACCATCTTTTCTATAGGCATGTTCACTAAAACTAATCTGTAATCTCAAAACACACAAAGGTGTTGCCCCCAGTTGATTGTGCAGCCAGTAGATGGCATTATGAGGCAACCTTCTTGTTTCAAGTAAATCGAGCTAAGGTGTAACCTGGCAAGAGCATCCTCAGCAACTTGTTGAGCAGCACGTAGGGACAGCTGCAGATGTCGATGACGCAGCTGAGCGAGGCGTTGACTGAGCCGAAGAAGATCCTTGTGACCCAACGAGGAGCGACCAGATAGACTTCCAGTGGCTGCCCCCTTGGTGGGCTTGCTGCCCTCACCTTTGGTCTTTGTTCCAGATGTGTCACTGTGTTCAAGGCACAAAATTTGTTATTGAATCAAATGACACCTTTTGCCTAAGGACAGGTGAGTTCTCATTAATTTACTTATTACTGTTTCTACACCTTTTCGCAAGGCATTACTGAAGAGAGCTTTTTTCTGCACAATATGCAAGCCCCAAGTATGCTCAGCAACAAAGGAAAGTACAGTCAGAAGCAACTACAACAACAACATATATGTTGGTAACACAGTGCCATGTGTTGTTGTTTTACTTTTTGCCAGTGTCCGTTTTCGCTGGATCATCACTGTTATTGGGTTATTACATGGTGCATGACAATTACTGCATCCAAAATTTTGCAAACATTCTTGCCAGTTCTGTAGCAATAGAAACAAGTCTAATCAGATCGAACGTGCATCACGAAGAGTGTTCTAGGTTCTCAAATGTATGTGAGCTCCAGTGGTTACTTTGGAATGTATGATAATACATGTATACTAAATAGCAGACAAACTTGAAATCAGAATTGACAATCAACAACCACACTTTTCTCTATCATTGTGATTTGAGTATTGTACTTGCCTTTCTGGGAACAAGTTTACTCAATAAAGTTAGATTCTTAACCCACACCTAGTAGTAGTAGTAATTGGTTGTTCATTTAAATAAATAGATAGATGAATAAACTAAAAGGAAGGGAAGGAAATTGCTGCTGACCACAGTAATTGTAGAGCGCAGTCTGTTGACACCTGAACCGTCACGCACACTTTTGGCAGTGCTTCTAGTTTTTCACTGTGACTACAATGTGATGTATGACAAAGAAGTACAATGTAAAAGAATAGAGAAGAATGCAATTTAAGTTAATCTAATTTATTTACGATTCTTGCTTTCCCTGCATCACAGAAACACCGAAGGGTACAGAACTAAAGGTGCTCATGGCACCTGGCCAGGGTCCTCACTCAATTAACATAGGGAAGCATGGAAACTACTCGAACAGTGCAAAAATACAGTCAACCGCAAATGTTTACAGGCTGTGGGTTCCCTGAAAACATTGAATTTCCTAGCAGCATGTAACAGTAGCCACTAAAACCGTACATTGCAATTTTGTTTGCATATACAAGTAGAGGCTGGAAATGCAAATACCAGGCTGCATTGTGAGGCTGCGGACATGTTCAGGTATTTCTAAGATCCAGTGGTTCGTAAACTTTTGTGGTCGACTGCACATTGGCTTGCTCCATTCCTGCTATCGCTGCAGCTACCACATACATGTACAGCAAGAAGAAACATATGCAGCACTATTCTTAATTTTTTTTACAAGCAATGTTACACCCTGGCCTTATTGCTTTATGACATCAGCAAATTTTGCTCTGTTCCATAACGTCACGATAATGTTGATGACGTAAGGTGCGGCATTTTGAAACTAAATTTAGTATCAAATTAAAATATCTCATAAGTGTTTCCCAATCTTCACACCTGCTAAATGTTATCTTTTAGTGTGTAGAAAGCCTGTGGTAACTTTTACAAGTTCAAAAACATGTTTCGATACTCTGTTAGCCTTAAAACTGTGCAGCAGCACAGCCACTGGTGTCACCTTTCAATTGCTTACTGACTTGCACACTTCTGCATGACATTTCAGGACCGAATCCTCACCCTGGCAGTGCAGGTCCTTTATCTTGGGAATTCTGGCCTTGCTTCTCGTCTGCAATAGTGTGCTTGTGGTTTCGCGCTCTCTGAGCTAGTGAAGTGCTTCCAAGTTGGATTAACTCTTGCTTGGCAGATGCTTTCAGCTGGTCTCTGATTCGCTGGTACTTGTGGACTTCTCGCTTCAGTCGCTCCAACTCAAACTCGAGCGCCTGCTTCTGGGTGAGCAGATCCCGCACGATACCATGTTCATCTTGATTGCGAAGAGTGGCAGTGTGAGATTCTGAGTCAGTGTCTGTTTGCTGCACAGAGAAAGCCAGTTACAGAATCAAACGCAGTTCAGCACATCCACCAAGCAAGCACATGAACATATCTGAATAAGTGGCCAGACACAGGTACTCTGAAAAGAGACCAATGGTAGAAGGAATAAGAAATGACACAGTGCATCCTGACATGAATGGATTTCTGTGTGTTTTTGCTTTATTGTGGGTGTATCAATATATATCTCAGAATTTATGTGTCTATATGGTAGCTGGACCCGTATTCTGAAACGTTCGCCTTCTGCAAAACTATCGCCTTGGCCACGCCTCCACCAACAGCACATGCGGATTCGCTGTTTTAGAAAAACCGGAAAATAAAGAGCGCCATTTAGTAGTTCTGGACTACATCATTTTAACGTCATGGTGTCGATGGGTGCTCTCAACGTGTATTGAATAGACGAACACTTCTTATGGCGTTCGGTTGGCGGTGGAGTGTAGTAGATATGAGAGGTGGTAGTTTATAGTAGTCTTTTTGGTGGCGTCTTACACGCGTTGTTTATTTATTTTTTTATTTCACAATACTGCAGGCCAGATTGGCCCAAGCAGGAGGGCCATGAAAAAAAAAAAATTACATTGCATGTGACATACAACAGAATAAAAATTAAAAGATGACAGAGCAGAAACAATAGGCAATGAATATTGAAATTCCTCATAAGAAAATTGTTTCCTTTCTACTGAAGAAGCAAAGTTTGAAGGGCGTTCCAATGAGCTATATTGTTTGAGGGAAGAAACTGTGCTTATTAAATGAGTTTGTTTTAGCAAAAATAGGCTGTATTGAGTGTTCCCTATTATGATGGGTCCTTCGAGTAGTGGAGTGCCTGAGGAATGAGGGGGGAGCAATGCTAAGCTTTCCTGCCAAAATTTTATGAAGGAAAGAAAGGCAGTTCAGTTTTCTATGTGTACTAAGCAAGAGGATATTGTCCTTCATAAGCTGTGTGGGGGAGTCTGATCTTCTGTATTTATGAAAAATGAAACGTACTACCTTTCTCTGAACAAGCTATTGATAGATGTCTTTCTTAGTGTGCGGGTCCCAAATTACGGACGAGTATTCAAGTTTGGACCTGATGAAAGTTTTATAAGCCAAGAGCTTAATCTGGCTAGGAGTATTCTTTAATTTTTATCTCAAGAAACAGAGCTTCGAGAATGCAGTTGAACAGATCTCAGAGATACGAGTGCCCCAGGTTAATCGGTTGTTAAGAGTTATTCCTAGATATTTATGTTGTGGAGACCTCGCTAATGTGACTGTTGTGGAGGCAATATTGGTAACAGATAATTTTTTTTTTTGCGTAACTCAGAGAAGCACACTCTTATCAATGTTTAAATCCATACTCCATTCTTCACACCAGTGACATATTTTGAGCAAAGATTCTTGGAGCAATTGATGGTCTGCTATTGATGCTATTTCTTTATATACAACACAGTCATCTGTGAACAATCTTATTGATACTGACCGTGGAATGACATTTATTCAATCATTTATGTATATTAAAAACAGCAAAGGTCCCAACACACTACCTTGAGGAACACCGGAAGTAACAGCAAGCGATTCAGAAAGGGCGCACAGCGATATTGGTTGACTGATTTAAAATAAAACATTTCACACTTCCTTTTTCAATTTATCTTACCTAAAGCGGCCGTAGCCAACCGAAGTCAGTGTGCAGAACCCGTACTGCACCGCATTCAAAAACAACACACCCGAGCCCCTCTGCACTCGCACGGTGCGCTCTCTCATGTGATGTGAAGCATTCGAGAGCGTGTGTTGGTAGTGCACGCTGACGCCACGGGTAAGCAGCCATCTGATTCATTGAACGTGACTATCGCGGAAGGCGAACGTTTCAGAATACAGCCCCTGCATTTTGTAAAGAGAAACAGTTCCACCTTTGTGATGGGAATTCTACCACCTAACTAAAAGAAAAAAAAAGGATGTTTGTATTGGTGCAATAGCTGCACCGACCCAACACTTAGGACCAAATCTTGAGGAAAATTGAGGTGCAGCTACACACCAATTTAGTATACGGTACACAATAGATTTATTGCTCGACCATTTCATCAGTGTAACATATGGTGTCTGCAAGGTAGCAATAACCTTAATGCATAAAGTGCCAGACATGTTGTACACATGATATATGAACGTGACAGAGAATTGCTGCAAATTACCCTGGCTAGGGAGAATGCACACACTAAAGATACCTATCTAGTAAACCAAAAATGTCTCTGGGACGTACGAATTGGGTCTTAATGTGCAAGTCGAAGACCAACATCTGCTAGACGTCTCAGGCATGTCACTTTTTTGCCAGAAATATTGAGGTCGTCTAGAGTATGTTGCTTTGACTTAAGAAAGAGACAGCCCATAGATATTATCAGATGGCATCTAATGTATGTTGTAACAACTTGACTTTCTTTTTACTTTTTAGTCCACACATGAATATAGTTGTCCTCTCATTTATTCCAATTATAATCTTACACTAGTATATCTGGAGCTCATATGTGAACACCTACTTTGCGTATTTTCTGATACAATTTACTTTTAAAACTTAATTCAATGTATGCCACTTGTGCCCAGTGAAAGGCCTAGAAGAATGAGCACATTACACTTCCTCATGCACGTGCATGTGCGCATACTTGCGCACACAATGTATCTGTTTTTGCGGAGTGTGCGTTTCACCCGTTACATCAGATACAGAGCGTGTGCTGCGAACGTAATATTCATTATAGAAAACACTATGAAAAAGGCCCTGATCACTCAAAGATTTGCTAGATGTTCTATGGACCTCTGATGCTTAAAGTAATTAAGCATATATTAGAGCTTCCTTATGTCCAGCAGTGATTTTCTTGCAATGTTACAGCAACATCATTTGGATGAGATTTAGATTATCTATGGTATGTATTTGTAATGTTGTTCAGACAAATCTAGATATCTATAGGATTGTGTAACATTTAGAACATTATGTTCCATGGACATATCTATTGAATATAAACAATTGTCTGGATAACAAGCATTTACACGGCAACTCTGTTGAAGACCCTCTGCTTGTATACACATATATATGCTGGAACAATGTGACGATGACAGTTCCATTCCGTCATTCATAATTCACTTGTGTAGCATTACCTGCCTATGTTACTGCTATAAGTGGGGAATCATGGAAGTGGATGATGATGGTGGAATAGGTCAGACTGAAAGGAATCGTCTCGTTAAACTAGTAACATTATAAAACATTTACTTGCCCACCTTTACTAAAGGTCCTGAATTCACTGCTAGCATGTGAAGGTTGGTTGGACAAGACTTGGACAGGAACCCCTTTTTCCCTTTCTTGAGACGTGAGAAGGGAACAACAGTTTGATTGGCATCCTGGAAAGAGAATCGGCTGCTTACTGAGTACAAATTACAGCCGAATTATTTGTGATCAAATATGGTAAAAAATTGGCTACGTACTGAAGCTCTTGCAAATGAGGACAAGGGCGGAATGTCGTCCAGAGACGACATCTGAAAAACATTGGACATAATGTTTGAGGAAATTAAGCAAAGCAGCGTACTTGGTTAAATGCCGACAGCAGCGACTTCAATATTGTGTTCTGATAGCTGAATGCATCAGCATGCCAAGAAAACATGCATGCTTTTCTTGTGTTACTGTATGTTGGAAGATGTTATGCAATACTTACCAGTGAAGCACCGCTGTCTTCTACATTTGACTCTGCAGTAGTGGCTCGTGCACTTGCCTTGAGTCTCTCCTTCTTGACCACAGCTTTGTAGTAAGAATCCAAGGGATGCTCCCATTTGGTCTCTTTCGTAACCGAATTGTAATAGTAAATCCTTCCCTGAGAATCTTCCCTGCACCACAAAAATTAAGGTGCTTGTGCAAAAAATTTTTATATAAAATATGCAAACTGCCTATAATATTCACAGTGTTAGTTCCAAAGTTCTAGCACATGAGAGGCCAATGTACGGCTTATTAAAGCCAACAAATAAAAAGAATGTATGAATGAAATAAAGTCCTTACATATTTAAAAGAAAAGGGGGCTATGAATGCATGAATTCACTGTTAGTTGGAACACATATTTCCTCATGGTAACATTCTTTAATGCAATAAAACTTATACAAAAAGACCACAGAAAAACGGATGCATTGCTCTGTGCAGCTCAATGATGTCTGTAGGCACTTAAGGCCCTTAGGTCGGACGCACCGATGGCTTCTGTGTAGTTAAGTGTTTGATGAAGGTAACGTTTAAGATCATTACCATGCAGTATCTCGTGCAAAAAATTAACTTACACGGGACACCACGGTGGCGGCAGCGACACCTCAAGACCGGCCTGAGCAATCCAAAGCAGATTTTGCTCATCGGGAAGAACGATTCCTAGGTGCTCAGCGTACAAATGGATATCTGAAACGAACGAATACTGCCTTTAAATGGGCCCAACGTACGCGCGCAGCGTATAAAATGAAGAAGGTATAAAAACGGTGATTATACTGACTGACCTTCGTTGGTTGCATTCGCCGAGCTACCGATCTCTTTCAAAATCTTTTGACCATGCGGTAGACTTCCGTTCATAACGTTCTTCGCCGATCGAGAAATAACATGGATAACATATCACGCCCAGGGTGTAACAAATGTAGGAACAAAGAAACCTGTGTAAACAGGACAGCGAAATATTACGTTCAGTTACAGCCTTTTATGAGCGAGAAGCATTAACTGGCAGGACGCACAGAAGCTGCTCGGTTGCCGTCTACATTCAGTACTGTGTTCAGTGCCTTAAAAGCGAGCGCTCCCATTGGTTGGTATGCTTCCTGGGGATAAATAGGGAAGGGCAAGGGATGAGCGAAAGACGAGCATCCCCGAAACCGAAAGTGTCTGTTTCTTACAGTATCTTTGGTGTGTTAACGTAATATTCTCATCTATGCAACGCTCCTTAACATCAAAATTTGCCAACTAATATGATCTCAATCACAGATCGTACATATTTTCTCATACGACAATCGCCGCTGTATTTTTCTTGCAACTTGTATAAGTGGTGTAGTAAACCACTCCAAATCCACGCTCCATAAGGTAGCATCCTCTAGATATTACACTAGTAAAACATGTCGTAAAGGCTATGCTATCATAGAGTTAGTATTTATAGTAACTCTATGTATGCTATGGTGTTCTAGTTCAATATAGCTATGCTTTTGCTTTTTTGAATTCAGTTGCAGGGGGAGCATAGTGGGAGCAATCTTGAGAGTCACAAACTCGTTCGCTATTTTCTTATTGTACATTGTAAGAAATAAAGTTGGGCAGATGTTTATTACAAACACACTAAAAATATTCTGTTGCAATTCTAATGCAATTCTATTAAAAGGCAACATGATTTGAATTGCGAAAGTGCGGCGATGTCAATCACGCTTCTGTTGATTCCGACATTTCCGATCGCGCCATGGAGGTTTGCGTCTGCGTCGAGCGGCATGATGGAATGGTGTGGCGCGAAGTACTGAAAAAGAGTTGACAGCGTATTTGTCGCCAGGGTTAGGACAAACCTCTAGTTACTCTAGCCACTCAGCAAACTGTGCAAGCCTGAGATGAGGTTGCTGGCCGGAGAACATGTACTCCGAATGCCTTAGTGATCGCATAGAGCGAGTGAAATTACAGTGTGCAAGTGTTTCGTGCTGTGCTACCTCTCGCAAATGTGACGAAGAAAACGTTTTTAAAGTAGGCTACCTCAGTCCAGACGTTTCCTACCGCGAATTTTTTCTGCAATATGCGTTGTCGAATACGCCGTGCATCCTTTCGCCGCAACACACTAGCGATTGGAAGAGTCGTCATGAATGGGTTGACAGCTCCGGCCGTCCGAAGCTTGAGTTCCTCAAGTCTTCGTTCGGTGAGTCACGCGATCACGAATTCTCTTGTTCTGTTAAACTAAGTGAGTCATGCTTGCTGTGTCCTCTAAAATGTCTGAAATAAAGGATACATCTTATTTCTCGTTTAAAAGGATCAGCCACCGTACCCGTTTCTGACTGCAGCGTCAAGCAGTACGACTCCCCATCATGTTCTGAGATGACGTTTTCAGAGTATGTTGACTACTGGCAAAAGCTCATTGACTCTGGGCACGACTATTGTGCGAACCCGTGTCTGTACCTCAAAGACTGGCATTTCACCAGGTAAGGAGCATTGTCTGCCGGAGCATTATTTGGAAAATAAATAGCACACGCGTGCGTCATAGATAGTATGTACCTACATCTATACTAATGTAGACGCATCTGCCAACTGCTAGCATGGTATTATACGGGGATAATCCAACACTTGAATGTGAAAAACGAGATATTCACCTCTGAGGCCAGTTCTCGAGTCTCTCTCCTAGCGTATGAAATGTCTCAGTTGCTATAGTGACTTACTCTTTTAAGATACATATAGTTTCTCATTATATTAGTGAAACTTTATGTTAAAATATAACCCACTCATTTTTTTTCTTGCTGGTTTAGTTTAGTTGCACATGTGGTATATAAGGTGCATTCTTAATCACCATGCAATTTCTTGTCGAATCTGCTGTGTGAAACTCTTGTAAGTATAGCACCTGTACGTCATACTTTCCTGTAGTTTGGAGGTCGTGCCATGTTTGCACCAGATGTACCATATCAAAGCTAGGACATAAACCGACTAACCTATTAAATCCTTTGATCAGATATAGGCACCATCCTTCAACCGGAAACTATGGCTTGTCTTTCAATTCTTTGTACTGCAGATGTACAGTGCATCATACTGGTGAAAGTGGAATAGGAAGATAGTAGGTTTTTATGATGCATGCTTACTCAGCCGTAACTTAGCCTGCCCTTTTTAAGCAATTTGGTGTGTTGTTGCATTGAATTGTGCTAGCAGACAAATACCTCATTACACTTTGATGACTTTTTGCATGGCATGCAAAGTATTTTTTTTTTCACTTAAGTTGTAATTCATCCTGTCATTCTTATTTCCAGGGATTTTCCCACCTATGGCCCTTATACTACACCAAAATATTTCAGTTCTGACTGGCTTAATGAGTATTGGGACTTACGGACCGATGTAAAGGATGACTTTCGCTTTGTGTACATGGGACCCAAAGGATCATGGTAAGTTGCTTGTTAGGGTGAAGATATTGTGTTTATTTTTTTTATGATCAGCATGCACCACATGAATATGTGGGGTGCAAGGAGAAAAAGAAACAATTGAATTTGCAGTAATTCAATGTCAAGACAATTTGATGACATAATGGACACAAATAATGTGACAGACAACACAGTATCTGTCAACTGTTTGTCTGTGTCTCAGTCTTGTAGATCTGTTTCAATTAAACCTCATGTACTGTGAAGTGTGAATGGTTATTATAGCTTTCCTAGAGCTGCACTTTAACTTGTTAGCTTGTTTATGATTTTCTGAGATCTAAAATATTAGTGTATATCTCTTGATTATGCTGAGCATGAGAAAATGGGTTCAATTCTCTACTGTGGCAGCCACATTTTGATTGCGGTGAACTGCAAGAACACTCATGGTGCATAAATTTAGATGCATTTAGCTGCCCAAGTAATAAAAAATTTCTCGCTCTCTCGTAATCGAGAGTAGATGTAAGCATGAAATGGCTACTGGCAAAGCAGATTGGTTGAAGCTGATACTAGCCGTAATCTTAAAACGGTTGCATGCATGTTCGCAACAGCGCACCCCACCGCACCACACCATGCCATACTGCGCACTGGTACATATGGATGCTGCCCAGCTAGAAGAAAGCTGGCTGAAGGTGGCATGACAGGCAGTGAAAGATGCTAGGGACACAGAGTGCACTGCCCAGCTAGAAGAAAAGCGTCTGAAGGAGGCGCCACGCAGTCTGATGCCATCTCTTGAGGAAACGCAAAACCTGCGCCGTGAAACTCGCTGACCGCTGGCATTCAAAAGAGCACAGGCAATCCTGTCTCAGCGCCAAAAGATGACAATGAAGTGTATGGTGCCCTGTATCTGCCTTTGAATGTCGCTATTAGAAATGACAAATAAAGCTTTAGCGTACTAGAAATTACAGCTTGAGTGATATTGTGAACAAACATTAGGAAGAACTTGGAAGCCATACTTTTTGTAACTTGTATGGGCAGTAACTAGCGTATGTAATGTGGTCCTGTACAAAGCGTTGGGGGCCAGAGACAGCTTTTTCTTAAGTTTTGGCTCTTTGCCCGGATGATCTCATTTTGTTCTCGCAACAATGGCCGGATGTTCTCGTTTGAGTGCCCAAATAAGGGCTCTAGCTTTTGGCTCAAGATCACTTGAAGGTCATTGACAACGGGAGCTAGAAGCATTTCATGTTTAAAATTAATTCACTGTGGCATCTCTCATAGCCCCTGTGTTTCTGTGGGTCATTAAATTTACCCCACGGATCAATCAATTCTATGATAAGTAGTCATCTTGGTTTGCAATACCATGAAGGTGCTAAACAAAGACTGATTACTTGCAAAAAAAAGAAGTCAATTTGCACACACTGATTAAAGTAGAGGGGTAATGTTTGTCACAAACTTTTAAACACTTTTGGCAGAGACACTTGTGCTTTACACACTCAGAGTAAACCATTGCGAATATGTTAATACAGTAGAACACCAGTGATGTTTTTTAGGGGACTACGAAAAAAGAATGCATGATCCAGGAAAACTTGGCATCCAATGACATATGCAGCAGCACTAGAGATAAGGCAAAAAAAAAAAAAACTATGCTCTTGCACATAATTAGAAAGGCAGCAGACTACAAAATAACCAGCTATATAAAGCCTGCTATCACTGCCTGGTGGTTCCATTGAACTTTAAACACTTTTTTTGGAGTGGTGGCAGCCGTGAATCACGGTAAATGAGATTTACGATTTCCATCTGGTGCTTCGGTCAACTGTTCAATAATAACAGCCTCTTATTGAGAACTTGCAGCCTTTCGTCATCTCATGCACAGCTGTGCGTATCGAAGTAACCGTGCAAGGCCACAACGGTACCCGCATACATGGGTGTGAAGTGACCGCTTGGGCCTTTTTCGACATCCTCTTTGATTTTGATGTTGTGAGTCATGCGGAGATTGGTGATGATGTCAGATAGGCTCAGCAGTTCTTATTTTCTGGTGCCATCAACACAGAATGCGTATTTATGATGGGTGGCATAAGCCATAGCATCCTATTCATGCCATATCCTCGAGCTCCTGCACCGCTTTGGCAGATTTGCTGGTGTTGTCAATGTTTCGGACATTCTCACTCTGTTTTTAGCAGTGGCCTTCAGCAGTTCAGCATACATACTACCAAAGGGCCCCATTGTATTGGTGGTGCGCCATTGCTTTCTGTATTGTGATAGCAATTATAAGGGCGCTCCAGGCAAACTTCTGATGTTGGTGTCACTGTTGCCGTGATGCCCCACATATATTTAAGTATATATATATGCTGTATGTTCATATATATATGTTCATATATATATTGCCAGTATGTATGGTATATATACAAGGTAGAGGCTGCACTATTCTACCACGAAAGTTGCTCAGACGAGCTCTTATGTTTTATACTGATAATTCTCAGACTTCCTTAGAATTGCAGTGTGCAAACAAAAGTCATAAAACATTCCATTCACAGTGCATGCCTTTTATTTTAGTCTCCTCAGACTTTTAAAAAGTGAAAAATGATTTTAGTGCTCACACTTGTGAAGTGATGTAATTTCGCTGGTGCTGCTCTTTGTGAACAGCGAAGTGGCACTTGTGCGAAGCTGATACAAGCCCTACACAGCATGTTAAAGATTTTAAGGGTGTCAAGAATTCTGGTACTCCCACGTATATCACATCTGCGCATACGCCATGCGCAGTGCCTATAGGGGTGCCACTGAAAGCCATGTAGCGGTGTCCGTTGGAACCTCAGTCGGGCCTTGTGCAGGAAATGCCTTCTTCCACTGCAGGCATGACTGAAATGTGTGCACGCGATTTGCTACTTGTGCACGTCACAGATAGTTACTTCTGCGGTGTCAGTGTGCGCAAGGAAAACGCACTGTAAATAGTGGACATGTACCCGACTTCACGGCTGTCTGGGACGACATTGTCTCCTTACGCACCAAGTGTTTACCGCAGATGAGCATTAACAAGCTTGCCTACAAAGCGGAGCTTATCGCCAGTATGCCGCTTTCATTATAACGACCCGGCCGCTAATGGACTTATTTGTTAGCCCGTGAACCAACATTCTTTATGCACACACTTGCTTTGTTTACATTACCGTGTATTTTTATAGTAGGTTGAGGGAGCACCATTGCACCTGTGAATGGTTTGTACAGGTGCGACCAAGTGAGAAGCCAGTGACGGCAAAGCTTGCAAACCAGCACGACCAGCTTGGGGAAACTAGCACATATACAACTCCGGCAATAATTAAGGGTTGATTGCTTTTATGCTTGCGTCTTACCACCGTCTGCACAGCATGGATTTCACATGTTCCATCATTAAACAAGTAGAGCGTTTCTATGATTTCACGGGAGCATGCAAGAGATATCAGAAGACGTCATAGCTGGAAATTTGCCCCCCTGGTCAGGCAAGAGTATATTGCTTTTATATTTTATGTTATTTTTTAGTGTCACCTCCATTATTACTAGTATCATTCTCGCACCCAAATGAAGAATTAAACTGCATGTTGTATCGCATGTTGTAGTGCTCCGAGTCTGAATAGCTAATGCAGCGCTTTTTAATTAGTTAAAATAGTATGTTGACACAATATTAGTAGTTTGAAAGCAAGTACAAAGCATGGCATTAAATATTTCTTGTAAACCGCGTGCTACATTGAAATCATTTTCAAAGCAGAGACAACTACAGTGAAGCAACATAAACATATATTGACCCATTTCATGCAAAAGAAGAAAAAGCGAACAAGCACTAGCTAGCACCACTAGCAAGAAAAAAAAAAGAAAGGAAACATGAAGGTTTCAGAATTGACCACAATGTATGAGACACCTGGGGTAAGGTGAATATGCATTAGTTGCAGACATCAGGGCTTCGAAGTTCAGGTGTTTCCCATTGCCACGAAGTGATATTAAGAGGCATTCAAAATGAGGTTGAATGCCCTGGCAAAGCCTTTAAAGCACACAGATGCCAGGTTGTACAGTCAACATGCAGATAGCTGAGATGAGCGTACACCGAACATTCAGCACTGCTGGTCGAATTTTAGTGCCATCGATAGGCAGAGCAACAGCAGATTCCATGCAACACATGGGTGATTGCGTGACGCTTTTATGAAGGCGCCGTCACCTGCTTTTTAACAGTTGGAGCCCTTTGTTCAAAGCATCTTTAAGCACAATGAGTACTTCACAGCTTTGCTCTGCATTCTCCGGCTTAGCTTTTCACATCTCTCTCTTTTTTTTTTCAAAGAGGGGCATCGCGTCTCATCAGTAACAGCCTAATGTTTATTGTATCTTCTGGACTGTAGATGAGGCGACCAAGTTTAAACAATCCGCCATGGTTGATTAGTGGCTATGGTGTTGGGCTGCTGAGCACGAGGTTGTGGGATCGAATCGCGGCCACAGCGGCTGTATCTTGATGGGGGCGAAATGCGAAAACACCCGTGTAGTTAGATTTAGGTGCACGTTAAAGAACCCCAGGCGGTCCGAATTTCCCGAGTCCCCCACTACGGCGTGCCTCCTAATCAAATTGTGGTTTTGGTGCATAAAACCCCATAATCTAATAATCTAATCCAAGTTTAAACGTGGGAGCATTCACTAAAGGTGCAGCGACATCAAGCAAAAAAAATAAAAACACAGTAATTGCTCTGAAACTGCAGTAAACAAAGTGCGATTGTGTATCTTCTCGGTCGTATGGCCGCAAACTATCGCCGCCATTGCTCTTGCTCGTCAAGCAGCACTGTAAACTAACTGTGTGCCTGGCGAGTTGAGGGTGGTAGATATCTCTCACAGCATCTTTGTAGCATTTTGCTACGAGGAAAAGACTGGGGAATGAGAGCCGACCCCGAAGGCGGGGTAACACAGCGTCTCAAAGCGTTAGCTGCCAGGAGGGCGAGAATGGTACAAAGTGACATGCTTCCACTCGTGATGCAAGGAAGAGAGTCATTAAATTCTAGCGGCCGAATGGAAGCTAGAGTGCACACATGTGATCTACCTCGTGCTATGTGAGACATGACATATATGTGCCAATTGTGTCAAAGAAGTTCAGTACAGTCGAGCGCCTTTGTATGTGTTAAAGCACCCTACTACACAGTAGTTGTTTCAAGATATCGCTGAAGGCTTACAGAAGTGTTAAATCACGATCCAGAATGCAAACATGACAGCAAGCGCATAGGTGCTAACGGGAACAGTGCTGCCCAAGCCCACCTACACTTTGCAGCCTTGGCAACAGATGGCATTATCAGTGCTTTGCACAGGGCGTATAGTCGCACCCATGTCTACCTAGAAAACTGTTCGAGGAGTTCAAGCGCAACGCTAAACATTGCTATTGTGGTCAGTTCTTCGCCCTTTGGGTGAAACAGACAAATTTATTTTGGGGGGTAAGAATCGGGCATGAAAATATAACCAGTGGTGAGACTAATACACGTGACCCTAGGGCTACTAAGCGGAGCCAGCATTTTAGAGTGTAACAGCGGGGAAAGCATTACAATATGGAAGTCTAGTGCACATGCAGTGATCATGACTTGCCCTGCATTCATGTTTCTTTGTGCATGTGAATTCTAATTTAAAGAAAGCCTAAGAAGAATTTTTGAAGTGACGCTTTCTTTGCCTCTTTCCAGGGGTTTGGCCTATGTCATCGTTTCTTTGCTGGATATATTTGTGTAGAGTGTGTGTATATGTGTGCATGTGTGTCTGTGTATACACACACACACACACACACACAATTTGGCCCACTGGGCATGTGCTACTGGATAAGTGCCAGTTCTTGGCAAATCCCCTAGAATGGATGTGCCACTGCAACATAAGGGTTATAGAACCAATGCCTTAAATGTTCTTAAATATGTGACCTGCTTCTCTGTGTATACCCCTCTCTCTCATCAACATTGTTCCTTCCAAAAGCATCATACTTACCTTCATCTTCGTGACACAGACAGCTACAGGTGATGAGGCTATGCTTGTGTCATCTGCTGCTGTGGCCACCTCGCTAATTCAAACAAACTTCATATTATTCAGATTACAACACTGCGTTGAATCTGCATTATTTTTTAAAATATTTTTGCTAGAGACAGGAAGAGCTCGTACTTCCAGGGATTAAGGTTGTAACAGTAGTGAACAGTCTGATCACAGTAGTTTCTAAATGTAAAAGCGGGTGACTGCCGTACTTCTTTGTGTGATGATCCTGACACAGAATCTGTAAATGATGATTCGTAAGTCCTGCTTAAGTCCTGTGTATCGCATACACAATATTGTGATACATACAATCTTGTACATTTCTAGCTCTCATGTAGCCAAACACGTCATTGGTGTGTCATAAATCTTCAGTCTTGAACTACATTTTTTAAGCTGCAATATTACATGGAGGCCAGGAAGCAATGACTTTAATCTTGAGCACCTTGTCATCGTGTTTAAAGGGTAATTATTGCGGCCATAGCTTGCTGGTACTGTTCCGATTAATTCTACCTTGACTTGCTTTACCAGTTTCTGCTGGTTTTGTCTAGGTTGTTACATTATTTAATTCTTTTTATGCCAGGACGCCACTGCACACGGACGTGTTCAAGTCATTCAGTTGGTCTGCCAACATATGTGGGAGAAAGCTTTGGTACCTATTCCCACCACGTGAAGGTCAAGTCAACAAGGGAAAAAAGAACAAGCTGCCATGCAATGTCAATACTCTGCTGGAGGAGAGCCTCAAGGATGCTGCTGAGGCGCCAAACCTTCCGAAACAGGGAAAAAATGTACCATACTTGAAAATCATTCAAAGCCCTGGAGAGATTATATTTGTCCCGAGTAATTGGTACCATCAAGTTCACAACCTGGTAAGGCACCCCTGCTTCCTTGACTAGAGCATTTATCGTGTGTAGGATGCAATTCATTACAGTTATTACATGCGCTACCCTTTGCAGCTTTTTTTGTGCTATCTAAACTTACAATATGCTTGTGAGTTCTTGACTTGGTTGTTACATTGTTGGACTGAGATGTGTTGGTTTCCTACGTCACAATTGCTCAATACATTTACTAGAATAATTAAAGTGCCACCATTCATTGCTTGCTTCCGACACCTTCACCTTTCATTGATGGCTGCAATCATGTCACAGAGAGTGCCATGTTGAATGTCCTTATGTGCTTTGTACTCACTGATCCATGGACAGGTCAGCCCAGTGCAGTGGTTTCAAGGTGTACTGTGACCCTCTGGAGCATGTTAAGGTGGGATAATGAGTGGGTGAAAGGGTGCTCTGTGTTCTGGGAAGCGACAACAGAGGAGCCGGCTTATATGAAGTTGAAGTTGAAGTTGAGGTTTATTTTCTTTCAAAGATGAAAGAGGGAACTGCGACAAAAGGCGGTAAAGCCTGACGAGGTCACAGTTCCCCAAAACAGCCAATACAGCAGTGAGCAACACAGAAATAAATATTAACATAGTATGATAGTGAAAAATACATTGCATCAAAACAACATTGCATCAAATACATTGCATCATAGTATGATAGTGAACAAACTACATTTCATGAAACGACAATATTACCGTGAAAAAATATTACTTTTAATACAAAGACAATGCACCATAAATCAAAGGCAGTGTATAAACATGGCATGAGGTCGATAAAGAAAACACACACATAAACAACTTGATACGAAAACAAGAGACTCTTCGCTAAGTGAAAAACTGACATCATATTGAGTCAGTGCTAATTAGTAACTTTTTTATGTCTTTTTTAAATTTGTTCTTAGAGAGATCAAACATGACGCTTAAAGATGGGTTATTGAGAACAACTGTAATTTGGTAATCGAGCTTTTGTTTGCCGTAATTTGTCCTCGTTTTAGGGACCAAGTTTCTGTGTTGCCGAAGGGGATATTTAGAAGGAGGGCGGTTTGGAGCAATGGAATACAAACGATTACGATGGATGTACTGTAACAGGCGATATGTGTAAACATGGTTTGCTTTAAGTAAATTATGCTTATGATAGAGTGGTAATGTTGGTAGGTTTTCGGGCCTACCATGGTAACCCTCAATAGCCCGCAATGCCTTCTTTTGTAAAAGCAATAACTTCTGTAAGTTACTTATTGTTGTAGTGCCCCAGACCAGTGCACAATAGGACAATTTGGAAAAAAATAGTGCATAGTATATGGACACCTTTAGGGAAACTGGCAAGAGATCGCTGATCCGGTAAAGACAACCTACAGTTTTACTAAGGTCCGCAATAAGTTTTGAAATATGTGTGTTCCATGATAAGTGCTCATTAAACCAGACACCAAGAAATTTCTGAGTTGTTACCTGTTGCAGTTTTGTGTTGGCGTATATTAGGTTAAGTGTGTAATGAACTGAGGCATTAATGGGTCTGAAAATTATGTACCTCGTTTTTGACAAGTTTAAACTGAACTTATTCGCCTGCATCCAAGCGTATAATTTTACCAAATAAGCGTTCACGATAGTTTCTAATTCCGGCAGAGTGCGTGATGTGAAAAAAATATTTGTATCGTCAGCGTACATAACCAAATCTGTGGAATCAGGTATGTTACAGATGTCATTTATATACAATAAGAACAAAAGTGGACCTAATATAGACCCCTGCGGAACCCCTTGGGTAATGCGCAAACGGTCCGAAACAAAATTATTCCATTTAACGTATTGTATTCTGTTATTTAAGTAACTTTTCAGCAAGTTTAGAGCTATTCCGCGTATACCGTAACTGTTCAGCTTACTCAAAAGAATTTCATGCTGTACGCAGTCAAAAGCTTTCCGGAGGTCTAAGAACAGACCGAGAGTGTATGCTCTGGATTCAATGTTGTCAATGATTTTTTCTTTAACGGCGAGTAGTGCTTGCTCAGAAGATTTATTTTTCAAAAAACCATACTGAGAAGGGTTAATAATGTTATGTAGGCTAAAGAACTTTTCTAATCTACTATTAATAGCTCCTTCAAATACCTTCGATAACACTGATAACACGGAGATGGGACGATAGTTTGTGATTTCATTTCTATTTCCTCCTTTATATATAGGACAAACACGAGCAATCTTCAATTCATCTGGGAACGTACCACTTGTAAACATCAAATTTATAATATACGCTAGAACCTCGCATATTAATGCAGACACATACTTCAACGGTATTGCTTTGATGTCGTCATGGCCTGCTGAGACATTGTTTTTTATTTTCCCAATCATGTTGAATACAATAAAGTGCAGTGTAGAGAAAAGAATGGCACCTTTTCTACTACACTGTAATGGTTTCACTTAAGCTGTAAATCCAGATGTCAGATTTGTCTGCTTTAGATGCTCTGGCAGCTGCGCTTTACAGAAAAAACGATATCTGGTTTTGGTGCAGAATTATGGATTTGTAAACTTTGGGCTTTAATATTTCTTTATCTTAGCAATTCTCAGCAAATTTTGTAAAAAAACTGTCTTATATTAAAATTTCACTTCCTATGGTTGCTAGAATCTAGCTTTATCTCTCAAATGCAATAAATTTCATTCAAATCGGTCCAGTGGTTGTCTCATAGAAACATTTCTGCATTTTGAATGTATTTAAAAATGGAAATCACAGTTTGCCCTGAGCTAAAGCTTCGTTTGAGGCCCACACCTCGTCAGAATCGAAAAAGAGAGTGGCTTTTGCATGACTATACTTGGAACGTATAAACATTGATCCCTGCAGAAAAAAAGTGGAAAATGTTGGAATTTTTAGGTTGCCATCATTGCACTGTCACTTGTTAAGTTGAGCCAATGTGCAGCAGTGAGGGAACTTGAAAATGCTACAGAAATTGCATTTCACTGCTCGTATAAAAGCTGCAGGCAGCATTTATGAGTGCTTTCTGCTCCTGATGCTTAGGTGGGTTCATGAGGAGTGTTCATCCATAGTGGTGTTCATGGTTGTCTGAATGCATTTACAGAGAAGTACTGGGAATGTCCAGAGCAACTGTCAACACTGTATAAAGGGGATGATAGGATTACAGTAGATTGAGATGTTCAGAAAATCGCAACTGCAGTGCTTTACATACCGAGTGTAAGGCAGAGGTTACATATGCGTAATGCAGAGGCTGTGAGTTTGGCTCCCCCCCGGCAGCAAGCTGTTTTATCATGTGCTTTCATTTCCCTTTATCTTATCATTTCAACACTTCAATTAAAGACTACAAATGCCTTCACCTGGGCTTTTCTTGGGTTCATTATCTGTTGGCTTCGTATGGTTGCAACTAACAAAAATCGGGCCCCTTGGTTCCCCCTTCTTGTTCATGGCACAGCGAGGGTTTCGACACCAGCACCTTTGATACCTTCATGTAGTATACGAGGGTTTGTTGGTCAGCTGCGTGCACCTAAAGTTCATGTACTAGGTGACGCCATCGATCAGAAGGATGTTCCACATCTGCCACTGCATGGCCATAAGTGGCACTGGCTAACATTCCCCATCGTTAGATCTTGTGCACATACATAAATGCCTAAGGATGTGGACATAGGAACAGCCTTTGCCGTAGCACAACTGGTCATGCAATGCAAGCGTAACGCAGAGGTTGTGGATTCGGCTCCCACTGGTGGCAAGTTGTTTTCTGATCCACTTTTATTTGCCATTAGCTGGTCATTTCAGCACATACATTAAAAACTACAAGTAACCTCATCTATGCTTCTCTTGGCTTCATTATTTGCTGTCTTCCAATGATTGTGACAGATATAAATTGGCCCCCTCAGTTCCCCTTCTTTTAGTTCATGACATACAATATGTTGTCATGACTTGGCTTTGCCTTTTGATGACTGGCTTACTGCACTGCTTCAGTGTCTACGTATACCATTCTGCTGCTAAGCATGAGATGCGATTTTGATTCTCAGTTGCTGCAGCCACATTTCAATGGGGATCAAATGTATAAATGCTTGTGTACTTTCTATTTGTGCACATTACGTAACTCCAGCTGGTTAAAATTAAACTGCAACCCTTCCTTGTGGCATTTGCCATGAAATCCGGCAATCTGACTGGTAACGTGAGCACATTTTTCTTATTTCATCAAGGCCTGCTTAACAATAATGAAGCATTGTCCATGTGAGCATTGCAGACTTCTTTAGCTCAAAATAATAAGCAGATATATAACAAGGTTTTTGATGTTCAGATATTGGTGTGTCTACAGTTGCAAAAATTCTGAATGGTACCAATGTTCCTTCAGTTTCTGTTGACAAGGAATAGAGGCAACATGAGCCAGGCGGTTAGAGTCATCTACGTCTGGAAATATGTGGAGATGTTGTATATTTTGATTATATGCTGGATATATACACAGGAACAAGAGCACAGGCTTGAAGGCAGAAGTGGTAGCCATAACTTTTGATGTGGAGCTGGATTCCTGATTGGCCTTGTTGGGTGGGCAGGGAATGCATTTGTACGCAGTGTATGACTAAAGATCCCTGGCTAGAGCACCAGTTGACTAAATGAAACCGTGCAGCAGTAAATTCTTTAGAATAGCTCAACTTCTGCCATCTGCCCACCTTTACCATCTTCTGTCCAAAGAGCACCAGCAGCACGCTGTCTAGAGTGTCTATAGGGATGCTGCAACTGCAAGTACCGTCTCCCCATCCCTGTTGTGAGCACATGCCACTGTGTTGACCATTATTTTCTCTACTCTGCACTTCTCTGTGTTCAACAAAAAACAAGCCTGGCCCTTCATAGTCGCTTCTCTCTGAATGTACAATGCACTTTTCGCATCCCTGTTAAGGCAACAGTGTGTACCTTGCCGTCACTTATAGGTGTAATCACTTGTAGGTGTAGTCACATAAGAGTGGATGCCCGAGCTTTATGTCATAGTCGACTGATATATGCCTTCCTAGCTTGAATGCCATTAGTGTGATGTTTCTTTTGGGGGGCAATGTACGATACTGTCAGAAATGTAGTTTGGATGAGCTCCTCTTTTTTAATCTTTTCAGGATGACACAATCTCAATCAACCATAACTTTCTTAATGCTTGCAATGTTAAGACTGTAATGATCAATCTGATGGCTGCATTAATTGACGTTCAAGAGGAAATAGCGGCTTTTCAAGACACTGATGGATTTCAGGAGCATTGTCAGGTAAGGCATGATCTCATAGCATTCGAACCCTGATTTTATGGTTACCAAATTTTTCCACACCTTTTGGAATTTCTTGCTGATATTTGCGAGGCTCAACACACAGAAGAACGGTGCAAATTTCGTTGTCTGAAACACATATAAATTCAAGACCGTCATGCAACTAGCACGAATATGAGGTATCATATTTTGCCGTACTGCTCGTACTGCTCTTAACTTGACCATCCTACATTGGCCTTTGTGAGCCCTGCAAACAAGCAAAGCTAGTCCATTTCCTAGAAGCAATTCTGTGCATCGCATAGACACATTGCTAAACCCACTGCTGCTATTCAGTCATTTTTCAAACCATACCTGGGAGCTCTGCAACAACCCTTTTTATTGCCTGCCATGTCCGCTGGGAAGAAAACTGCATAGCTCATGCTGCCACACGGCAGACATTGAAGGGAGGTCACGCATGCCAGGGTCTCTGAGCTTGGCCTCTGAAATTGGGAGTGCTTGCACTACATCTCAAAAGCCAAGTCACACACAAGCCTTTCCTACTGTCTCCCTGATGAAGATGCACACTATGCATTTTACCCGGCTGGTATGGAAAGAAATGAAAAAAAAAAAAAAAAAACATGACATGCAGCTCTATCTTGTTTACCAAGTGCTGTCTAAAAATTTCAGAGGACTGAATTTGACTGAAAGTAGCGATTTCACTTGTGAAAAATATGCTTCCCATCATAGGATAGCTCTGCAGGGTGAACAAAATCATTTTTTCTTTTAATTTGCATTGATAGCCGATAGATTTATTTATTGCAACCACCAAAGTTTCGATAAGATGAGGTGAGTAGACTAGGTCATCAAATGCGGTAAGATGCCTTAATACAAAAGCAACATTTGTCCCACATGATTGCTCTTTTACTGACATCTATGTGAGCAGCTCACTTGTGATGACTTGGCAGTGGTCCTTGATTTATGTTTTGTAATTTACATTCCCAGTAATTTATAATGAACCCATGTGATTCTTCTGCATGGACAGTGGCCAGATGTTCCTGTCTTTATACCCTCCAATGTTGCTGGCCTAGCAACTTTTTCTTCGTTTCATTACATTGCCATCACATTTATGACTAATTTTACTTTAGGTGAGAAAGGCCAAACTGAGCACTCACATGTTTTCACGCTGACTAGTGGTGCCATTTAGACCACATTGTTGACCAATACAGTAGTTGTTCAGTGTCATGGAGCACTGCACGCCTTACCGCCCATTCTTCTTATTTTGAAGTCTAAAAGTGCCCCCTTATTAGGATAAAGGGAACTGAAAACTTCTGTTCCAAGAATGTTATCTTTCTTGTGATGGTATGTTGAGTTTACAGGCTCTGGTAGCTAGTACAACTCCTGCGCTCCAGTGTGCTTTGTTGTTTTATTATCATGGCCGCGAGGCAGTTCAGGTGCCCACTAGAACGTGAGACAGTTTTGATGCCTGCGGCCCTTCATTTACTTCCCGCTTTCTTGTTCTTCTAAATACAGTAAACCACTACTATTCGTAGAGCTTTGTCAGACTCCGTACTATAGTTGTAAGAACCCTAAATGCGGCATTGAGTAAAATATGTATTCTGCTTAAATATCCACATTGTAGAAGAGGAAGCAGTTCCATCTCGTTCTCTGCATCTTGTTCTTTAGAATGGCAGTCGGACAGATTGCGTAGTTTCTTCTTTATCCTCTCCAGAAGTATGTTTTGTTGGAACTGTAGGTAATACTGTTAATATATATACACCCCTTTGTGAAAAAGTAAAGACCAGCTAGCTCCTGCCTAGTGTGGCTGGCTGGCCTTTACTTCTTTATGTTAGGCTGCTATGCATGTTGTTCAGACTCTTAGACTGTTTTTGCATATCTGAAACAATGTGATTATGGTCTAATGACCTTAAAACATGTTTTGACTATGAAGTGGCAAGTGATGAAGAGGAAACTATGGCTTGGCCAGTTCTATATATGTATTGTGAGTGCTACTATGATGAATTTTACAATGAATTTGCCTATTTAGAGAAGTAACCTACGTGTTTCCAATGAAAACATTTACATATTTGCTTCATCATAATCTTGTGTTGGCAACAAGCATCCTTTGTAGAGCAGTGTGCATGATTTCTGCTCCAATGATCCACTGTAGGCTTGAGCACACTACAGGCCTGTCTGGTTCACTCTTGGCCTACTGTACTGCTTGTACAAGTTCGCAGTGCATTCTTGTACATAAGCTCATGATGGTGGCATAAAAGCATGATGGACGGTGGCGTGGTGCTACTATGTGGCAGGGAACCGCTGCACCTGCTGGAAATGGGGCGCAGTTGGTGTGCACAGTGTCTTGCAGACAATATTCAGCGAGGCGATGTCTGTCGATATAACAGGCGTTTTGCGGAGAACGTGTGAAAGCTTCTTAACCCTTTAATTGTGGAGTTCTTTTTACGACTGCTCCCAGCTTCTGCCAGGTTTTCTATTTTGCATATTGGTTCAGCAGATGTTACGTGCTACATACAAGTTGATTCTTTGTCACCCTTTCTCCAAATTCAACATTCATAAACAGTTAATAAATTCCTTCGTCTGTCAGTGTGCAGACTGACCTGCTGTACTGCCTTGCCATGGGTGCCCTGCCAACCCTCAGCCCCTGCCGTTTTTTTCTTCTTCTTTTTTTCTTTTTTTTTGCGAGGTTGTTTAGTGGACATATAATGCTACATAGCAGCTGGTTCTTCTTGTTGCTTTCTCCAAATCAGAATTCATCGACAGTTCATAAATTTGGTCGTCTGTCAATACGTGGGCAAGCCTATTGTGCTACTTATTCTACACATGTGAACATGTACCGCATTACAGTAAGGAACCTGAATCTGAACTTGCCACACCAGCTCGTCATGGCTGCTTTGCCGTGATAGAGTGACTGAACATTGAGACATATGTTCCACCTCCACTGCTTTGAGAGAGGCAGGGAGTGCACAGAAGACACAGAATGAGTATGCGTAATAAGGAGAAGCAGGGGTTCTGTGGGTCGCCAAGTTAGCTCGGGTGGGGCAGTGTAAGGGCAACGTAACTCTCCAGCCATGTTTCTACACAGCTGTAGTAGCCTACAGCATTTTGAACTTTGTGATGGGCACTACACTGTGACTTGCTTTCCAGCTCTGCTTTGCCTTCATTATTCATGCTGTCAGGCAAGTTACCATACATGGCATAATGCCAATGTCATGGCAATATTTTTTGAGGATACACTGAAACACAGACTGTAAGCTTAAGCTGCACTGGAAGAGTGGCACACATCTAGCCATTGAAGGATTTGATCAAGCAGATGATGTGACCTCCATTTCAGTGCTCAATTCAAAAGCATTGGTAATGTGCTGCACAAGCACCCTCAGCACTGTGTATGCAATACCTGAATTTCTTTAGGCACCGCTACAGTGAGCCATACATGAATCAATCTAACCTTAAATGCCTTGTACTCGTGGTTATGTCGGATCACTTGTAGAGCTTTGTTTATGCTGAACAAAAGTATTAATCTTGAGTCCTTGCATGATTTATACTGTAGTATAGCGTATGCCACCCCAAAGGAAAAATGATTTGAAGTTTGCCAGGCAGACAAAGAGAAGGCTCATGTTTTGCTATTTGTGATTAATTTCCAACACATGTCAGCAGAACCTTTAGAAGATGTTTACGTAGAATATTGCTGTGACTACCTCTGAGTGGCTGCTGTAATCTGATGGCACTACCCTCTTGTTGGCATTTCTGTGAAGATTCTGCTTTCTATAGCAAAGCGGCCCATAAAGTAAAAGATATAGATGGTCCTGTGGCATTTCAAGATGAAGGTAGCTGAGTGTGTTTCGATTTCTTCATACTTTGCTTTTACAGACCTGTAAACAAGTTGCATTTTTACTTGCAGGCTATGCTGAGAGCTCACTTTGGCATGAATGTGGCAGACTTTTGCGCGATGCTAGAAGCAATCTTGAGACGGAGAATGGAAATGTTTAAAATGCCTCCAGCACAACGAGGAGTTGCTTACCTGACCAAGGAAGCACTCACATATGACGTGACGGCTGCCTTGTTCTGCCACAAGGAAATACTGGAGTGGCCTGCTCCCATATTGGAAACAGCACATATCAATAAAGAACTTATGTGTCACCTTAGGAAGGACCTAGAAGAGCTGGCTGAGCTAGACAAAAACTTAGAACATTCGCTGGACATTGTGCAACCGGCCCTGGTGATGTAGAGCCAAGAATTCTCAGAGCTGCAATAGGTCTGAGCAGATGCAATGTAGCATGTAAATATACTATATTTGTATTACTACCCAGTGAGAGCCCTTGTCTTCTGCAAAGAAGGTTTGACAAGAGCCATGTTTTACCAAGTACTATTCACATTATGTGTAAATGTGCTTATATATTTAATGTAGTTCTAGCAGACTTTTAATTGTGTAATTGGGAAGGAAATGTGTGACTAGTCCTCCACAATATGAGTTTTATGAGAATAAAGCTGTTCTTTTCGTGCACTTTTGCTCTCACTAGCAAAGTGGGTGAGAACAACAGTGTATTGCAAATCATTTTTTTGATGCAGCTTTCTTTCTAACTTAAGCTGGTGCTTCAAAGTGTATGAATGCCATATGTTTTACATTTGCTAATGATAGCAGAGTGGTGTCATGTTGAATGTATTTGCCTTGCTGTTCCTATGCCACACAAGGACCAGCGAGTGGTGAGCAAAAAGAGGCATTTTTTGACATGGGCATCTGAGCTCTTCCACGGTAGATTGGAAGACATCAGCACTCAGGTGGTCTCCCTCTCAGTGACTGACTGAGCACAGTGATGCCTAGTTTTGGTTATATGCTGCGAACGGGCCTGTTCCTCATGACATGGCCTGGTCACCTGTCAGATGAGTAGTCAGTTGGGCAAGGGAGCTTTATTTTTATATACTCCTTAGTGTTCTTTGTCAGGTAATTGGGATGAAGGAACATTTGGCTTCATACAGAGAAGCCATTGTATAGTATTCTGTGAAGACTGGCAGTAGCTCTTATTTATGTGCAGTCCTGCTTCAGGGTGAAATGCAGGTGCCTGCGGTTTTGCCTTAGGTAGCATTGTAGGCAAGTGCTTGCCTCGGCTGCAATAGGTTCTCTGTTCGGAACCCACCGCTGCTGATGCCACGTTCGTAAAAACAGGCACAGTCAATCCCATACTTGGCACTCGGGTTTCTTGAGGGCCAAGGGAAGAAGTCTGCTCCACTCAAGTTCCTGTTAGCTACAACCATATGAGTAATGTAGTCAATGAAGCCAGAGAAAGCATAGGGGAAATTAATTGTAATGTTTAGGTGAAGTGTGTAAATAATAAGGAAAAGGGAAATGAAAGTGGACAAAACGTCAATTTACTGCAGGTGGGATTTGAACCCAGATCTTGCGCATTGTGTGTGCAGTGCTTTACCAATTAAGCTACCATGGCTGCCATCCTCTCGTCCACTTTCTTGGCTATTTGTGGATGTGTATGAGATTAGCCCTAGGAGTGTTAGCCAGTGCTGCTCACAGTAGAAGTGGAGCATTCTTTTTTAACCGCAGTTGTCACATATATTATGTGAGTTTAGAAACAGACAACTGGCCAATTAACCCTTTAACTCCCACATTAATTCCAGAAAAACATACTAAATTTCCCAAATTCCTTATGTAGTCATGATATTTTATGTCAGTGATTTTGAAAATGTAATACTTGATTGGTTTCTGGTTAGAATTTTAAAGAAATGCGGCTCTTGAAGGCAGCTTTCCATTAATGTGAACCATAACTTGTCTTTGGCGGTGGGAGCAGCACAATATTGGGCTGAACGAGTGTGACTCATCATTGGCAATATTGGCACAACCTCGCATAACGAGTACAGCTCAGTATTAGGGTTAAAGGTATTAACCCATGTATGCTAACTTATGGCATCAAAACTGTCAAAGTTGAAACCCTTGTTATGCAATGACCGAGAAGAATAAGAGGATCCGAGGGACTCGATTTTTTGTCACTTGTTGAACCTCTGTGAGCACGTATAAGCCTCCCGCCAAAAAGTACACACATGAGCTTGCACATGTGCGCGAAAGTTTGCAAAGCTTTATGAGCTAAAAGATACGTGCATGAATGCCAAAAAATATAGTAGGAATTTTTTTTGCACAGTTTGGGCAGGTGCACAAGGTAAGGAGGCCAGAGAGTTGGGCTAGTTGTCATGGTACAAGCATTACGTAATGCAGTAGCATAAACAGCAAAGCAAAAAGACAAAGAAAAAGTATGAATGACAGCACTATGCTAACAACTGAATTTTGCTGGGTCCTTTCCTGTTGTATACTTAGCGGTTCATTTCTTTAACTATGGTTGTCAGTGTAGAACTGATCATGTGTTTGCACAGCCATTAAGCCAAACATCTTGGTTCCAGTATTGCAATTAGAACAATTTTTTTTTTATGTTTGCATACTTTTCACTATTTCCACACATAAAAGACCCCAACTAAAGTAACGTGTGTCTGTGCCTTTTGTGTGATCAACTGTAGCAAATTTGCTGGAACCACTTGTTAAAATTGACCTTCTGCTGATACTATGACTGCATGTTTGCCTTGTTGTAACTCCACACTGGATGATTGCATCTCCTGGCGTCCTGCAATAAATTTTTACGATGCAAATCTCAGTTTCTCCTTAAGTATGTGGCCACCTTGACTGCTAGACATGTCGGGTGTGACCGAACAATGGCTCTACAGGTGTACCAGTCATCTGTACTCTCCAGCATGATGTATGTGTTACCAGTCTTGAATGTGCCACTTAGTTTGGTGGCTCAACTGGAAAGATCATCGTGTTGCCCCCTGACTAATTCTTGGATTACTTCATAAGGTGCAATCTGTTGCATTACTCAAGTGCATCAGTTACCCTTGAGGCTGTGAGCAGAACAGAGAGCTCTATATCGTATTGAGCATCTGCATGGCTCATCGAACGGCCAATTGCTTCTTGATCATCATTTCACTGCCCATTATCTCACATGGGAAAAATGGCAGCATTATTTATGAACATTGCTGGCAGTTCTGAGCATGCTTCTTCAGTTACGCCTCTGCCTCCGAAAGTTGTCACCAAGCGCATATTCCCCATTTATATTGCAATCCATGACATACACAAAAAGTCTGATATGTCTGTTTCGGCAATATTACAATTGGCTCAGTCGCACATGTTTGAAATATTTCCAGATTATCTTCAATTATTCACAGATGCATCTGTACATAGTGACTGCCAAGGTGCCTCAGCACTTTTCTGCCCTTCAACTCAAGTACAACATATATTTCCTATACCCCATCCAGCCTCATGAACAACTGTGTAGCTAGCAGTGAATAATGCTATGCTGAAATACGTGCAAGAGGAGTTAACTGCATCGAAGATCACCATCTTTACAGACCCCCTGTGCTGCCTTTAGCAGATTACAATGCAATCAGATTAATTGTCCACTTGTGCACAGCATTACTGACTCTGCCAACAAAATTGCATCCCATGAGGTATCTCGTTGCTCAGTGGATACCTTCACACGCAAGGATCACTGGAAATGAACAGGCTGATTGGCTGGCTTCAACTTGTGCTTATAACAACTGTGTCTGCCCTGAAATTTTCTGCAAGCTTGATGATGCTCGTCTGCTGATTCGTCGCCACCAACTCAAGCAGCATCCAGACCAGCATGCCGCAAATGGAACGTTCCTGCCCCGTGTTCACAGTCGAGGCTTGCCTTGTCACGCTAGAGCACAACGACCGAAGCTGTGTGAGCGTGTGCAAATGATTATCCCCGCAAGGACCTGTGGCCAGTCCATCGTGTGCATCTTGCTGTACGTACACATACAATACCAGTACCTGATGTTGGAGAGGCCGCCTGTCATTGCGTAGCACACGTCGGTAGTGAGGGACTATCATCTCCTTGGCCTGCGCTGTACGAGACTCGACGAATGTTTGTATCCCAGTGGTTGGGCATCTCGATGCGATCAAGCTCATTGGACACTCCTTACTTTTCTGGAAGTAACTAATTTAGGTAGGTTCACGTTTGTTGCATATTTGTTGCTTTTTCTTTCCTTTTTCCTCCACTTCTACCATTTCTATGTTTGTGTCTTCTCCTTTCTGAAGAGTAGGCAGGCATTGTGCCTTACGATGGCAGTTGCCAGCCTGCTCCTTGCTTTCCCTTTCATGTCAAGCGAAATGTACATATGTTTTCAAATTAAATAATAATAATAATATCAAGGAGATA
The DNA here is from genome assembly GCF_023375885.2 of Dermacentor andersoni. Classification (NCBI taxonomy): domain Eukaryota; kingdom Metazoa; phylum Arthropoda; class Arachnida; order Ixodida; family Ixodidae; genus Dermacentor; species Dermacentor andersoni. The sequence continues at coordinate 39,177,690 of NC_092817.1, forward strand.
CTGGGCGTAACCTGCTGCAGTGGCTTAGTGGCTATGGCATTGCGCTGCTAAGCACAAGGCCATCATATATCATCTCGTAGCGAATATTTATTGCAGTACCAGTTATATGGACACTCCAGACGAATTTTCTTTGCCGGCCTCGTCGTGAGGTTTCATATTAAATCAAAATGCAATAAGATAGCGGGCCGTTTGCTGTGGGTGCAAGGTAAAGCATGCTAAGGGGGGTCCGGGAATGATGGTGGCTTGATGCACATCCTCCGACGTGCCCAATGTTGGATGTCACGTGGTGAAACACGCTGGGTGAGGCGGAGGCGAGTGCGCAGTAACGTGGTCAAGCGCACATTATAGGTAGGGCGTGAGTTGGCAGGTGAATCGCGCTTTACTCCAGCCATGGCTGTGCATGGCTGTCCTGAGCACATACGCGAGTCAAGCGCCGTATCTTGGTGGTATTCTGGGGCAGGTGCAAAGCAAGGGTGAACCTTAAATGGCTGGTCGCTTCACGTGTGCTGTGTTCCCGGGCGCCTAGTGTTGGAGGTGCGTAATCTTAGGTGCTGGGCATGCGTTGAAACGAGAGGTAGCCCAAAGTGTTCGCTTCCTGAGGCAGGCACAGTGAGTGTTCGCAGTCATTTAGCGAGATCTGTTCATGTACGCCTGTGCATGTGTGACACCGTCCTCGTTAATTTAATTAGTAAGCGAATGTTTACTGCTGTTTATACGGACAGTTAACCTTGTTCCGTTTAATTGTCTAATACTTTGTTATTGCTGCCAATGATTTGACTAACAGCTGAAATGGCAACTTGTTAATGAGTTTGCATTCTTGGGGTACTTCAGGCACTGTCTATCTATCTATGTATGTTTGCATAGTTTGTGTCTATGTATCTAACCGTTTTCCCACCTGCCTGGATAGTCCGTGGTCGAATGGTTAGCGCATTGGAATACTGTGCTGAAGTAACGGTGCTCGAAACCAACAATCGGATCAAATTGGGTCACTGTGTATGTGCCGGTCTGCTCATACATGCCTCTCTTCAACGAAGCTTTCACGCCGACATGGGTCACGGTAGATGCAGGACTGGCTAGGCAACGCTGTTCGAAGAAACTCTGACACTGACTTGCAGCACTCGGCATATGCCACTCATCCTGCACTGGTGTTCAATGAACCTCTTTGAGGCCAACTTGGGTAACTAGGTACATGTGCCACTGGGAAGGTGTCGTTTAACAATGATGAAAAAGATCCCTTAAATTTCTCTGATGCTGAGCATAATCCAACCTACATCACAAGGGTTACTTAAGGACAGCAACCTGACGCATTAGCAGGCTGTTCCACAAGTTCACTGGGTAAGTGCCACTTTTCAATGCACACCTTTTGTGCCAACGCTTTAGCAAGCTCTTCCATCAATGCATTAGGTATGTGCCGCTCTTCAATGAGCCTCTTGCCAACTTGAGTTACCGAGTAAGCGCCACCGAGTGTGCGGCCAGGGAGGAAACAATTCTTGGCGCGCCACGCTTCGCGTCTCGAAGGCGACGCGCGGTCTTCGCGGCAGTGTCACTAGGTGGCGCCACACGTACAGAAAAAGCGCGAGAGAGGAACCCGGTTGCCGCATGGCGCGTTTTAGAGCTTCGGCGTTGGCGTGACCGAGCGAACGAGCACAGCGAAGAATGAAAGACCGAACGGGGAGCGCAGCGGCAGATGAAAGCGGCGATAGCGAAAGGAGCGCGAGGAGGAAAGCGGACGAGGAGGGTATGGTGAAAGCGTGAGAAGATACACGTAGTGCCGCGCTAGACAGGCTCTGCGGCGACGATGGCGCCAGTGTACGCGTCGTCTGGGGGGTCTGTCTGCGGCAGCTGTTGTGAATCGCGCCCACGTGTCACCCGTGCGCTGCCTATCCCGATCTCCAGATTAGCGAGGTAGTCGCGCCACACCTCGCTCCGGTTGCAACGTGCCGCACGAGACATCGATTGTCCGCGCCAGCCAATATATCGCGAAATGACAACACGTATAGAGCTGCGCTCAAACTTCGCATTAGGTAGTATCGTAATCGTCGGCGAAATTTTCAGTGTTCCTTTGCACGGGCGTGCCATGCATTTCCGAGGCCATATGCAGGTTTCGCGGCGGTGGCGCAAGGTGTCACCGAGTGTTCTTATAAGAGTAACTACTTAAGAGGAAGCTTTAGCTCGGGCCCAACTCCGACGCGGCCTGTTCAAATACATGTAGAACGCAAGAACGTTTTTATGAGATAACCCTTGGACCGATTTTAATGAAATTTGTTGCATTTAAGAGAGAAAGTTGAATTATAGTGACTGTTGAAGCGGAATTTGGATTATGGCCAGAATTTTTCAAAAAAGATTTTCAAAAATTTGAAAGTTAGAAAAAGATAGAAGCACGAAATTCACAAATTAATAGCTCTGCATCAGCAACAGATATCGCCGTCCTGTGAACAGGACCCATTAGATCATTAAAAGCAGACAAATTCGATATGTTAATTTATAGCTTACGTGAATTCGATACGTAGTGTACAAGGGCTCCGCAAAAGCTGCATTTTCATAATGTTAAATATTTTGTGATTTATGTGTAACCTATCAATTTTGTTTGCTTTAGATGTACTATTAGGTGCAATGCACAGAATTGTGATATCATTTTTCACTGCTGACTTATAGGGTTGTAAACTTGATAGTTTCGTTTTCTGAAAATTTCCAATATTTGCCAATTTTTAATAAAAAATTGACGACCTAAATAAAAAATTTGAAACCAACAGTCCCTAGATTTTAACTTTTTCTTATAAATGCAATTAACCGCCAAATTTGGTGCAGTGGTTGCCGAGAAAAACGAATTCTCCTTTTACCTGTATTTATAGATAGGAGCACCCGAGCTAAAGCTTCCACTTAAGAGGAAAAAACAATATCGGGAAAGAAACAATTTAGGATAACTCAAAGGGAAGCTCATTACCTTTCGAAGCGAGATCAGGATGCCTTATAATATAGAACACGCACCTATAAAGCGAGATATAAGAAGGAAGAAGAAGCATGTTCTTGCTGCAGTAAAGCTAGGGAAACGATGGCGCACGTTTTATTAGAATGAGAAGATATCTGCCCAGCGGTCGATTCAGGCACCACTGGCCTCTTTGAAGCCCTTGGGTTCAGCGAGAGCAGTGGAAAAGTAAACATGTCCGCAATAGAGATTAGTAAGAGGCAATTGAAAGATTGGTGGAAGAAAAGTAGGGAAACGGCAAAACCCGGAGACGTAAAGTTAACAATAGAGGGTCAGAAAATTTAGTTATGGGAACTCATCGTGCGTTCTTTTTTTCTTTTTTAACCTAGGTAGGACATTAAGCAGTATAATAACAAGAGCTCGGTGGCGCAACTTACGGCCCCGTTCCGAAGGGGACGCTCGTAACATCCATCCATCCATCCATCCATCCATCCATCCATCCATCCATCCATCCATCCATCCATCCATCCATCCATCCATCCATCCATCCATCCACCCATCCATCCATCCAGAAGCACGAAAGAGGAGTCCCGCTGCAGTACACGCCTCATACATAGCTCGTTTCGACGGTGGCAATACGCAAGTCGTGTCGCTATATTGATTCAATGCTAACGCATTACCGTCTACAGCATTTGTAGGCGGGTTCTACTGATTTTTTCCCCCCCGTTATTGTGACAAACCTTAAGTTCACATTCCAGTGATTTATTTTTTCTCAGGCATTTCGCACGTGTAAATCGATTTTGCATCCGTATAGTTAATCAGAAGTGTCCCAAGACGTAGTTAGCATTTAAACATGATCATTTTTCTTTGTGCTTGTAAGTGTGACGCATTATTTTAATGCGCACAGTGGTACATGCTGTGCTTGGGGATATGGATATATTATACATGTTTTTATTTTGTTTTTGATGAAAGGAGTTGATGGCGAACAGAAGACGACATATGAAGAAAATATCACATGGAGGCAAGAACAATTATTTTATTTACGATATATGCGCAGCTACAGTACCCCATATGCAGAAAAGGAATGCGTGTTCAAAGCATTGAGCTGGAACATAGGGAAGATTATATGTTGATGCATATAAGTGATAGGTCTGAGCGACTAAGTCAGACGCGTGCAATATCCGCTTGCACCGCAGCTGTGAGAAGGAAAAAGAAGATCATTGAGGCTTACGCGATTCCTTTGGCTCTGAAATCGTTTACTGCGACAGTAGCAAGATATCGCAAGGGACACCACCATCTTCTCATGAACGATTCCTTTGCGATGCAAATGATGTCCTCTTTGTCACACAAAGCATTGCATGTGGCCTACAAAATACAGGCGCGAACACCACTCTCCGAATTTGTGCGGTTGTTTGTGCACACAACCCCTGCACAAATTTCTAAGCTCCATAGCTGCATGATAGTGTCGCAGTGGATAGCACGCCCCGGCTTTCAATGGTGCATTGACACAGGGACATGGTTTCGGTTCCCATGGGGTGGTGGCTGTTGCAAACGTACTACGGCGCGGAGAAACGCATAGGAGTAGAAAATGATGAAGGAAGATTTTGAGAGACTCCCTTTTAAATGCTGGGATTTTACGGGCCAAAACCACGGCTTCATTATGAGGCACGCCTTAGTGGGGAACTGCGGATTAATTTTGACCACTTGGGGTTCTTTAACCTCTTATGACCTGTTGTCGCGATTTCGCATCATACCGGTTTTAAGCCGCACCACCAGAAGAAAACATCTGTAGCCGCTACCCCTGCGCTCAGAGGGAATCCACAGATGTCTGGCAACACGTGGAAAAGGCAGCGCCATCTATCGTCGATTCAGTAAAGAGCTGACGGCTGCCATTTCTCCAGTTGATGCCGACGAAGAACATTTCTCACTATCCATCCATTGACATCCGTCTCCATTCAAGGTATGTAAGTTTTTTGAATATAAAAAAATTTTGCATGATAGGCACTTGGTTGAATAATGCACGCAGATCACGTAAATAATTTGTTTTTGAAGATTAGTTGTTTTTTCAAGCGTGTGTCGCTTTGTCGCGTTTTCGCATCAACAGGCTGTAGCGTCCCGATTTGTGCACAACTTCGTCTTCCTCGGCATGTGGTCAAAAAACTAGTAATTTTTGTTTTTTGCAGTTATTCGGTGCTTTTTGTTCGTGATGGACACCAGAAGGTTCTACGGGATCAGGGTTCCACCCGTTGAAGAAAGCGAAGATAGCTGCCTCAGCGACAGCGATTCGGAATACAGCCCTGACACAGTACAGGCCGCCGTTCCTGCGACCCGGTCGACGGAGTGGAAAGGGGGGCTAAGCGTTATAGTGCCCTGGTCGTTCGAACGCTTAGGGCCCAAAAGCGTTAGGTTCACCCAAATAGACGCTAAATAATGGTTTGGCTTGGCTCCGTATATTATTTTTAAATAGGTGGCGCTAAAGCGATGAACGCTACGAGAGCCCTGAATCGGTGCTTCCGTTCTGCCCGTGCGGTCTTCGCCTGTTTCCGTGGCTGTAGAGAAGTGATTGTAGCTGTTTGATGTCGATAGATGTGAGAGCTTGTGGCGAAGTGATTGAGTATGGCCGTAGTGGTTCTGCCCATGTAGTGTTTTGCGGACTTCACCTGTGCCTGTGACTGATCGTGTTGCCCAATAGCTTTGTGGAAAGCGACGTGGTTTAATTGTGTGGATGTCATCGCAGCTTTTGCCAGCTCCTGGGTGGCCCCTGTGCCAGTTATTGATGGCGTTGCCCAGTAGCTTTGTGGAAGTTGATGTATCTTGTGTGGATTTCGTTGCCGCTTATGACTGCCTTAATTATAGGTGGTCACGCTGCTTTTTGAAGCGCGTCCGAGCGCGAGAAACTTCACCGATTTTTTTTGTAAACAACGTGGACGTCTCGAAATGTTAGCTAGAAATCAACTAGCAGCAAGCCAAGTCTGTATTTTGTGGTTTTTCGAGCTTAAGCTCATGCGAGCAGCAGAAGAACAAAAGATCCGTTACATAATGTCAGTTCCATAAAATTAGCTTTGCCGCAATACAGTCATGATATGCGGTGAAGCATACGTAATGTATTGCGGTAAAGTATACGAAAAAGTAGGCAGGGACCACTGCGTTACTGGGGCGATTTTCTTGTATTATGGTCATGGCCGTGCACGAACAAGGAAAAATCACGGTCGATGCGCATGGCATAAACCTTGCCAAAGCTTCAATTGAAAAAAAAAAAAAGAAAACGAATTGGAGTGGGTGATGCCAAAAACAAAGCCTTGACTTTTGTATTATCAAAGCAGTTCCGAGAATAGTCAATCATATTCCAAGCTCCTGCATTATTTGATTGCTTAAAGTATATGCATATATTGTGCACCAGCCTTAGCACCATTTCTAATGTACTTTAATGATGTAAGTTTAATAACACGTGGCAAATATATAATTTGTGCTGTTTATAAGCTGCTGCTTTCATGTGGTAATGTGTACATTGGCTGGAAGAGTTGATGCATCCTCCTTATAGAACTCAGTGAAAGGTGAACCACCTGTCAAGCCATCATTGTTCTTGCGGTTGTACACCAGATTTCACAAACATGGGGATAGTTATGATATAGAAAGAGTAGCTGAGGTTTAACATATCCACATGCATGCACAGGAGTGCGGGAGTCGACCATCTATCTCTCTAACTCAGGTTGAATGTGCATACTTGAGTAACGTGTAACGCTTTTTTGGTGTCAGGTTTCTTTTATTGTTAGCCTAGTTTGTGTGTTTCTCCCATTTGCAGGCTTTAGTGTGTGTTGCTGTGTATGTATATAATTGCTTCCAGAGTGGCTTTCTTGTTGCTAATAAATTTAAAGAAGGCAGCGTTCTTCATTTTGTGCATCAGACAGCAAGTGAGCATGTTTCAAAGGATGTCGGATTTTGTTGCCATAAGCAGCAAAAAGCCATAAGCATATAGACTGCTTGCTGGAGGTACTCTTTATAGCATTAAGGATATTATCATGCTGATAACTCTGTGCACAATAATTAGAAAGATCACATCATGTCTGATATGTCTTCTTTCCACCATGAAATCTTGTCAGATGCATAACGCGGGACATACACCACAGATCTTGGCCAACCATTCTCATTTGTGGTCTCGACCTCCTACCATTGAGCAGACTGGTCCAAGAGACAAAACATGCAACTTTTATCTGATTAAATGTAGTGCATGTTGCACAAAATTAGATGTCAGGTGTTATTGTTGACACAGATACATATCTATGAGCCTCATAAACTAATGTCAAAAGAAAGAGAGTAATACCCATGAAATGCACTCTTGGTAGGATGGCAGGACCATTCTCTTGCAGAGTTAAATAACAACCATGCAGCAGTATAATGATATCAAGCTGAACAATAATTCATTCCAAGAATAGGTTTCTTCATGCAACATTGCACTGATAGTCTTGAAATACAATACCCATTGCTAACAGAAGGCCTTCCAAATTATGCATGACAGGAGGGCATAATTTAGGAAGCAAGAATGAAAACGGAGCCGGTTAACTATGAAAGTTGTGAATGCAACTCTGGAGAAGTTAGAAAAATGAACCAAATGGAATAGTTTAAAAGTAAGCGGTTTAGAGACAAAAGGCCATTTTATTCCATGCCAGAAAAGCAAGCAGAGGTTGAAATGCTTTCCACATACATACCTTCAAGGTGCATGTACAGGGTCTGTCCTGAGAGTAATGTCAGTAAGGCGATTAAAAATCATTTATTGAATTTGTTGTTACAAAAATTTTAAAAATCTTCAAATACTCTCCTTTTGCGTCAATACATCGGCTCCAGTGAGACTTCCAGCTCTCAAATGCGTTGCGGTAGTACTCCTCCAGAATGGCCTTTAATGCTGTGGTGCTAGCTGCTTTGATCACGTCCACTGTCCCAAAATGATTGCCTTTCAGGGGTGTTTTGAGGCATGGAAACATAAAAAAGTCGGGGGGGGGGAGCCAAGCCTGGGCTGTACGGGAGCTGGGGGATCGTTGGCACCCCTGCTTTAACCAGGTGGTCGGTGACGATGAAGGCAGCACATTATCGTGGTGCAACTTCCAGTTGTGTGAAATGTCCGGCCGGATATGTTGAACCATGCGTTTCAGTCTTTCGAGGACATCCACATAAAATTTGGAGTTCACAGTGGTTCCAGGTTCTTCAAACTCATGATGAACCAGTCCGTGGACGTAAAAAAAAAAACGATGAGCATGATCTCGATCTTTGATTTGCTGATCCTCACTTTCTTCTGGGGAGGGGACGAGTGTGTGTGCCACTCAGATGATTGCCTTTTGGTCTCCAGGTCATATTCAAATACCCAAGTCTCATCTTCTGTAATGACGTTGTCCAAAAATTTTCGCTCACGTTTGCACATGTTGAGATTTACTTGGCACGTTTCCACGCGGCGTGACTTTTCGTTGTCAGTGAGCACTTTTGGAACCATTTTTGTGCACGCCTTCCGCATGCCGATATCGTTTGTAACAATTTCATGAACTTGAGTTTTCGGAACGTTTAACATATCGGCCATTAAACGAACACTTAATTATTGGTCTGAGTTCAACAGTTCCCTCGCTCGTGTCACATTGTCAGTCGTAGCGGTCGTGGATGGCCATCCAGCGCAGTCCTTGTCGTCGCCCTCTTCCCGGCCTTCCAAAAGGCCTTGTGCCACCGAAACACTTGCCAATCTGACAGGGCATGTTCTTTATAAGCAGTCTTGAGCATAGTAACAGTTTCCGCAGCGGTATTGCCAAGTTTCACTCAAAACTTGATCGCAAATCTTTGTTCTAATGAGCGCTGCATTTTCACTTGCACAAGAATAAAAAACAGCTCTCACGGACAGGCCCGTCCAACACTCTCCAATGTTCGGAGCACACTGAGTGACGGACCGCTGCTTAGCTGGATTCCGTCACTACTAGTTTCAACCAGTTAGACCGCTCTGACATACAGTCACATCACAATAAATTTACTGACATTACTTTCAGGACAGACCCTTTTTAAATATAAATGTTGGGAACCTGGATGGAGGTGAGGGACATGTACAGTAAAAACAAGATGTATAAGGTCAAAAATTAATTCTTTTAAAAACAAGATGTATAAGGTCAAAAATTAATTCTTTTAGTCAGAAATTGGTCAGTGGTGTCTGGCTTCTCTTGATCCCTGGCCCTGGATGGTGAATACAAAGTACATATATATATATATATATATATATATATATATATATATATATATATATATATATATATATATATATATATATATATATATATATATATATATATAATTGTGTACAATCAAGCATAGAATCATGGCCTTCTACCTGTGCTAACGTTTGGGGCAGAAACTTGAAGGTTTCTTGGAGACAAAAAAGGACATTGTGTTGTCAAGTTGGAAAGCACTTTTCCGGAGGAGGGTGTGTCAGCCACTGACATAAATTTTAATGAAATTTATACCAATATAGCTGACATAAAATGTTGAGCTGTCACGAAGTTGAATCAGTTTGGTTTGACAACAGTCTCAAATGATTTTAAGGTGGAAAAAGGTCTTCTTTTATGCGCCTTCTTCAGTGCAAAACACACAAGCTTAGGGAATCCATTTCAGAACCATTGTGTCGGAATATAAATCATGGCTTCATGTTTCAGAATTTCTGCAGACCCACCTTGACAGGCTGGGAATCAACGACCAATTCCTTGCTGCCAGCTCTCAGACTGTTGTACACTTCCTGCAGGAGCATAATCTGGGAAAATGGACAGGCTTTAGTATAGATGCAGAAGATCTATACAATTCTTTGCCGCAGGTGCGTCTCTTGCAGTTTGTTAAGGACTGCATACACAATCAAACAGGTTAGCTGGAATTTGCTGAAAGGTGTAAAATTCTTGTTGCAAACTTTCTGGAGCTTCTTGATTTCTATTTAAGGTAAATTTTGGTCTAGTGAGAAGGTAAAATATGTGTCCAGAATGCTGGCATCTGCATAGGTTCTGGTGTTGCACCAGTGCTCAGTAATATTTTAAGTTATGTTGACCAGAAAATAATCAAAACCTGAGTGGGCTTGCTCTTAAAATTTTCAGATACCTGGATGATTATTTGTTTTTCATGAGCAAATGATAACTTTCGCAGAGCTGTCATCAAAGTACTGAAGCTATTTAGAGAACAATAGCAAGGTTTCAACTTCACTTTAGAAGTTCCAGAAAAAATATGTGCTGCAACTTCTTATATCAGGCTTACTTTTATGTGGGATCACCTATGCTGGGGATATCAGTCGAGAACTTCTAAGCCCCTTCTTAATTATAGGTCTAGCCATTCAAAACTTATTAAGTACAGTATTGCCACTCACACAATTAGAGATGCCCCAACCAAGAGCTATCCTCACCTTATCCTTGAAAGTGTAAGGAATCTGGTGACAAGGCTTAATGAGGCAGGTTATTCAGTTTCAGTGGCTTTTTTATATTGAAACACGTTAATTAAGGAACTTAAGGTGCAACCAGGGTGGAAGAAGCTTAAGGAGCAAGAGCGGAACAAAGTTGCCATTATCCCCTCTATTAATTGTCGCACAGGCAGAAAAAGGTGGCTTCTAAGTTCCAGGAGAGGATTGGGTTTTCATTTAAATATAAGCTGAAGGGAATATGTGAAGCAATAAACAAGCACATTCTTCACAACGGGTGTCTGAGCAGGGAGGACTGCAAAGTGAAATATAGCATACAGTTTGTCTCTTGCACACGAAATGTTGTTTATTCGATTCCTTTTTCTTGAAGCCTACAAAATATATATCAGTCAGACTGGAAGGTGCTTAAACATTAGACTAAGGAAGTACCATAGTTTCTTCAAGGGTTTTTGCGCATCCACACCTTTCTGTGCATTGTTGCAGCATTGGGCATCATCCAGTTTTTGAAAGTACTATTCTGCTGTTCACACAGGTGTGAAAAGCTCTCACATGAATTAATGGAGGCTTATCACATTAGAAAGAAAAGCTCACTAAGTGTTAGCCAGCCATCCATCTCGCTGCAAGATAGCGAGGTTGCCGTGTTAGATCTTAACTAAAGCCACTGAGTTGCATTGTGCCTTAGGAATTGTTTTTTTACATTGATTAATCAGCCGTGACATGTGTGTTGCCATCAAAACATGTGCATTCGGTGATGTGAAGGTTGTTTTGGTATGTATCTGCATATGCTAGGGGGCCGGGTGTTGGTCACGTGATGTGTGTTATATATTGGTTGTTTTCTTTCAAAAAACTTCATTTGATAGTGCTGTATCCTGTCCCGTTCTATTACTTTTGTCGGCATCTGTCATGCAGTAGCTGCCATGAAGCTTCAACAACTTGCCCAGTTTTCTATCGTATTTTCTATCGTATGGAGCATTAGAGTTACGGAATGGGTGCCATGGTATGTATATGCGTGTGTGTGTGTGTGTGTGTGTGTGTGTGTGTGTGTGTGTGTGTGTGTGTGTGTGTGTGTGCGCGTGCGTGCGTACGTGTGTGTGTGTGTAAAGGTAGAATGGTGGTAAGGTGGGGTGGTAAAAGTAAAATGAAGAGATTTTCACATCATGACTAGTCTTTTTAACACATTTACCTACAAAATTAAACACTCTGTTCTTATTAAGCACCTTGTACATAGGTATTCATATTACTAATAATCTTCCAATGCAAATGCATATCAACTTTTTGAGTAATGCTAATAACTGAACACATCGCTTTTTGTGCTGCAAGTTTTCTTGGACTCCTGCTTCCCTTAAACTTATACTGTATAATATGCTTGTAAGATCAAAACTGGAGTATGCTTCATCAATCCGGGATATACCTACAAAAAACACAACTCTCATATTTAGTTGAAGCCATACAAAACCAACCTGTACATTTTATTGTAGCTGCTTATTCCCATACCGCAAGCATATCAACAATTAAAGGTTGCCTTGATTTGCTAGGCAACAAGAAAACTTACCTGTTTATTTCACAAATTCTCAATTGAAACATGTTTTTATTACCTCCTTGTAGCTCATTGATATATATGTGTGTGCGTGTGTGTGTTCTGAGGCTGCCTTTTACAGGAATAGTAAAGATTGGTTTGGCAAGTTGGCACCTGTACCTTGAGGTTGTAGTTCATTCTCAATGAGATACAAGGAGGTAATAACATATGTTTCAATTGAGAATTTGTGAAATAAATGGGTAAGTTTTTTTGTTGACAAGCCTGACCAATCAATGCAAGCTTTAATTGTTGATAAGCTTACGGTATGGGAATAAGCAGCTGCAATAAAATTTACAGGTTGGTTTTGTATGGCTTCAACTAAATATGAGAGTTGTGTTTTTTGTAGGTATATCCCGGATTGATGAAGCATACTCCAGTTTTTTGATCTTGCAAGCATATTATACAGTATAAGTTTAAGGGAAGCAGGAGTCCAAGAAAAATTGCAGCACAAAAAGCCATGGGTTCAGTTATTAGCATTAGTCAAAAAGTTGATATGCATTTACACTGAAAGATCACTAGCAAAAAATCTGATAGGGCAACCTAATAAAAATTATATCAGTTTTTTTCTATTGCATTATGGAACAATACAACTGATACACTGATAAAATTACTTTTAGTTCTATTCTGGACGTATCTGTGCTATTCTGCTTGTACAAGTCTACTAGTGTATTCTTTTTATTAGTGTAATAGTGTATTCATATTAGTTTGCCAGATCTATAGTCTATCAGTATCTATGTGTGTTGTATAGGTATAATGTGCTTCAAGGAGAAGCAAGCTTCCTCATTTGCCCAAAAAATGAGTCAGAAATAATGCATTTATATTATCACAAAAGACAATACATATAAATCAAATATGAAGCCCAGGATTCAGAAAGGAAAGATTGTTGGAACAAATATACACCATACAACAGCTTAAAAAGAATAAAAATGTGATCATGTTTAAAAGAGAAAAGATGTTTAAATTGGTTCACAACAAAGTTTAGCCTCTTTAAACAGGAGGTTATTGGCAATCAAGCCACCGAATTGGTTCACACGTACACCACGAAGATTATCAGACTTCACAATCTGGAAAGCTAGTGAATGGAAGTGGTGGGTTCTTCATTATTCATTACCATGCCTTCATAGCTTTTTGCCGGATAAGTATGTCAGACATTCCAGTTTGCTTGTGGAGGGTGTCTATATACTTCTACTAGACATCGTCACTTCAGATGACCATAATGAGATCATCTGATCTTCTCTCGGAGTTTGTTGTGAGAGCACAGTCTTTGTATGGATTGGGTACAATGGCATACAATGTACACCAAATCCTGCATCTTCCTAAAAGTGTGGCTAAACTAGGACCTCATTGGTCGCATTGTTCATTTGTATTTGAAGGCGGAAATGAACTTCTTGTGAAATTGGTCAGTGGAGCTAATGATGTTCCTTTACAAATATTGGAATGTTATGTACTTGCTTGTAAGTTACAGGCAGCTATAGCTAGTTTAAATCTTTCACCAGAAGCAGTGAGTTTTTTTGGTGCACAGGAGAGGGGAGCTGATCTGCAGACAGTTTCGTTATGCACTGGAAAGCTGGGCCTGAACTTGGATGAAAGTGAAAAACAGGCTGTAGTCCGCAACCGTGGCTGTGACTCAACAGGTGTCACTGAATATTACCGAATGGTCGTCAACCAACAAACATTCCACTCTCTCCAGTACACTTGAACTATAAAGACTAAAAACAGTGCATTTGTCAGCTTCTCAGGTGCGTTTTCTCTCATTTGTAGAATTCTTACTGGAGCGAATTCTTGTATAATTCTGAAATGCAAGAAACTATTTCCTGTTGAAATTCTCCATGCAAAGCACCTTTCAGTCTGCGTCAGGAGAGAGGAGCCACTAGTTTACGTAACACCCAGCGAAGTTATGCACCTTTATGTGTTTATAGAAATAGACAACAATATTTTTGAATGGACAATACGAAACCTTTATGAAAGAGACTAATTCCCGTGCTCAAGACATGGCAACGATGAACAGTATGTCTTCAGCCATGGTACATGAATGTCTGGTAATAACAGGTTATAGCTTTAAAAAACAACAGTTGGTAACAGTGCACCACGCTTTATGGTGTTCTGTAATAATCAGCTTCTTGATGTTTGAATATATTAAACAAGCCAGAGCCATCAAAATTCTAGAGTGTTTATTTTTCCTTGCGATAGCTTCTTGTTTTCCTAATGAACCAGCTAGCCCAATTTGCCACTCTTCATTATTGTACTCTTGTTAATTAAGTGCTTGGGGAATTGCATGGTCTGCATGTTGGCAGTAGTGACGCAGCTGCTGATGAACAGTTGCAGTAGCCAAAACAGGACAATATTTTACGGGACTTATGCACAGTTTCAGGACGGTGTCCTTACATGTAGCGAAGGGCCCTACTTAACCACGTGACTGCCTTGAGTGGGTGATCACAGTGAACAAACAGTGCTTCACTAGCAGATGGTGAAGAGGTAAAGCTTCTCAGTGTGTATGCAGAGGCATGGAAAGCAGCTGAATGTTAAGTGAGCAGTTATGCTACTTGATACAACAGCATCATTTTCACACCGTGCATCTGTCTTCCTCACTTGATTTTCTCCTTTGACTCAATGTAGCTGGTGCAAGTTTATCCGTTAACTGTGGCGGCATGACTAAGACACTATCTTTTTTCTGAATGAAACAAGCAAACTGTGAAATTTTATTTTAACAGTGTATTACGGTTTGAATCCAAACTCCAAACACTCCAAACACTATATATGAAGCCTGTTCTGATAGTCTTCTTTGCTGTCACGTGCTGAAGGCTACACAGGTTAAACTACTTTTACACATTTCGACGTGCGGTGGTTGAACTAGCACCCAGTGAAGAATTGTGTCTTCTGATTTTGCAATATGTTCACTGATGTTTAGCTGTTTTTGTTCATGAATGTGTGGTTTTAAAAATGGTAAATCCATGTTCTTACTTGAATAAGTTCTCAGATCTGTACTCACTTTTGCTTAAATAATATTGCTGTATTGTCATGTTCTGATATATTGCTGTAGATCTTGTACCAATAGCGATGCTTGTCCTGTTTCCTTGCTTCCTGTCAGTGTGCCATGCCAGTTTGTTCTTTTTGCTCAAGCTCACTTGTGTTCTGTCACATATCACAACACTTTTGGGATGAATGCAAAAGTGCATAGTCTAAAGAAAATAGCTTCATATGAAATTGTAATATGATAAAAGCATGTGCCAATTAGACCTGGCGTTCTATCCAGCATCTGTGAGCACGAATGGGCATGGTGAAGTTGGTACTTCAGTCTGTGTTGTTCCTCTTATGTGTTTGTTTAAATGTGGCTGAAGTTGCTTGCTTATTCTTTAGATAATGGAGTGTAAAATAAACCCTAGTCATGTTTGTAGTCATGTTGCTTGTGTCTTGTCCTTGTTCCTTTGTGGATCGATGCATTAGCATTGTCATAATTTTCAAATCAAGTATGCACCAACTAGCCCAGAAAGTAGCTTTAATGAAATCACGTTGGTAGTGTCTAATTTATGGCATTCACAAACTCAGCCTGACATGTTAGAGCTACAGTTAGTATCCACAGTCTTGAAAGTGCTTTGTTTTGCTTTTGTAAATAAACTTTATTACAACAGTAGGAAGATACCTATGAAGAAAGGAGCCAGACAAGTAGACACAATCTCTGCAATGCTATTCACTGCGTGCTTGGAAGAAGTATTCAAGCTATTAAACTGGGAAGGTTTAGGAGTAGGGATCAACGGCGAACACCTCAGCAACATTCGGTTTGCCGATGACATTGTTCTATTCAGCAACACTGCGGACGAGTTACAACAAATGATTGAGGACCTTAACAGGGCGAGTGTAAGAGTGGGAGATTAATATGCAGAAGACAAAGATAATGATAAATAACCCGGCAGAGGAACAAGAGTTCAAGATCGCTAGTCAGCCTCTAGAGTCTGTGAAGGTGTACGTCTACCCAGGTCAACTAATCACAGGAAACCCTGACCATGAGAAGGAAATTCACAGAAGAATAAAAATGGGCTGGATCGCATACGGCAGACATTGTGAGCTCCTGACTGGGAGCTTACCATTATCATTGAAAAGGAAAGTATACAATCAGTGCATTTTACGGGTGCTGACATATGGCGCAGAGATTTGGAGACTGACAAAGAAGCTTGAGAACAAGTTAAGGACCGTGCAAAGAGTGATGGAATGAAGAATGCTAAGTATAACTTTAGGAGACAGAAAGAGAGCAATTTGGACAAGAGAGCAAACGGGTATAGATGATATTCTAATAGACATTAAGAGAAAAAAATGGCGCTGGGCAGGTCATGTAATGCGCAGATTAGATAACAGTTGGACTATTAGGGTGGCAGAATGGGTAAAGAGAAGGGAAGTGCAGTAGAGGATGGCAGAAGTCTAGGTGGTGCACCAAAATTAGGAAATTTGTGGGTGCTAGTTGCAATTGGTTGGCGCAGGACAGGGGTAATTATAGATCAAAGGTAGAGGCTTTCGTCCTGCAGTGGACATAAATATAATGATGATGATGATGATGACAGTAATCCTGTTTTCGATATGCATTAAATGTTGCACATCCGTCTCGCAAAATTTGTAAATGTAATTTTGTATTAAAAGAACTGGAGCACACCTGCTGCAAAGATGGACTGATACTTTTCTCATGCAACTTCCCCAATGTAGTTTCACAGGCTAAGTAACGCTGCTGTGCTTTGAAAACGTGTGCTTTAATTTATGTTGAAACATTTTTAGGATAATATATCTGCATACAAGCTGTAAAAAGTTATGATAATTTCACAGTTTACACACTTCATTTTTATTTGATACTCTAATATCCCAACTGTGTTTGTTAATCTGTTCACGTGGCAGGCAATGCATTCAGGGTTGTATATTCAGTTCATTTTAAAAACGTCTCTTCAGGCGTGTGGGCATCGGCATGCGTGCTATTTCTAACATGCTTTATCAGTGCCTCAATCAGATTCCTGTATGTCATATGATGATCTCTATCTGGGTTTAAAAGACTGATACATCATGCTATTTGGTCTTGTAGGCAGCACAGTGAGATCTATCTGCTGCCTGCCAGTCTGGTAAAGAGTTCTATGGGTCAGGTAGGAATATATATCACTCTTAGAAGGACCCGTACAACCTATACATATTCCTAAGAGACTTGCAGAAATTTCTATCAGTTTTTTTTTGCTAGGATACTGATGTTAGGTTTTTAACTAGTGATGGCACTCCGGAGAGACATTAGTGGAGACATTGCCCCACTGAGCATGTGCAGCAGCTAAGCCCAGTGGGGAGGGGGGGGGGGGGGTATGGACTGGGCGCCGGCTTGCAGCCAGGATGACGAGGCATTGCGGCGGCGCCCTCTCCCCTCACGCAACACCTGGCACGCTAGAGCGACGGCAGATGTACCCTTTCACCCGATCTGCTCCGTAGAGGCACGCTCGCAATGTGGTCACAACCAATGGGATTTGAGGTTCCATTTCGCTGAGACAACAGACGCTGGCTTTTTTACTCAGTGGGCCATTTGTTTAGTCTGTTTGAACAGAAACGAACCTGCCAGAGTTTGCTTGTTTCACGACAAAACACACAGTCATCAACAGAAAGTTTAGTTTTCTACGTTAAGTTCTTTGCAAGATCTAAAATGAGAAAAATCAAGGGCCTAAACACTCAGCATTGTGGCATGCCAGAAGTGACAAAAGACAGATTTGTGAATGGGGAGTTGTTAACATACAAATTGTGTTTAGTCATGAAGAAAGCATTCAGTGAATTTGAGTAATTGCATGTGGATCAATATTAAGTTAGCTTATTCAGGAGAAGGAGGCAGTGGCACAAAGTAGCAGAATTTAATATGCTAAAAGCATCCATTCAACGCAAGAACTAAGTTCAATGGAGGAGATCAAGTTAGTGAACATGACCATATAGTTGTGTTTTTCATGAGAGACAAGGTCTTATGGCAACCATGTTGACATTTGTTGTAGAAGTTTTGTGACACAATTTAGGATTATTATGGAGATTGAAATAAATGATGTTACAGGGAGGCTTGGCGATTGAGGCCAGCAATTGTTCCGCCCAAGTGTCTCTCATAATATTACTGCGGTAGATCACCGCGTGCATTCTGTTCTAGAAGCTGAAAAGGTAATGCTAATCTGTGTAATGCATCTGTCAAATGCCGGCAACAGTATGATGCTGATGCGGTGACAACGATGGCATGATCGACGATGGGATGACAATTCTAGAGTCATCACGATTGAGGCATAACGACTTTGGGATGATGAGTGCATGCATGGCAATGACTGCGTATCTACTACACAGTGTGAAGGCGGCAGCATCCGCCGGCGTGATATTACAACTAATTTGAAATTGAAGACTGTGAATGGTGAACAATGATGCATCCATTTGGCAACTAAAGAAAAACATATGAGCATAGCTAAGTATGTCTTATCTGAGTTGTGATTGCGAAAGCATTAATGCCCAATCGAACGCCGCTGAGCAGTCCTTCGAGTTTTACGCTGCAAGTGATGCTCCCTAGAGCTACATTGGGCCCGAGCTAGCAAGCAGCAGCAGCCTGCGGTGCCAACACTGCATGCCACCGACGTGCTGCACGACCAGAGACCAGGAAACAGCAGTGGCCACCAAGGCCGGCAGGCACGCGCAGCAGCTAAGCCCAATGGAGGGGGGAGGTACGGACCGGGCGGCGGCTTGCGAGAGCAAGGATGACGTGGTGTCACGGCGACGCCCTATTTCCACACGCAACACCTGGTGCACTATAGCGACAGCAGGTGTACCTTTTCACCCACTCTGTTTCATAGAGGCGCGCTCGTGACGTGGTCGCAGCCAATGGGATTTGAGGTGCTGTTTCGCTGAGACGACAGACGCCGGCTTTTTTGCTCAATGGGCCATTTGACGCTTTCGCATAAATAATCACTACAGAATATTGACGACGTGGTTATGTTGAGCTCGCGTTCACGCTTCATCTGCACGGACCGCCCTACCTGTGTACTTTTGGTACTGGGGGCAATTCTGTACCATGCAATACACTCAGCCATGGAGCACCCGCAACGATCACGCGATAAGCAAAAAACGCTGTGCTTTAAACATGCACCCATAGAGTGCCCCAATATTGCAACCAGCTGATCCACGCATAGTGAAGCGTCCGCATGGCCGCGTTTGCCACGTGGCCGTGCTATGCGAGTGTGTGGCTGATATATTAATTGAGTAATCAAAAGACTGGTTCCGAATGCATTTACTAACCAATTTGAGTCCGCGGCACTTTTATGTGCTGCTTTGAATAACTGCGTGTGGTACCGTGGTTCCCGCAGTTGCCCAATGCATGCGGCGCGTACTTTACCAGCAGCGCTCGGTGTGTTTTGACTAAAGCAATTCCTTTTAAATTCTGCTCGCCACTCGTGGCAGCTGTAGCTGCTTATAGTTATACAGTACTTTGGTTATAAAGTACAGTAAGTCTAGTTAATAAATTTTATTGAGATGTGAGGTTTTATTTTGTTAAATCGAGAATTTCGTCAAATTGAAACCACTTGATTAGATCACGCAACATGCCATAAAATTGATGCAAGAGCCAAAAATGTCGTTTTTGCCTACGTTCACACTTATTGTAGAAGTTGAGCATGTACTCTGCCTTAACGGAAGAAACGATTAAACATTCTTAAAAGCTATATGTCAGTGATACTAAAATCACCAGAACTCAATTAGACCTACTATACCCACATTTTTCTTTTTAATTATGGCAAATCAGACAAGATATTAGTTGATTCTAGGTTTTCAGTGCTCATGAATGTGACAGTGAAAGTACTGAATGTCATGTAGTGTAATGCAACGAAAACAAGGACACAAGAAAAAGCAGAACACAGACATAATTAGGCGCTTGTGTCTGTGTTTCATTTCTTCTTGTGTTCGTGTTTTTGCTGCGCTACACTACATGCCGTTCCATGATGATCAACGAACAAGCCCACATATTGCCACCCCCGTGTAGAGAACAGGAAATTTCGTTATACAAACCTTGATATAACAAAGTAGGTAAAATCAGCAATTCGCTTCGTTATATAGAAATTTCCTTGTATTGAAATTCGATCTGTTATGCAAATGAGTACAGTCGCCGATCGATTTTTGTTGCACGTAAAGGGGCCATGCAATTTTACGAATTATTGGGCAATAAAAAAAAGCAAGTTTGAATGAGAAAACATTTTATTTTGACGAATTTAGGAGTCAGCGATGAATGATACGGTTTCATGCCACGTTGATATCTCACGACCGGCTTTAGTAATAAAGCTGGTCGTGCGATATCTTCACATCAGCGGTACGAACTATAAGTGACGCCATGCTTTCGCGTGCACTCCGCCCCCAAAGCGTCGTCCGGTCGCACTGCGACGACGCTATCATGAAAAGCGCCGGCAGCTGGGAGCGAATGCTTCGTCTGCTTCTCGTTCCAACGGGTCATCAAAACTCGAGATTGCGCATATGCGCTACCTTCAATACTAAACGTGCCGGAAAACAGCTTACATGATGCCACCCAGTCTTGGCATGCCCGCTCTTTCCACACGCAGCAGATTACCTCTAGAGCAGGGTGCGCGGCTGCGTATGCGCTCAGCCGCGCTTACAGCCACTCGCAGTCATGGCCGAGACGCGCGCCAACTTACCCCCCCCCCCTTCAACTCCGCCCCCTCGCGTGCGCTTGATCGCGTTACCGCGAGCTCGCTTTCCTTCCCCACTTTGCCATTGCTCGTGTGGGGAAGCCGCACTTATGAAGCCACCATCTTTCTTGTCTCACCCTCGCACACTTTCACTCGCACCTAAAGCACAAGTGCGCGGGGCGCGATAGGATCTGATCGCACTTGGACTTAACTTACACGGAACATGATGCGGCTCCAAGCTGTTGTTCTTGTCGCGCTGCACGCAGTTTGAGAGGTGCGTTTGCAAGCAGCCGCTTGTAATTCAGTCATTTGACTATCTGCGTCCGCGGAAGTTACCATTGATTGTCTCAATTGGCACTCCTCTGCGGCAGAAGCGATATTTCTTTATATTGAAATTGCACACAAACACACTTCTTTATATTGATGCTCTAAATGCATGGTGTTCTATGGAGAAGAGGTTATGAAAATTTAAATACTTCGTTATATCGAGAATTTCGTTATACTGAGGTTTAACTGTATAGAGATTTGAATTTATATACCTTGTTGTGCAGCTCCTTGGGTCATGGTTTCTATGACTATGACTCATATGACTATGACTCATATGACTATGACTCATGTGACTGTATCTGTTGCGCAGAAAATCTCTCTCGTCCCGTTTCCCTACCATTCTCATTTTGGAGGAGGCCCCCTCTTGATGCTATCCTTGTTCCACTCTTGGCCCACATCATTTCATAATCGAGGCATGTAAGGCCACAGTTCCTTATGCTATGCAGCTCTGACATCATGCGTACCATACATAATTGTACATGAGCCTAAGCCCATGCATAACCATTCTTCTGATCAAATGTTAATTTTTAGACTGACGTCCTTTCCTCTTGAATGACATTTGTCTCTGCTGTATTGTTGCTGCTCTCTCATGTATGTATACCAATAAATTATCTTAGTCAATTTCTTCTTGAACATTGAGTCCAATCTTTGCCAACTTAAGTGTGTGTTGAATGTTAATTTTTTAAGACCTGTCTTCACAATCTGCCTCCACCTCATCCATTTTAGCATCCTCAATTTAGTCACTTCTCCATCCTGACTTCTAGGTGACTTTATTAAAATTG
Source organism: Dermacentor andersoni (assembly GCF_023375885.2). Classification (NCBI taxonomy): domain Eukaryota; kingdom Metazoa; phylum Arthropoda; class Arachnida; order Ixodida; family Ixodidae; genus Dermacentor; species Dermacentor andersoni. The sequence continues at coordinate 39,199,381 of NC_092817.1, forward strand.
TTTAGTTTCCATACAGTATTGCTGGTCATGTATTGTCTTATAAGTTTATTAGACAGTGAAAATCTTCAACTTGACTGGAACCTGTGTAACATAAATATTATAATGCATCTTTTCAGTTTTTCCAAGCTATGTCAATTCTGCTGATTCTGTGGGCAGTCCAAATTTTCCATGTTGGTGTTTTCAGTTATCATTGAACCGAGGTCTTCTCTATGGCTTACCCTCAAGGCTTCCCTTTCATCTACTCTGAGAAATTGGCATGCGGCTACCAGATGTGGGCAGCTTGCCTCACAACACATGCACATGCTCAGCTACTTTCGCCAACCTTCGTGCTAGATGTCAATCAGCATGAGTGAAGCAGTGAGAATGGGAAATTATGAAATTAAGGCAGAGGTTCGAGCATTAAGGGAAGTCATACTTATGAGGTGAGTACATGTGAAGAAAAGCATTCAGAAATGTTGGGAGTTTGCAGTTTCCTGTTTATTGGTCTATTAAACTCTCCCTAGCTATTTCAGTTATCTCATCATGTGTTGCAATGTTTAGTTGCAATATGTTTTTCTTAAGTGCTGCCACACTTACTACTAGAAGTTTGAGAACCTATATTTCTTATTCACTTGGTTCATTCATACCTACAAGCAGCAGTCTTTTCACTTTACATCAGTTATTGAATGCAATGCCCAGATATGTTCTCAGTCTACTTCAGTGGGAGTCACTAACACAGTGAATGATCATGAAGCATGTGTGTTCTTAGAAAGTGCCTTCATGTGATGCAGCTGTAAGTTAAGGTAGGGGATGCTTTGGAAAGCATGTTATGTGGCTTACATGAGAATTATTTTATGCCAGAAAGCACACAAATATTTGTGTTTATTTCTGGTGTTCTTCTTACTTAATTACCTTCTTGATTCAGCGCATATATATGAAGCAAGAGATCTTGGCTTGTTCTTTCTTTACATTAGCAAATTACATTAATCATATAATAGCACACTTTACATAATTGAGCACACTAAAAGTCACTTGGCAAGCAAAACATGTACTTGTCTTTTTGAATATCCCAGCTTAATGTTTTAGTGTGTGCAGTTTGGACGTGATTCTTCAGAAGCACTACATCTGCTTCAAGTATATGAGGTATAATTACTTTTGCTTAAAAATAATCCTAATCTTCCTTGATAGCTGTCCTTTTTTTACTAGACACTATAAGCATGGTGCTGAATTCCAAGATAAATATGCCTGCTGTAACTGTATGCATCAGTGTTTGACTATTCGTTACCTACTATTCCTATTAGAAAAATGTATTTGCCAACCTCCAATTATTTGCATTGAAGTAGTGAAGAGTTTGACGGCAGCCTGTCTGGTTTTGTCAAAAGAGGCACGGTAAGTAGTTTAAAATTAGATGCCAACCATAAAAATGAAAAATAAGAACTGGTTCAACTGGAGCTTTGTTCACAATCTTTGTGAACAAGGCTTTCAAGTGGGAGCTGGAACATCTATCTTGTATGCCCGATCTTCATTTGCTTATTATTATTATTTGAATTCATCTAGCCCTAAAGAGGTGGCAATTTATTTCGAATACTACTCTTTGCATTTTGTTTCCATTGCTGAGTTTTTTTTTTTAATGTAACTTCATGCACCACACAAGTACAACTCAAACATTTTCATTCTTTCAAGGACGTCACAACTAGTGGAAGGTATTCTGCACTAACATAATTATTTTGAGATTTCCAGTAAATATGTAGTCCTCATAAAAAGTACCTAAATAATTTTGGCCTAAGCGGTTATACATTAACCATGTAGGCTTCATCAACTTCTGATATCACTTGGTCTTGGCAAACTTGTGAGCTGACAAGTTTGAGCATGCAGTCACTTCCCTCCATATTTGTTTCGATGAAGGCTTGCCCTTTGGTGCTACTCTGGATCCACCCCCGTTTCCTGTGATTACCACTACGGGCTTCAAGGCACACACCCTCAGGAAAACTTTTCATGCACCAAACCTGGTTCTTTCAGACTTTTACTAAGACAGACATTGAAAGCAAGGATGGCATAGCAGGCATGTTGGTTACAGAAGTACTTTATTAAATAGCTTTGTAAGTATTCATCTAGTGGACATGTCCATATCCTGTTCTGCTGAAGTGCAAATTAGCTGGGGGAGCATGTCTCCTTCTCATGCATATGCTAGCCCAGCCAATCAGAACTTCAGGAGCGGATGAAATGGACATTTCCACTAGATGGACACAGAATACATCCCCTGTTCTCTGTCCTATCTTTCCACCCTTCTCCATGTATTTTACTCAGTAATCTACTGGTTCAGCATGTTGGTCACCTTAATCAATCTTCCAGTAGCTCAGCACTTAGAAGGTATACAATACAAATAAGGCACTGTAAACCCGAGCAGTTAGGCTGGCGATTGCTGCTGTTATGCACCATACAGGCTGAAGCAATGGCTTCACCGTAGCTTTCTAAGTTAACTTTACTGAACTTTGAATTTAGAGAAAGCAGAATATAAAAACAGATTAGCATTTTTCTTATGTGCTTCACCACTCTGCTTTTTTGTGTTACTAAAATAAGTATATTGAACCTAAATGAAGTAAAAAGACAAGGAAATTGTGTGACTGATTTCATTTCACTGTCTTTTTAAAAGTATAGCAAGCTTTTTTAATTGCATTACGGGTTGTTACTTATGTTTCGATCTTAATGTTCATTTCTCATGCTCCAAATAGGGCTACAACTGTTCCCTCATCCACAGCTATCAATGCCTTATGGCAACTTTGGAAGCTCTCTGAACTGAGTAAATGCTATGCATTGCATAATTTCTTAATACATTTTCATGGCTGCCTTTAACCTCTATAGTTCCTCATTAAAGCCAGCATCTCTCTTGTGGCCACCTTTAAAGACCTTGTAGTAATGTATGCCTAACAAGAAAGATGGGTGCTTTGTAGTGCTAGTATGCTCTAAGTAAATCATTTTATGCAAAAATTGCTGACATAATTGTCTGACAAATACTGCATCATGTTTGCTATTTTGCCTTCTGTTTCAATTTCACTGCATCTATACATTTTACCAGTGCATGAGTAGGGTTCAAGGCTGTTCTTTAAAATGCTCATGAGCACTTATCATGATCAATTCCCCATATAAGTGGTTTTGCTGAAGAGAATACAGGAATATGAGCAAAATTGACATGGAACCAACATATAGATAACGTCTGCATGACTGCCTATCAAAAGTTATATTTTCTTAGAAAAAAAAACTGGAACGTGCATCGCGTAATGTAAAACTTATTGCATACACCACCTTCATTAGGATGATACTAGAATATTCAGCGTTGTTTGGAGTCCCCATCAAGTGACGCTTAAGAGGAAGTTGGAAAGGATACAGAGTCTGGCGGCGCGTTTTATTTGTTCGACATACCGAAGGAAGGAATCGGTCACGCTTATGTTACAGCGTTGCAACTTCGATCTTCTTGAGGTACGTAGGAAAAAATATAGGCTGAAGGTGCTTTATCAAATAATGCAGGATCAACTTAAGGTTGATAAGCTCAAATATCTACATGCTCCAGGCAAAAGATACCCGCGAACTAACCACGACTACGTCATAAAGCCGGACCATACCAACAGTGATACACATCGATGCTCATTTTTCCTGGATGCGATAGAAATGTGGAACCAATTGCCAAATAGTATTGTTAGCCTAAAGGATGTCACCGACTTTGAAAATGCTGCTGAGGCATATTTATGGGAGTTTTCGATTTAGTTTTGAAGTGCCAAGTGATATGTGCGACTTGATATTCATTGTACGTATTTTGATAAATCTCAGAAGTGTGCTGAACAGCATTCACGTGAACATCTTATTAACTGTGAATTGACAAGTGTTAAGCAACTTTACGTGCATTGACATTGTCCATATTTGATTTATGTAATTGTATTGTCCTCTCTGTTATGACCCTCTATGAGGGTTGACAGTATTAATAAATAAATAGACGAGGAATGTGGGTAAAAACACTTTATTTTCAGCACACATGTTTTTTTCATGAACTGCTGTTATACTGCTAAAATCTGCACATTTAATAAAAGTACACTGCTCTGCTTCATCACTCCATGCTAAGTGCAAGTATCCTGTACCAGGAAGTCAAACCAAGACGTGGGATGTTCAGTCTGTGAAAATAAAAACGAGTTTGAAACATTAACGTGCAAAAACTAAAGCACACTCAAGAAAATAAACACAGCACAGGAACATATCCAATGAATCAGAATTACCTTTGAGAGCAAACATATAGTTTCTATGGCACAGTGAAGAAACCTTATTCCTCCGGCTTTTTTTGTGCGCGAGAAAATATGAAAGTGCATGCGTTCTCCCCATATTGTGTATCTGTCACCTTTTCACACACAACAAAGATGTTGTCTCAATGTGCCCAACTGTCTTTGCATATCCATTTCTCTGCTCTCATACCATGATACCTACAGTTAAAGGCTGTAGCAATGCTTAGCTTGAATGAACCAACACAAGCTACATGCACTGTGCTGTTGAACATGGCATTGTAAGTTAGATTCATGCACAGCACATTCATGTGCCATAAACATTTGATTGTGATTGTAGGCGAGATAAATAAAAAGAAGGTATGTAAATAAGAATATTCCCTAATAAGCTGTGCAGAAGTGCTCTCCCGTTTGGACAGAAGCCGAGCACAGCTGCAGTGAACAAGAAGCCAACTTATACAGCATTTAAAATCTAGGTTCTAAATGTGCTACAGCTTTTTCTGAATTCATGGTCGAAAATGTAGGTGTTAAAGGTGACAAACATTTAAACAGGTCTCTATTCGGACTGGTAATGCTATGTGTCACCTAGTTTGATAAAATATGCCATATCACTGGTCTCCCAAGCTAAGGCTGCTGTCCAGTTGCAAGTGCAAATCACTCAATTATGTCTAGGGCACGTTTGAGAAAAAGGCAGCCAAGATTACTGTGCCATTGAGATCTATTTCCTGACATCTGATTTCTTCTCAGAAAGCTACCTGTCAAAAAAAACCTTCACAACAACATAACCCAAACCTTTCTTGAGTAAAGCCATCACACTGGTCCTTAAACACTAATTACACAGTGGCTCTTAAGATGTGATGTAATGTTATGTACGTCAGCACCTAACGAAGTACAGGAAAATTTAATAATGGCAGCGTGACAGGTACACAAAAAAGTAAAGGGATAAAACATCACACAGGCTGCCATCAGTGTTCATATCTCCATTTCAATGTGGATGTTTTTAGCAGTGAATACATGTTCTCATTAAAATGAGTCATATTATTACAAAAGCGAAGGGCAAGGGTCTTTACATTCTGAACTGACAAATGTGCTTTATTACAATTCACCGCAATACAGGAGGGCGACGGCACTATATGCTGATGCAAAAGCGTCGTTTCGCTTTCGAAAACTACGCTCGACTAAAGAGAACACCTTGACTCGCATATGACCAAAGCAGTTGAACAGGAAACTACGAAATTACGTAGCTATTATGGAAGAAATCAACAGCTCAGAAAAAAAATGGCCGTGTAAACATTAACTGGCTTACGAGGTCGACAAACCAACGGTTCAAAGCATCACAGCCACGTCCGAAATAGCGCTGAAGGCCGGCCAGTACACTTAGGCGCCTCGGCGCACGTAATGTAACAGGAGACGGCAGGTGCACGCGTACATCATTAAGGAACACATATTATTTATGTCGGTGAAAGCGGTCACTCTTCAGTTCTGACATGCTTCAGCGCGTAACACTAGTCTACTGCGGCGAAGCTGACTTCAGGACGCCGATTTCTTCAACTCATCTAGCGAGGCAGGTCCGTTTATCACGCTTGGCAACGTTTGACATTTTCTGCCTTAATTTCGTTTGTTCTTTTTAATTTTCTTATCACAGTGACCCTGTATCACGCAGTAGCAGAGCTAGTGCCACGTCTTAACTGCGTTAGGAAAGGCAAGCGCGTATGCAGCAAGCACGGCGGCATTGGCTCTTGTTTGGAAACTTCAAGAGACGCTCTTCCGCGCAGCGATGTCATTTGTATTATTAAAATAATGCAGGTGATGATTAAATGAGCAGCAGCAAAGCTGTAAAAAAAGCAGTAGTAATGCTGTTCTACGATCCTCTCGCTCGAGCGAGATGGTCTTAGAAAAGAAGCACGATGTAACGCGATCAGACGGAACAGCTCGTCATGCCAGTGTTTTCTTACGTCCTCTTTCTTTCGCGCATTCTCTCCTGAACCAGACTACTGAATGGTTCTGTGCACGCACTGACGATCCTGACGGAGGCAATACCACTCACATGAGCAGCTCCATATAAGATGCCACGGCCCATTCCACATGCCGGCTGCAATTTGACGCGGCCAGGAGGCAAAATATGCGCACAAGGTACCTAATGGTAACGCATCAAACTGCTCACAGCCCCAATCCTTTATTACATGCATATAGCGTGGAAATATGAATTACTCACGCTCTAAGTGGCCACGGAATACGGACCGTTTCGCAGCGCAGCCGGCTCCGTAAGACGGCCGCCATGGAAATGAGCGGATGTGACATCATGGGTTATAGCGGACGTGACGTCATGGGTGAACGTAGACATTTCGGGCACCTTTCGTCTGCTGTGCCCCGGGCACAGCAGACACGGCCATATTAAAGTG